>NC_090987.1:22721590-23024621 GCF_041146395.1 Eulemur rufifrons | reverse complement strand
CAGCAAGAGAGAACCATCTATTTCATTTGGAAGTTTGGTAATTGATTAGGGCAATAGATTTTCTTCAGGGCAGCCTCTCTGGGAGAGTCTGGCGAGGGCACAAGATTTACATACATCAGGCTCATTCTGCCTGCAGAGTCTGTCTCAGAGGATGAGATCACAAGGCCATTACTGGAGGGGGCGAGGGAGCTGCGGGGGGTGCAGGGGTGGGAAGGCAGAGTGGAATTCCCAGACATCATTTCTCAACAGTGAGCGCCATGGCTAGTTCACAAGGTCTTCGAGTACTTTTCTATCAGTAACTTATAGGTGAATACATTGCCATGGGTCTGTCTACTCAGGGTGTGATTAGAGCAGGTGATTCTTTGAGGGTCTTTGATGACCAAGCTTCAATGTGGATGGGCCCCAGAGACATACCATTAGCCTGCGTGGCCACCAACTGAAGAGGTGTCCACCAATGGCCACACTATTCTATGGCTGCACCACAATCCCAGCAAAGTGGTGTCCTGGGAGCTTGTATCATGGGGCGCCCATGGAGGTCAGCAGAGCCAGCTTTTGGCATCCACTTGCTCTCTGTTTAATCACCATCTGGGGCATGTGCTGATCTCACCTACCACACTTCTCCCCAACCTTTACTTCTCTCTGTCTCTTTCTGTATCTCTCAATCAAAACCTGCTCTAGGAAAAACTTTCAAACTTATTTACCCCATGTAAATATAAATCATTATATTCTCTTTCTCAGTGGAATCTTCACTTGAAGCCTTATCACCAACTCTCTAATAAAGAAATGTCCAGCTTCACTGTCCTGATAAGATGTTGGGGAGGGGGTGTATATCAGGGACAAAGCACATTTTGTAATGACACTTCCATTGTGACGATACTACACATTCCACTGTGTAATGATCCTTCCTTCCTTTGGCGACAACACCACCCTCTGAATTAGCTCAGGGCCATAGGGCTCTTAGAGAAAGTTGACTATGATACACAGCAGTTCCAGTGTAGCCCCAAAGGCAAAGGTTATATGGCAATAGTGTTTGGATTTTACCTACCTATTCATAAAGAATAGATGGATGAATGATGTTTATGTTGCCTAGCACCAGATGTCTGAGTTTTCTTAAGAAGAGTCAGAACTGAGACCCCCACAAATTATAGGGGCACAAAGACGTGTCTCTGGGGTGGCCTGAGGAAATGAGATACTCATCTGGTCTATGCCATTCTTCCAGTACCTACTCAGACCCACGACAGGGAAAGTTTCTCCCTTGACCAGCCAAGGGTGGACCCAATTTCCAAGGGGACCCCACAGACTAAGAGAACAACATCTCCGTATCTTTTCTCCACCCAACACAGAAGTTCTCTGCCTGGAGGAGTGAAAAACTGTGCCCTTCATGTCCCTCCTTGGGTAGGGATCCTACCCTTTCTACCTGTAGTTCCTAGTTTCACCTCCAGAACTAAAGAGATGTCTTAATCAGACCAATAGCAGTGGAAAGAAATATTTCCCCAAGGACACCACCACAGAGGTAGACACCCACTCTGATAAGATGTCAAACTGGCCTCGTAGATGAACTTGCTTCATTAGAAAATGCCATAGATGAGCATCCCAGTGTGGCCCTGGCCAGTATTTCTTGTTGAACACAGGGTGATATTGGGAAGCATACTTGTCAGTCAGCAAACTTTATTGAGTATCTATGACGTACAAGGTTTAATTCTATGTGGGATACAGAGATAAATAAAGCCCAACCCATGTCCTCAAGATGTAGGTGGGAAACACCCATGTAGGAAGTACCACAAACTCCCTATTGCTTGCATGGCCCCAAGGTAGCTATTAATGTATCCGTTAATATCTGTTGAAATGTTAATTGATATATTAATAAGTGGATTTATTTCTACCCATCATGGCTATGTTCTTTCCCCTGTTCCCTTATTTATCAAAAGTAGAAATGCAAACACTGGATTCAGTGATTCTCTTGAAACAATAAGAAAACAAGAACCCTGTTAAGCGTCACAATGGCCCTGCTTCCTCCTGGGACACATTGAGGGGGATGTGTTGACCGAGCAGAAATAGCACACCCTTCCCCTGCATGTGAAAGCTTCCTGCGGTATATGCCTGACCCTGCAACAGTGCCTGACATAAGTAGTTTGTGGATAAATATTTGTTCAATACATGATTGAAAATAGAAGAGTTTTCAAGTATTTTTAATACAACTATGAATTCTGGAGATTATGATTTCAAAGTAATTGCCTTGTCATACTGACTGTAACATCAGTCTAAAATGAATTTTAATGAGCAATGATTATAGAGAACATAGACAGGGTGTAAATTTGGCATCAAAAACATGGTTTCTAAGCTTGATTAATACTAACCAGCCAGGTTAACCTTGAGTGGGTCTTTTAATCTTTCTGAGCTTCTGTTTCTTCATGCACTAGACTGGGATATGAAGTACAAAAGAATCAAGAGAGGGTGTTTAGGAAGAAACAAAGCGGGAACACCCAGCCAGCACTCGGGCAACCTCCATAGCTCCCCCCATGGATGCGACATGTGTGGCCTGGGAGGGCAGGCCGGGGCACAGGCACAGGATGGAGTAATCGCTGGCTTTGTAGTCCAAAAAGCCGCACATCACAGCAAACTGCACCCAGAGAAAGGATTTAAGACAGGCTGTTCTTGTAAATGAAGCAGGGCATGCTCTGTATTTCTCTCCTCTAAGTTACCCATGGACCAGCAGCCTGGAATACCTAAACCGTCATAGCAACTGTAGGAATTACTGACTGTAAAAATTCAAACTTGAGAGGCAGTATGAAATTTTAGTAAGAATTTGAGTTAATCATCGATATGTGTTCCTGAATTCCTTTCCTGAAGATTATCTGTACAAAACTTAACGTTTGGACTTTCGAGGTGGGGAAGTTCTACTATGCCAAGTATGAGGCTGTGTTGATGCTATGGTCAGAGAGGGGGAAATAAACTCATCTTGAATTTATTGACTCTTTTTTTTCCTTTATTTCCTTTCCCTCCCTCCCTGGTTCTTCCCTCCGTCGCTTCCTTTCCCCTCCCTCCCTCCGTCCCTCCCTCCCTTCCTTCCTTCCTTCCTTCCTTCCTTCCTTCCTTCCTCTTTCTTTAAGCCAAAAGTCAGTCAGTATCATAAAATGGAAAGGTCACTTGGGCAACAGTTTGGAGACCTTGGTTTCCCTCCCAAATTTGCCGCTGAAATAATGTGTAAACCTGGCCAAGTCACTTTATTTCTTGGTTCCTCAGCTTCCTCATTTGTAAAATTAAGGGCCTGGGCAGATCAGTGATTTCTCAAGTGCTTCTCCAGGGAGGAGAGTGGGAGGTAGAGATAAGAGATGGACTTTCCAAACCTTTGCACTCTCCTCAACCCAAAAAAGGGAATTTCTTATCTGTTTTACATAGGGGAGGAGACTCCATAATAGTTCATTTGAAAAGAGCAAAAGGTTCTTTCTGTTGCTTAAAAGCAAAAAATTAGAAACCCACTGGACTAGCTGATCTGGAAGGTCCTTTCCCACTCTAGAGGTGTAAGTTTCTACTGCTCATTGAGTTTTTGTCATGGAGAAGACATTGTGCCTGATGCTGCAAAGTAAAGACAGGAGTACAAGAGTCTCTGGCTCCAGGGAGCTCACGCAGCTTGGAGATTAACTGTGGGGGTTAACTTAGTGTTGGGGGCACCAGGAGACATAGTGCTCTGAGAAGGAAGAGCTCAGAGCCTGCTGCTATGAGTAGAGAAAACTTCACATAAGAGTGGAATTTGAGCCTTGAAAGGTGAGCGCTATCTAGAAGAGAAGAGAAAGCACACTGCAGACAAGAAGGGCTATTGCTCCCAGCCATGGTGCACACTGTGTGCTGTCCATGAGCCGGGCACAGGGGCATGGAGCTGAACAAGACTGGCAGGGCTCCTGCCCTCCAGGAACACACAGTTTGGGGCAACGTGCACAACTCACCAAAGGACACAGTGGGCTCAGGGCCCACCTCCAATTGGTGGGCTTAGGGTGAGGACAGAGCTTTTCCCACGAATTCATCTGACTCTTGTTAGCTTAGGGAAGGCTGCCTGAGTCAGCAGCAGGGCAGACGAAATGACCTCCCGAAGTAACTTCTCATGAGACACGGCCCTGGCTGATTCGGTTTGGCAGGAATTGCGAGACATTCCAATATCTGCACAAAGGGCAGACCCTCACCCCAGCCAGGCTGACCTCAGCCCCCCCTCCCAATAGATAATTAAGCCATTAGGTCTCCAAAGCAAGCCCTGTTGTGGGTAACCCTTGGAAGTGACATGCTGTTTTCTGATGGGAATTAAAGGGTCTGAAGTGGCCAAAAGGCTTCTCAGCAGGAGGGTTTGTTATTCTTTTAATTGTGGCATTAAACCTCAGGCTAACATTACATAAACATTCATGCTGCTGTCCAACTTGCCAAATTAGCTTCTTTTGACAGGCTTTATCACAGCGGCCCGGGCCAGTCTCACCCAGAGGTGAAGGCAGCCACCAGTTCTTGGCTAGAAGTTGTAAATCCTGAAACTCAAGGAACTCCATACCCCGACCTTCCCTCCCAGGGCTTCCTCTCCTTTTTCCTGATGCCTGGAATTCTACCTTTGAGATTTGGGGCATTCTATTGAAAACTTGAATCCCTCTTTCCCTGGGAGGGAATATTAGCTAAATTCGTAAAGGTGCAAAAAATAGAAGCTCGCTGGTTATAGAGAACAAACAGCTTGCTCAAGAGGGCAAGTGCTGCAAGAATAATGTGCTTTGTTGCAACTGTTATAGAAGATCGTTGAACTGGAATGTACAAATTAATACCATATCTTAACTTTGACATCTTAAATTAGCTATCTTAACTCCAAAATACTAATGCTAATAATAATGAACACAACATCTAGATTCAGTCTGCTTTCTACTCCATCTTGCAGAATAAGGAATAAGAAATACATTTTCCCAACTGCAATCCTATTCTTTGAAAGAGCTGTTACCGACCTACCAAAGCTAGCATCTCACAGCTCTGGGTTACTGCAGGGTTTCTGGAACATCTTTGAGAGCATCCGTCTCATTGCCCAGCTGGTGCAAACAGGATGTTCTCCATGTGCTACACACTTTAGCTTTCATACTTTATTAAATACTGTGATTTTTAAAAAATAGGTAATAACCGCTTTTAAAAAATTACACATCCTTTGTTTGCACGTACCCAGTGTCAAATTCCAGCATGACCCCTCTATGACAGCATTTGTATGCAGTCATTCGTTCATTCACTCAATCTATCTACCAACTGTCAAGTACAGCCTGAACACTGGTGGAGAGAAAATGTCCCAGCCCAAGTTCACAGTCTGGAGGGGAAATGGACACATTAGTAAGTAAAACAGCCCTGTAACTGCTGGGGCTGAGTCGTTTCAGAGGGAACCCAGAGGAAGGGACTCTTTCACTTGCTGGGGCCCCAGGAAAAGCTCCGCAGAAGAGGGGTTCGAAGTGCTGGTGTCCACACTCAGGTGCAGATGGTCAGGGATTGAGACATTGTGACCAGAGTTCACACTTCCTTTGTGTTTTCACAAAAAGATGGGTAGTCGAGGGTGCTAGAGTTGAAAATTCTTTTCTAGTTCTTTTCTTAAAAAAAGAAAAAAGAGCAGGAGGATCTCAGGATTTTTGACATCTCTGCAATAGAGGGCCACCTTGGCCCCTTCTCCCTAGAGAGCAAAACCCAGGGCAAGCAAGCGGGTTTGCACAGGTATCAGGGAAAATGAGCCCTGTCCACCATGATTCTGGCAAGCTGCGAGTCCCAGCTGGCAAAGGACCAAGCTGGTGGCACACGAGTAGTATAATACACAACCTAAATGCGAGTGTTTGGGGCCTGTTTGGGAAATCAATTAACAATAAGCATATACATCTACTTACAAAAATCGCAGTGTGCTAGAGCGTACCCACATTGTAATTGGAAACTAAAATAATACCAGGAGGAATAATCATTAAAAAATATATCTTCTCCAAAAAGCCAAGAGTAATACTAAGAAAATAAAATAAAAAATGTCGTCCATCTGCAGAGTTATATCCTTAGGGAAGCACCGCGGAGCGCACTAACAAGCAACTGAATCCATGTGCAAATGAACTGAAATCACGAAGGCAACAAAAGGCGAGGTCGGGTATGGGCTGAAAAAAATCTCCCTTGTAGATTAGCCACCCCGGAATCAAGCACAGTTCCATTTGATCACTTCTTGTAGGAGATGGAATGCTCCGAGGCTGGGCACGACCCTCAGGGGAAATTATTCTTTATCTGCCCATTCACAGAGCCCCAGTGTTAGTTCTGAACTCGGATCATCGTCTCCCACCTCCACACCCCCGTGCCCATGTGTGAGCAGGAGCACACACACCCCTCGCTCACTCGCCCCGGAGGGAATCCCAGACACATGATTTCCTGTTAGCTGCTAGCTGGGGAAGAGGCCCTGGCAGGGAACTAATTGGAATGAGGGGGCAGAGGAAGCACAAAGACAGGGAAGAGAGCTTATAAACCACAACCTGAGCACTTGGCAATCAAAGAGGGGCTAAGCCAAGTATCTTCTGGCTCATAACTCTAAGAAATTAAGCTAAAGGCTCAGAGAAATCCTGCTCATGCTGTCACTCCAGGATCTGCTCATCCCCAGGGCCCTGTGGTCTGGAAGCCCTTTGGCTGCGACATCACTTTGGGTTCCACACCAAGGTGAGGTCTCTGAGTGAAACCAGATCAGATGGGACTCCTGAGCTAGGAAGTAACAGGTTGGTGCCACCAGGCACCTGGGAGTGGTATCAGAGGCTACTCACCTAACTCTGGGTATATTAGCCGGTCTCTGCATACAAGGAAAGGAGCTGGAGCAAGTGCCATTGTCACACACTGGAAATCACACCTGTGACATGCTTAGAGCTCTTTGGCCAATGGGCATGTCTCGTATATACCACTTGGTTTAAGTTCCTAGAGGGCAGGGATCGTATCTGATGTGTCCTTAGAGAAGAGAAAGATGCTTTCGCCATAATCTTGGAATGAGCCATTTGAGCCTGTTGGACTCAGTGCCTGGTACCGCTCCTTCCTCAGTATGGAGAATGGGGACGTGGTTGCTGCAGAAGCCAAGTCCGCCGTCAAGTGGACATTGAGTCCCTACCAGGTGTAAAGTGACTAAACTCTCAAAAATTCCCTTCAGAAATGTGAGCATGTTGCAGGTGACTGTTGGCAGATGTCCTGGTAGAGACCTAGGGTGATGGGTGGTGCAGGCCAGGGTCCCAGGGGCATGCCCCGAGCGCACCCCAGGTGCCCCGGCAGTGCCTGGCACTGGGTTTGACACAGCGCGAAGCACTAAATAAATAACATTTTGAATGATTGACTAAATGCATTTAACACTGAATTTATTGCTATTCCTTTTGATTAAAATGTATGGAATAAACTCTGCATGTAAAATGAGTTAGGTCTTTATCGAGAAGTGTTTTTCCGGGAGTTTCCATCCCGAGGAGGTGTGGCCCACAGGACTCGAAGCAACATGGTGTCCTGGGGAGAGCGTGACATTTCAGCATCAGAAAACCTGGGTTCTCAACCACCTGGCTGCATGACCCGAGGCAACTCGCTTAACCTCTGGGAACATCCATTCCCTCCTCCATAGACCTAGAGGAAATGATTTATCTGATTTGTGGGTAACTGTGAGAAGATAAGGGAAACAGCTTATAAGTGGCAAAGCCCAGTACACACACAGGCTGTTATTGTCCTATTACTCCTATGGCAGGAAGCCTGCACAGGCAACAGAGCCTATGTGCTTGAGGGCATCCCCAGCAATGGGGGTGGGTGCCCACCTCCTCCCACCCTTCCCTCTGAGATCCTCAGGGATCTGAGCAGCTGGCTTCAGCAAGAGTGGTGTCTATGTCCATCCAATGGCTCCCCCTGTGACCTGGACCCATGACCTGCACGCCCATCGACAGGGGACCTAACAATCATGCTCAGCACACCTGTATTTTTGAAGGAGTTTTTGAGAGACTTTACACCTGGGAGGGACTCAACGCCTGCTTGGTGATGGGCTTTGCTTGTGCAGCATCTTGACGGTCCATACGAATGGAGAGAACAGTGCAGGCACTGAGTCCAACAGCATCAACAGCTCACTCCAAGGTTATGGCTAAGGCATGTTCTTAGTCCCCAGCGTTGTACTAGAGACTGTTGGGAATACAGGAGAAGACATCACCCTCAGGGAGCGCACAGGGCTGGGGACAGAGACCCACACAAGGCAGGCACTCGGTAACGACACAGTGAGGAAAGCATGACACAGAGAAAGTGGCACAGGGAAGAGACAGAAAAGGCTTGCAAAATTGGAAGAAGCAGGAAAGAAGAGAGAGGACATTTAGATACGAAGCACAACCCTGGCAATCACCTCCAGAGAGTAGCCTGTTTCCTTTTTGCCTTTTCTTTCTCTTTCTTTCTCTTTCTTTCTTTTTCTTTCTTTTCTTTTTTAAACTTACCTTTCCAGGGAACAGATTTACATGTGAGATTATGTATGGCTCAAGTGACCTTTAAAATACACTGTATTTCCAAAACCTGGAAGTTTCAAAATTTAATGTGCATCAAAATTGCAAAATTTAATGTGCATCAAAATCACTTGGTAAGTGTCCAAAATGCAGATTCCTACAGAATCAGCATCTCCAGGGCTGGATCCTCAGATCTGCATTTGAACTAAACAGACAGGTGATTCCAGGGACTCAAGCTGCAGGGGTGAGGGGACGGCCAATTATGATGAGTGGGCACATCATGGAAGGTAAGTTGAGGCATCCACCCAGAGGCCTGTGGGGTAACTGGCCTTAGGCATCCCCAGTCCCAGAGCAGATGTCTCATTTGGGGCAGTTTGCCATGAAGGAAAGAGGGCTGGGCTGGGAGTCAGGAGACCCGAATTCTAACCCTGCCTGGATTACTGTGAGTCCTGAGTAATGCGAAGCGGTCATTCCCCTTTGTAACTCTCAGTGTGCACGTCTCATCCGTGGAGATAACTGTCCCTCACACTGAGTTCCTGGGGATTTCAGATGGGGGCCATGCATGCTAATGCACCTGCAGAAACAGAAAGTGCTGTAGGAATGCTGGCATCACCAAGTTGTGAGTATGATGTGCTGTGAAAAGCAAGCACTTCTTCCCTTTGGCCTTGTGATCCAGAGCAGCTAAGCCCTAGAAGCGTAAACACCGGGAGCCCAGGAGAAAATGCCCAGCTTGCAGTGATGGACGCGAGAAGGTAGCCCTAGAGGGTAGGGCCCTGACATCGCAGACCTGGCTGAGCCCGAACCCTGCCATCCTCGGAGCGGCAGCTTCCCGGCACCATCCCTCAGCCCCTGCCTCTCATTTTGCGGGAGATGGCCCCAAGCTCGGGTGGGCGGGAACAGCCCTACATAACTCACTACCCGGAATGGAAATGCCACAAAGCACATTTAATTCTGAACTGACAGTTCCCGGGAAGCAGGCCTAGTTCTCCATCGACCTCTAAAATAAGCTGATGGTTTTGGTAACAGGACTTTCTTCAGGAAATTCCATTCATGTATTCATTCATTCATTCTAGACCACAAATATTTATGGATTTTGTACAGTGTACTTGTTGTTGCTGCTGCCGCTGCTGTTGTTTGCCATGCGAAAGTTTCTGTTTGCTTTCTTGCTTTTCTCGGCTTTCATCTGATTTCCCAATTCTCACTGACATGCAGGTCATTAGAAAATCACATCACCCAGCAGCTACACCCCATTGCCTTGGGCAATGGAAGTCAGAGGACTTGTGTTGAGGACACCTGGTTTAGACACTCGGGATTGCTGTGGGTTCCCAAGGTTGCTAAATTCCGATGCAGAGCACATCACGGTTTGGCACACATGAAGGAGAAATAACTGGTCTATTTAGGTCACAAGCGGTCCAGGTGTCTTACCAGGACTCCATAGATGGTCTACAGCAGGCTGTGTTCTACATTGTCACTGAAGCAGGGGCAGGGGGTTCCCACTTACCCAGCTGGTGAGAATTGTAGTTTACACTCAATTTGAGAAAAAGATTAAATAAATAAAGGAGGGAAGTGCCAAGAAAGGTCCCTCCAGCCCCTGACACTATGCTGACCCTGGATGGCCCAGCCCAGACACCCTGCGATGTGGGGTAGGCGTCACAGAGACAGGGGCCCAGGGCAGCAGCAACCAGAACCCTCACTAGTCACCATTCTCTACCCCCGACCAAAGCCCCCTTTAGAGACCTGGCATCCTGCCTGTGACCCTCTGCACCCTGTGTCTGCCTCTGCCCGGACCCCCAATGAGAGCTTCCTTCACGGGCACTATTCACTTTTCCTGGAGCATGAAGTCTTTGGGCACATTTGTCAAGTACTCACCCAACACCAGGCCTTTTGTGTGCATCTTTTCATTTCCTCTTCACATCCATCCTATGAAGAAGGCTTTGTTATCCTCGGTTGGCAGATGAGAGATGCAGAAATGTTAAGTAACTTGCCCAAAGACATATAATTTATAAGGGGTGAAGTTGCAATTGAACCTCAGGACTGATCACAAAACCGGAGCTCATTTGTATAAGCCAGGCTGCATCTAATACCATCTTTCCTGGCTGTGGTAAGGATTGGCAGTAACAAATATAAAGTGCCTGGGATGGGATGGAGTCTGGTACTTAGTAGGTGCTCAATAAGTGATCTTTATTACTACTGCTCTCAGTCTTGGGCTGTGGGTCTTGATTGTTTACAGACCTGCCTTCCTCTTGAGGCTTGAGTGCAAACTGTGTTTTATTCACTTAGTGCCCTCAACACCCCAGCAAGTGTCTGGCTGTGCAATGTTCTGTGTTTATGAGGCCCTCAGTAAATGTTTGCTGAATCTCACTGCATTGCAATGAACTTAGCTGGGCCCTGAAGACCTGGCAGGATTTGAACAGAATGGGGAGAAGAAAAGACAAAGACAGTGAGAGGGACGAGTCCCTGACCAGGTGTGGGACCAGCCCAGCTGGAACTGAGGTGAGATGAAAGGTTGGATGCAGCCCTCAGGGAATAAGGCAAAGCACCTCATCCAGCCCTGTATGTCCACACGGGAGGACCAACAGGTGACACATGCACATGACACTTTGGCATTTCACTCTTCTTCCTAGTTCAGAGCTCATTTAGAGAGGTGAGTAAGTCATGTCTGGGTGGAAAGAACTCAGGCCTGAAAACAAAAACACACAGGTGTAGACCTAACTCTGCTAAGCCCTTACGTGACTCACCTGCTTTCTCTAGCCTCAGTTTCCCCATCTATAAAATGAGATGTAGGCACCATGGCCCTGCCAGCCCCTGCAATCCATGATTCTGTGACTCCAAATGACGGTTAGAATCAGAATGGCTTGTGAGCACCAGTTAGCATTTCATCTACCAACAGTAAACACCTGCTGTGTGCCCAGATCAGTGTTAGTCACCATGAAATACAAAAGGAGGAAGAAATACAAAGCCCTGTCCTCAAAGAGCCTAAGCCTAGCATGAAAACCAGAACGCTCCTGAAACACTGGTGGAGAGCAGAGCTAGTGGGGCATCAGATGTGTATTTGCACGGCCCAAGTGTGCCGCAGCCCCCGATGGCAGCTGAGTCCCCAGCAGCGCCTCCCTCTGGCGATAGGCACGCGGGGCAGGCCCTAGCCAGGGGCTCACAGCAGGGCTACGAGGCTCTGACTCTGGTATAGCAGGGGAGGCCAGTAGGCTTTATAAGCCAAAGGAGGCAAAGGACTCCAAGGTTCTCTCTGAAGGCACTTGCTCCGTTCCTAGCGGTCCCTAAGTTGGACAATGCCCATCCAAACAGCCTTCTACTGGTTCTTTGGGACAGCAAAGGCACTCCCTGCCCAGATTAATCAAGAAGGCTCATTTTCTTAAACTGTCACTTCAGGGACAAGCTGGGTGACCTTTGGCATCCACATCCATGGAGTCTGTCTGTCCTCACTGTCTCACCCATTGAAAAGTTCCTGGCAATTCCCAGGCTAGTTTCTGAGATTCCCGGAGAAATGCCTGGCTCCAGCCATAGTGCCCGCCACTGGACATCTTTCTAGATGCTTCCTGCCTCTGCAGCCCTGGGGCCCTCCACTCCCCCCGACACCCACCTTGCACTCAAAGCTCGTTCTCCGTACCAAATCTCTCCAGTTCCTCTGCCATTCTCCTCTGAGAGACTTTGTCACATCTGCTGGGATTGCCACTCACTGCTCTCTGCCCACTCTGCATGTCCAGCTCTCAGCACAGTGCCCAGCCATTGGCAGAATCAGTAAACATTTGCTTAATGAATGAATGAATGAATGAATCTAGAACATTCAAACTAAATAACAGAAGATTGAGGAGGTCAGGGACTTGTGTCCAGCTCTAATTATCAGAGAGCTCTGGGTCTTCTCCTGTCTCACCCTGGTCCCTTCCCTGCTGTCTCCAGACTTAAGATCCCAAAATCCAAACACCAACCAGCTCCTCTTACAATAGGATAACTCTCCATACCATCCAAAGAGCCACGATAGCTATTATCCCATCTGAAGCCACAGCCTATAAGGAAAATAGCACAAGGCTTGTGTTGGAATCCTAGCTTCTGCCACTTCCCAAACCTCATAGCTTGAGCAAGCTACTTAAACTCTTTGAGTTCTAATCCCTCGTATTATCAAACAGAGATAAAATGTACTTCAAAGTGCTATTTTCAGGATCAAATAAGAGAAAGTATTCAAGAGCCTGTCGCAGAAACAGGCGTTCAAGGATGTTTGAGCCCTACACCTTCCCCGGGAGCCACAGGGCAGGTGTGACAGCCGCCACCCACCGCCACTGCCGATTAACAGATGGAGAATCCCGAGCTGAGAGAGCCAGACAGCACCTTGCCCAAATATGTGGCAGACAGGAAGAGAACCTGATCTCAGATTCTCTCTGCTCCCCCCTCCACCCCCCCCCCGGAAGCCCCAGTTCCTGGAAGCCCCCAGAACCACAGCAAAGGCCACAGGCACATGCTTTCGAGCTTGGAACAGGGCATTAAGGAAGCAGGCTTGGTACAAGGCTGCCACCCATGAGGTATATTTGGGCACGCCACCTGATTCATTCATCTAAATTGCAAAATTTGCTTTTTTTAAACTGAGAGTGATGGACCCAGCCCTATCAGGCAGGATGTTTTCAATGATCAAATTAGAAAATATATGTAAAATATTTTAAACAATATAAAATGCTATGAGTCCATGAGGTGTAGTTAATGCCATTTCTCCTCGTCCTGAAGCTGAAGGTCTTTTCACCCCGACATTTTGGCTGGTCCCTCCCCTGCCCTCCCTGCCCGACCTTGAGATGATAGCCTTCTGCCCTTTTTTCTGACCCTGGCATTTGGAGTGAAAGGACAGATTTCTTCAGAATTGAGTGACAGTTCTGGTGGGACTAATTCAGGAGACTTAAGCATCTTACCCATATTCTGGCCACATGTAGTCACCAGAAATGGAATACTTCGGCAATTCCAGAGCAGATGACTCTATGTGTATGTGAGAGAGAGAGAGAGAGAGAGAGAGAGAGAAGAGCTTCCTTATGATCAGCATGAAATGTCAAAAAGTAACCCTTCAGCTCCTGCCTATCCTATAACCTCCACCTCTGACCTACCTGGGGGTTCTTTAAACGTGATTTCTATTGGTCATGAATCAAGTAGAATAACTTGCAGTTAATCATTAAGCTAAACAAATGAAACAGGACTCCATGGCTGTGGTCTCCAACCTCCGGGCCGTGGATGGGTACCCGTCTTGGCCTGTTAGGAACAGTGCCACACAGCAGGAGGTGAGTGGCAGGCAGGCAAGCCAGTGAATCTTTATCTGTATTCACAGCCTCTCCCCATCACTCGCATTACCATGTAAGCTCCGCCTCCTGTCAGATCAGCAGCGGCATTAGATTCTCATGGAACCATACCATAAACTGCGCATGCGAGGGATCTAGGGTGCAGGCTGCTTCTGAGAATCTAATGCCTGATGATGTGAGGTGGAGCTGAGGCAGTGATGCTAGTGCTGGGGAGCGGCTGCAAATACAGATTTTCACCAGCAGAGAGGCTTGATTGCACAATAAATGTAACGCTCTTGAATCATCCCAAAACCATTGCCCCCCACCCCCCAGCCATCCGTGGAAAAGTTGTCTTCCATTAAACCAGTCCCTGGTGCCAAAAAGATTGGGGACCACTACTCCATGGGATCATCCCTGGCATTCTGTCTTCCTGACTCCTCTCCTGGGAAGGGTGGGTGGGTTGGGCTCGAGTGAAGATTGTAGAGCTGCTGGCACAGTCCACCCTGCACATGAGGAATGTCTTCTCCTACCACTTCCAGGAGCCCTACAGATATGCAGCTTGGATATTCCTTGGCTCCATTTCCCTTTATGACTGGTTATTAACTCCTTTGACTTGCACTGAATGTGTGCCAAAGCCTTTGGCCCAGACACAGAAACAGCTTTTATTAAACACTAGTGATAAAAATATGCTTATATCACCCCCGATAATTTCGAAATGCTCACAAACTTAACTGACCTATTGCGGGTGCATTCCAATCAGCGTTTTGTAGATCTGCCCAAGAATCATTTCCACATTTTAGATGAGCAGAGGTGTATTTTCTGTTTATGTCCACATGAATTGTGACCCACGAACACACCTAATGCAATGGCAACTCCAACTTTACAATGGCACAAATAATTCACAGAAGACATGCCGTTTTTAAAGCAGTTGGTGGCAGCCATTTTGTTCCCGGGTGTTTGCTGAGACACGATGGAATTCAAGGTGCGTCTTAGGGCTCTTTCCTAATGCAACAAATGGCACCAAAACCCGTCCGCTAGTTCAAAGAGTATTTGTAAGCAAAAAGACAGGGAAAAAAATGCAAAATGGTTGATAAAAGCATCATTTTTACTTTGTTAAAATAAAGAAAGAAGGCAGTAAGGTATTGAGAAGTTCTCCATATAAGGTGCGGCTTCTGAAAAAATGAACCTGCATTGTGGCTATAAGTATTTGGGTTATGCAGGGAGGGTCTTCAGTGTAGCAGAGCTCAGCCTGCACAAGCATTCTCTTCACAACAGTGACCCCTCATGGCTTACCGTCACTGGGATTCCCTGTCCAGCTGAAGGGAATAAAAATCCTCTCTGCTGCTGTGATCCTAGAGAACCTTGCGTGATATGGCCAGGAACCATTGCCAGGATGTCTTGATGCCACAGCAACATGTCAGTTCCTCATTCAGGTGCCTCAGGGGAGGCAGCTCTTCCGAAAGAGTTAACCGATAGGTCGGTGCCGTCGGACATCTCCACCGATCAATAAAACAGGACTAACTGTGCTTGGCACTGCGGATACAGAAGACAGAATCATGGGATATCTGAGTCAAGTAGCTTGTAATTTACTTGGAAAGATAAAGAAACTAATCCAGAGAAGTTAGCACTGAATGGAAAGCAAGAGGGCCAAGTTAGCACTTCAGATAAGAAACGTTATTAGAGTGAACTTGAGAGGTCAGCGAGGGTCGCAGGGTGTATTAGAGAACCGAGCCATCAAGAGGGGGGAGGTGGGCAGACTATCTGACTTAGCTGGGACAGAAAGTTCACGGGAAGGAGGAAGGGGAAATGCCTTGTGGACAGGCACGATGAAGCAAGACTGCAAAGGTCTCAGGCCCATCTAAGGAGGGTAGATTTTAACATTCTGTATCTTTTATAATAGTCTGGAGCAGGAACTTTACAGGCAAGGGGAGCTGCTAAGAAATTCACCATGATCCCACACAGAACATAAATAGAGGAAACTTAATCATAGAAGGAAGGATTAGATAGGAAACAGATTCTAAAAAATCAGAATAGATGTTGGATGGATAACAATGGAGAGTTATAAACATAAAATGTCAGAGCTGCAAGGATCTTAGGAATAAGCTATCAAAACATTCATTTTGTAGATCAGGAAACTAAGACCCAAAGAAGGGCATCACTTTTCCCAAATCACAGAGCCAGTGAATGACAGAGCTAACATCTAAGTATCTGTTTCCAAGAATCTTCCAAGAAAAGAAAGTTTGGCTCTCTGTCCTGGAGAATGTAGATGCTTCCTGTCCTGATGACATGGGCTGGGGCGGCAGATTTATGAGATTCTGTTGAGCAATCGGCTCCTGAGTGGTGGGATGGTACTTCTCAGTCGGTGAGAAGATGCTGGCTGCAGGCGTTGGAGAAAATAGCTTAAGAGAAAAACAAGACAAGGCTTCCCTTAAATCGAGCAATAGCAATAGAATTACATAAATTACCCAACTTAGATCTTAATCTATTCAATTTTTGTTTTGCAAGAAGAAAGACATATTTAGAGAAAAGATATTAATATAAATCCAAGTCTTTTCTACAAACAATGTGGTCTTTGGAGTCCAAAGCCCCAGGCTTGGTTCTAACCAGACACTTGTAGCAGCTGTGTCCACTTGGGCAGGTCACTTATTCTCTCTAAGTCTATTTCTCTCAACTGTAAATGTAATTTCTGTGCCATAGGACTGTGAGGATCAAATGCAATGATATATGTTCAAGTGCTTTGAAAACCTGTAAAGTGATGTACAGATGTGAATGATTACAGTTCACGACTCTTCTCCACCACCCACAACTTCTCTCCTAGAAAGCTATTCTTGTGGCCAAATCAACAGCTCTTTCTAAGAAAATAAGATATGCTTATTGAGGCAAGTCCTGACACTGCCTCCAGGGAACATTGCCCTGCAATCAAGGGCAGAAAACTCCTGCGTGTGCGTGTATGTATCTGTGTGTGTGCACACCCACAGAGCCACCACTAGCCTAAGGGGCCCTTACGACATTCTGTGAGAATGATTTCCTCCTTCCTCCAGGCAGACAGGCAGATGCAGCCTCACACTGACTTGTGAAACACAGGTTGGATTTCAGCCCACATTGCTCCCTTGGCCAAAGGCACAACCGTTCACAATAGCTGCGTGTGTGTGTGTGTGTGTGTGTACACACTCACATACTTCCTCAGTGTCTCTATGTCTATATGCAGAGATTTCAAAAACATCTCAGGAATTCCTCCCACGAGGTATCCTTTTTATCTGGAAGGCACAGGGTTGGTCTAGATTTAAATAGGGAGGTAGCCATTGAAAGCTGCCATTAAGCTCTTGGTATCATCCCTGTACTTTCAAAATTTGAATTCAAAATCAATGTGCTGAAAAAGACTCACTGACATCCTAACATCTTAGGGTCCTACCAGTCGTTTCACCTGGACCTTGGAGCCTCCACACCGTCCAGGAGCACTTAGTGCACAGGGTCACAAATCACAGAAAGCTGTACTCTGTTTCACATTTTACAAATACTCATTCAAGGTCAATCAAGGAACAAGTTGGGCCCACGTGGAGGATAGGAGACCCAGGAAAAGGGTTGAAACTAGAACAGGAATATATAAAATTATAGATTTAGGGAACTCAGAGGTCATTAGTCCAACCCGACATTAGATGAAAGGTGACCCTGGGGTCAGAGAGGAAAACTGGCTAGTTCATGGGTCAGTTAACCACAGAGTATTTTCAGTCGTCCGTGCCACTGACCACACCACAGGGCATCTTTGTTGTCACTGATGGGAAGACAAATACAACCTACAAACATTAACATACTGTAAAATCTCAATTTACTGGAATTCTCAGGAAATGAGGCATTCTGGTTAAATGAATTAGCTGGTTAATGAGACCCGAGGTCTGGTCGGTGTCTATAATCCTTGCCCACGTTCCCATCTGCTGTGATATCTGATCCTTCACAAAGAGGCAACCAGAAAGCTCTTTCTGGTTTTTGCTCTGGGTTTAGGAAATCTTTCCAAAATGTCAGATTCCCGTTTTCTTTTTCTAGTCAGTCGAGTCTAGTGAACATCATTGGGCCTTGGCTTGCCGATGAAGGATCTCGTTAGCACTATATGACACTTACTATTAATGACAAAGCTGTAATAGATTGTTTTATGTACTTCCGTTATGTCTGACGACATTTCCAACTTGAGCTGAATGTGACAAATAGACAAAGATTTTGCTGAAAATGTAATGTGTCTCTACCTTTTTCTGTCTGGAGTTTATGTGATGGGAATAAAAGTGAAGGAGTGAAGGTTCTTTGAGCTTTCACAGTCCATGGGCTCAGTTCCTCAGTGGCATTCTCATGGAATCTTCCCAACCACTCTCTGGGGTACATATTTCCATCCCCATCTTTCAGATGAGGAATATGAAGCTGAGGGAGGTTAAATAACTTGCCCAAGATTATACAATCTTGGCTGGGGGTTGAACCTTGCTCTGCATCCATGGTCATCAGTGACCGTGCAAGGGACTGGGGGGATGTTTCTAACCATTTGACTCTGAGCAAAGCCCCAACGTGAGAAATCCTGTATGGAAGCAAAATGAAAATGCTTGGTGGTTCTTAATCTTTTGGGGCCACATTTTTACCTGGGCCTCAGAGTCTTCATTTGTAAATAGAAAATGGAAAGAAGTGAGCCAGACCCCTACTTAGTAAACAGTTCTTATCCGCCATCATGAGTGCCTCTTCTCTACCATAGTTGGACTTGGAACTATAAGCAGTGGAAGAGACAGATCTGTTTCTTGCCCTCTGAGCAAGAAGGCAAGAGGACTGAGGACTTTTAATCAGAGAGACAACATGGCAATGAATGAGAAAGTCAAGAACAAATGGATAAGATGGACTGTCTAGCGTCTCAATCCAACAGAATGCATGTTACTTGTGAATAAAAAAGCCAGGTGTTCTAGAGTTTTAACTGAAAAGTACAAGGATGCTAAGAGCATTGTCTTCCTTCTTATTGTCCAAGAAGGTATCCTGGAGGAGTCATTGTATTGTGTATGAGAGAGAAATCATTCTGGGGGGTGTCAGAGGTGGTGCTGTCCAGTGGTCCGTGAATGCTGAGAGGCAAGAGTGGGTGGTCTTGAAGAAGGAAGCAGAAAGTGTGCAGTAGTGTCCCAGGCCTGCCACAACAGAGTACCACACACTGGGTGACTTAAAACAACAGAAATTTATTCTTTCATGGTTTGGGAAGCTAGAAGTCTGAAATCAAGGTGTTGGCAGGGTTGGTCCTTCCAAGGCTGTGAAGGAGAATCTGTTCCATGTCTCTGTCAGCTTCTGCTGATGACCAGCGATCCCTGATGTGTGCTGGCACGTAGGGGCATCACTTTAACCACTGTCTTTGTCTTCACATGTCACACACGTCTTCCTTGTGTGTCTTTTTAAGAAGAGACAAGTCCTATCAGATTAAGGACCTGCTCTTCTCCAGTATAACTTCATATTAATTTAGTAAATTGTACCTACAACCATCCTATTTCCAAATAAGGTCACATTCTAAGGTACTGGGGATTCAGACTTCAACACACCTTTTGGGGGACACAGTTAAACCATGAAAAAGTGAGAAAAGCAGAGAGGCTGCATATGGATGGCAGCAAAAACCCAGAGAAGTGAAAATATCCGGGTTTGCTGGGTTGTGAAGGAAATGAAACTGGGAGCCTCCGGGGCTGCCAAAGGCAAGTCGGTCAAAGTCATTCCCGGAGCCTGGTCCCAGCACGGCCTGGCCTGGATGCTGAGGATGGGCATCCTTGCAAACCTTCAAGGACCTTAGGTCTAGCTGGGAGAAGTACTACATCTGCTAAACAATTCAAACCAAAGCGCAAGAGCTCTCGTAGGACGGTCCTTCCCCCTACCTCCCTCCACCCCTCCCTTCCTCTTTTTCTCCAACAAGTACCTGTCGACCACCACCATGTGCCAGGCACACAGTTCTAGGTACTCTGTTCTAGGTGCTGGAGACACAGCAGTGAACAAATAGACAACAACAGCAGCAAAAAATTCCTGCTCTCAGGAGCTGCTTACAGGCCAGCAGAAAAAGGCAATAAGCAATAAGCATAATAAATAAATCCTATAATACTTTTGAATATTTTAAGTGATATATAAAAAGAGAAAAAAATGAAAGCAGAGTAATGAAGTCTGGGCTGCAGATTTTAATAGGGCACGAGATAGACCTCACGAAAGGGGTAACATTTAAGCAAAGACTTGAAGGAGGTAAGGGAGTGAGCCATGCAGGTAACTGGGGAGGAAGGAGTGTCCTGGGAGAGGAAGAGCCAGCACAAAGCCCTAAGGTGGCAAGTAAGCAAATGACCACACCCAGTACCATGATGTTCCCATCACTAGACAGACGAGGTGCCCTGGAAGCCCAGAGGAAGGAGCAGTGGCCCCTGGGCGGACGCAGGCAGTCAGGGAAACTTCATGGCGGAATGCGGCTTCTCTGAAGAGCAACCATTGGTGTCCAGCACAGCCAGAAACAGCTTCAGGGAACAGGCAAGAATGAAAGGATCATTGCACTTGTGGGGAAAGCAAACACCAAGACCTTCTCCCCCATCCTGGGCTTAGGCTCTGACTCTCTACAAGGCTGTTACTTCCCTGCTTCTAGAAACCCTCCTGCCAGGACAGAGGGGGCTCTGGGGGCCATCAGAGGTGACTGCCTGGGCAGGCCAGGCCAAAGGGGTTTGTGAGTTCAAAAGCTCGGGGCACCCCCACGCAGGTGGGACTCGCAATGGCATGGTCTCAGAGCTGAGGATCAGATCAAATCCAGACCCCGCCTGTAGCCCCACGCCAGCCAGCCCTGCTGGAGCCCAGCCAGGCGGCCCCATCGATCCCAGCCCGTGCAGGAGAGCCTTTGAAATACGGCTGCCTCTTCCTGGGCCTGTTCCCCTCGCCCCCATGGTGTCATTTCCAAATCCATTACATTCCAATGGCTTTGGGATCTTTTAATTACATGTGACGAAACCTTGCTGTTGCTGGAATTAGACGGCCTGTGTTGACGATTTATAGGCCTCAGCTTTCACGCAAGCAGGGTAATAAATAACATGAAATGGGCCCTTCAGTATTAAAAACTTCAGAGCTACCCACTAAGCCATGACAGAAAGGGGAAAAAAAAATGAAAAGGGTAAAAAAATAAAAAAACAGCAATGTCTGTGTCTCATGTGTTTAAAATACTGTATGTGAAACAGGGAATGTCAAAAATACGGGGTGCTGAGCAATAGGCAACTCGTAAAATTTTATCTCTGGTATGAGGATTTCCAACCATATAATGAGGCCTTTCCTTTCCTCTCCTTTCTTTCTTTCTTTCTTTCTTTTTTTTTTAATCCCGGGCACTCCATGCCTGAGGAGGTGATCGAGAGGGCAGGTTGGTGGGCACACCCAGGCTGCCACTGCCCCAGACTTAACAGCAGGGTGAGGACTCCCGGGGAAGCGCCCCCAGCCCCAGGTCCACGGGGCTCCCCTCCCTCCCCTTTAGCAGCCTGGTCCCCCTCCGCAGGTCTTTGCTCATGCTGCTCTCTGCAACTGCGCCACCTGCCCACTCCTTTCCATCCAGCCACACATCCCCACCTGGGTGCCCCAGGCCTCCCCTGAACTCCAAAGCACCTACCCCGAACACACCCCGTTGGGTGCTGCTGGGGCAGTTGCCAGACCGGGTGCCCACAGGCCTTCCCCATTCCACCATGGTGGAGGCTCCCTGAGGACCAGGGCACCTTCTTCCTTTCTTTTCCCTCCTGCCAACTGGCACAGGGCTAGGCCTGCACCAAAAACTCCAGATAGCCTTGCCCTCACCCTGCGAAAGCTAAGAATCAGGCATTCAGTTGGGCTGCAGCCCAGAGAGGCAAGAAATAGCCTGTGAAGGTGGTGATGAGGAGGGATGGGCGGAGGGAGGAGAGAGGTCTTATCTCAGCCCTTTGGGGTCAGGGGTGAGCTCAGGATGCCTCAAGCACAGAGGCCTCCTCCCAAGGCAACGCCACAAACAGGAAGCCAAGAGTCTAGGGAGCCACAGCCATCCTGGAGGCAGGGGTGTTTTGTGCCCCTCGGCAGCAGAGTTCTTTATCTTCTTGCCAATTTCTGCCACTCCCATGACTCAGCTGTGTGTGTGTGTGTGTCTGTGTGTCTGTGTGTAGCATGGCCCCTTTGTGACATCAGGAAAATCTCCCAAACCAAAACCTCCTTATAGGCATCTGGAGAGAGGCCGCTTGGGTCAGGTGCCTATCCTTGTCCAATCACCCTCCTCTGAAGAACAGGCTTGCGGGCATCAGCTTAGCTGCTCAGGTAAAAGATATGGACAAGATCTGCGTCCCTGGAGGTGCTGAGGAAGGACAGGTCTTTGGAGGGCTTCTAATACAGAAAACAGTTCACAGAAAGCGTTAACTTGGTTTGAGCCTTAGAAGTTAGTTCAAGTGTAACTAGGTAAATATAATTCTAGAACTGAGAGAGTGACTGACCTAAGAGCCAGACTTAGCCCTGTCTACTGGCCATTGGACATCCAAGCCTTATGGGTAAGATCTAGGTTTTCAAATCTAAAAGAAGGGGAGAGAATGGCCAGGAGGCACAGAGGGAGGGGAGAGCAGGTGAGGTCATTGCACTATCTATTTTTGCCTAAGGCTGGGACTCCCTGAAACATAACCTGCAAATGGGCAGGAGACATGAACGCCCTGTTTACTGCATGTTCTCTGTGCATATGATAGAGTCTTACCAAAAATAGGTATTCATGTGTTGAATGAATTGATAATCTTGAAATGCAGAGACCTCTTGCTGACAGTAGGCCAAGTTCTTCAACAGACATTGCAAGGAGCATCTCTCTCTTAGGGGCTTGTTAGATGAAAGAGGAAAGGGATTTTTGCTTTTAGTCCCCTAGGCATCAACAATCAGAAAGCCTAGCCTAGGTTTGCAGCTCTCTTGCCTGTAATGGCCTCCAGGACTATCACAAATGTATGTTTCCCTACTTAATAACAACTTGATGATCTCTGTGGGCTCAGAATTCTCAGAGGGCACAGCTAAGAACCACAGTGAGTAGCTTTGGAAGTCCCAGGAGAACCAGGGTGAATGTCAGGGCCAAAAGATTGCCCCTGAGGACTGCATCTCCTGAAGGATGGGAAAGGGAAAAACAGAGCATCAGGCTAACTCAGCAACGCCAGTGTCTCAAGTGTAAAAGGTATTCGAGTGGAATTTGCCAAAAGAATGGAGAAGTGGGAAAGTTAGATTTAAGACACTGAAAGTAGTGTGCAATAGAAAGCTTCGGGGTGATTTGTGTGTTCTCTTTTCTCCATGAACTTCCTGCAGTGGATAAACAATGATAGTATCCATAAAGATGTGTCTTGTTTTAAATAAGAAAAAAAAAAAGAATTTCTGAAAAATGTTAAGTAAAACTTGAATTGCATTTTCCCACTGACTTACGTTACTAGGTCTTAAAGGATCAGTGAAGTATTGTCTAGTAAACCTGAAAGGTACCCTAGAGGCTTAGCTTAAATCTCTTGCTTTAGAGATGAAGCATGTGAAACTGGGAGAGTCCCTAACAGAAGTGAGAACATGATAGTGAGGTTTCTGCAGTGGGAAAGACACTTAATGAGTGGGAGAGAGATACCGTATATTACCAGTGATATAAAAGCCCAACAGATGCAACAGATGATATACTAATTGACAAAACAAAAGGGAGAGTTAAGTGATTATATTTATATACAGTTTGCTGAAGGGGGTCCAGACAAAAAAGAATTGGAGGCTGAGATGATCATGGAAGGAAGCTGGGGGGTACCCAAGACCACCCCTAAGTTCAGTGATTCACTAGAGAACTCATAGGACTCACTATATAGTTGTACTCAGGGCCAAGATTAATTATAGCTGAAGGATACAAAGCAAAATTAGCTAATGGTAAAGGTACATTGGATGAAGTCCAGAGGAAACCAGGCACAAGCTTCCAGAATCCTTTCCCAGTGGAGTCACTGGATTCTGACAACATGTGGGAAGTGTTGTCTACCAGGAAAGCTCATCAGAGACTCAGTGCCCAGAGTTTTTATAGGGGGCCGATAACATAGGCACCCTCTGCCTAGAACGTGCCAAAATTTCAAACTCCAAGAAGGAACACAAATATTCAACATAAACCACATTGCCTGTACAAACAACTTAGGCACACTGAGCCACCCTTATCAGTTAGGCAATGATGAGAACACTTAAAATCCAAGTTTCCAGACACAAGCCTGTTGAAGGTTGGAACAATTACCATGAGCAAGACAGAATTAGGCACAAACACAAATGCAATTCAAAGTTGTATAAGAAACAGTCCCTTTGCCTTTGCATTTGTGCCTAATGCTGCCTTGTTCATAGTAATTATCCTAAGTTTCTTTTTCTAAAAACATTAAAAAATAAAATTTTGGATGTAATATGTAGTTACTGTAAAAAAAAAATAATTTTGCAATATAAAGAAGCAAAAAGAAAAAATTTAAAATCATCAATGATTCCCTACCCAGGAATAATCATTTTAACCCCTTAGTTCTTATATTCTTTTAGTCCTCTGGGTATCCATAAATAGTTTTTATAAAAATGGTATCATGATTTTTGTTCGTTACCTCTTCTCATTTAACATAGCATGAACATGTTTCCATGTGATTGCGTATTTATCAATAATTCCACTTTTAATGATTACATAATAATTCATTATACTATGTATCCCAAAGTGGTCACTGTCAAGTGAAACACCACCCATAGACAGGCTTTGCTTGTGTAGCATAGCACTGACCTGCCCAATGTTTATAAACAACATGTTAGAATTAGTTACCAGTATCTAAATGTTAGGAGACTTCACATTAAAGTCAATATTTTCAGCTTATCTTTAAAAAATGGTAGGCCAGGTGCAGTGGCTCACTCCCGTAATCCTAGCACTCTGGGAGGCTGAGGTCGGAAGATTGCTTGAGTTTAGGAGTTCAAGACCAGCCCGAGGAAGAACATGACCCCATCTCTACTAAAAATAGAAAAAAAAAAAAATTTAGCTGGGCAACTAAAAATAGGAAAAAAAAAAAAAAAAAGAAAGAAAAGATTTATTAAAAATAGTAATAATAAAAATTAAAATTAAAAAAATGGTAACATCACATTCCCATCCGGCTGCATGGGTGGAACTGAGTGGAAGCTGCTAGTGCTTTGTCTGCCACAATGCTCTCCATTCCCTATGGCCTTCCTAAGACTGAGGCTGAGGGTCAGTTGCTAATTATCATACTTTTGGGCTGATTTTCTTTTGCTACAGTCAAAAGAGAAGTAAAATATTTCTTATCCTCATGTCTATCAAACACTAAACCAAAAGAGAAAAATAAAGAAGGCATATGTTTCAAGAAAATAGAACATATTTCTGCAGTCCCCAAACTGTGCACCAAGGAACCCCAGGATGCCACAGGGAACCCACAGGGACACTGCAGAATGTTTTTAATTATCAAGAAACACACCATGATATTCAATATTGTCTGACACCACACAAACTAGCAGGTTGAGGAAGTTCAACATTTCAACATTAGGTTATACTACATTTGATAACATCATGTCTTTGGGAAGCTGTATTTTATTGGTTGCTGTGTTGAAAAACAAGTACCATGGGAAAATCAGCGTGGAACAGGAAATGAAGGTGGCAGTGTCCAATCTGATTCTGGCTTAACTAATTGTACAAAGCCCAACAGAGGCACGCAACCCATTAGTAAATAATTATGTTTGTTTAAGAATGAAATATAAGTATGTTTTCTTTCAAATTACATGTAATATTTTTTAAACAGCTACTAAGTTGTGAGGACATAAAATACTTATTAGTTTATTTGAGCTCATATACTTAATAAACCTAACTATGAAGCATTTATTTTGGCCTAGGAGTACTGTAAAAGTATTACTGAGAGAGTTTGGGAAACTTTGGCATATTCCTTGTGGAAGTAAAGATACTATGCTGATTGGTTTCACTCCTGCCTGACTGGTCTCAACCCACAAGGACACTGTGTCATTAGAGCTTGTAACACCTGTGTTAGATACATGTGTTATAACCTCTCAGTGCCCTATCCCTAAGACAGTTATATTACTTTTTACTGTTGATAAACGAGAGTAACGGAATCATAGCTAGTATTCCCTACATTCAAGATTATGTTCTTAGAATAAGTTCCTACAAGAAGAACTGCTGAGTCAGAGATTATCCAAACTATCCAAACTTTAAAGGCTTTCAAAAATTATTTCTGGAATGATTCAGCTTCATTTGGAATCCTAAAGACAGAGCCATCTGCCTGACACATAAGCCATGCCCAACACAATGAGGAACTGAATTGAATCAAATTGAAGCAAATCAGATGGAATCTCTAAAATCACCAGGCTAAACTGTTACTTTTCTTGGTCTGAGGTTGCCTCACATCTAACACAGGCCCCAGGAGCAGTAGTCAGCAGCCCGGAACAGGGGAGCCCTAGCTACAGAAAGGAAGCCTGCAGACAAATCCTTTACAAAATGCTTATCTGAGCCCTGAAAGGTCAAAGAGGGATTGGCTTTCAAGCCAATCTGATCTCAAATCTGCCACTCACTAGTTGTTAACCTTGGGAAAATTACTTAAATTTCTGCACCTCAGTTTTCTCACCTACAAAATGGGTATAGTAATAGAACTTACCTCATGAGGTCGTATAGAAGAAAAAAGAGATAATTTAGGTATACACTTTGCACATTGCCTGGCAAATACTAAGAATACTAAGCTCTCAGTGAAAGCTGTTGATTTTATTTATTCTCTTCTGTGCTTGTAGAAGCCTCCAAAGCAAGATCCACCTGGATTTTTATTCCTTACTATAGGTTGGCTACTCTCTCTGCTGTTCAAAATCAGAGGGAAGAAAAGCAAACAAATACCCAGACTTCTCAAACCAAGAACTAATCGATGGTCCCTGGACCCTCTTGCACAAGCATGAATAGAGGGCATTTTCTAATCCCTTTCTGATTAGGGCACGGGCCAGGATGTCCAGAACTCCTTCTTGTCTTGGGTAGCGGTAGCTGCCAGACCAACCAGTTCTTGTAGTTATGAAACCAAGACTATTGCTATCTGAGCCAAACAAAAGGGGAAAAAAAAAAGAAAAGAAAATGTGTTATTGATTTTGGCTTAAGAGACATCATCATGTTTAGAAACCCCATTACTTTGAACATTAGAGAACCCCATCCCCACCTTTAACATGCCCTCTCAGGGAGAATTTTCTCAGGGACATTGAAAGCCTGACTTTGTGTCCCTGAAGTGCCCCGCACCACGACCCCTGCCCTCCATTGCCCTCCCAGTCTAGCTCACCCCTCTGTAGCTCCTCCTCTGACTCCGAGGGTATCTTCAGCCAAGAGAGCCATGGGGTAGGGAGGGAGCCGCTCTGGAATAAACACAGCCCCCGTGGATGTGAGAGCTTCGCTGCCTGTGTTGCAACCAACACAGCTCTTAGCTTGGAACTTGGGAGCTGCATCTGAGTCCCTGTCCAGCCCCTGTGGGCCCTCTGGTGACCACCTTGTGATCTCGGGCTCACTTAGTCTCCTTGACCCTCAGTCTACTCACCTTTAAAATGGAGATGATAATGTCTATGAGATGATAAAACCAGATGACCTCCATGAGAGTGGCTGGTAAACACTTACACATCTGTAAGGGATTTTGGTTAAGAAACGAAGTTGAAGCCCCGTGTGTACTGATCTGGCCCAGGTAGACTTCTTGCAGGAAAGGGACTTTGGAGAACAGAAGGGCTGCTTAGCAGACAGATAACAAGTCTTTGGGGACCACAAGAACAAGAAGGTTGGCCTGGGGTGGACAGAGGATAAGGCTGAAATGCAGACAGGGTAGGGCAGGAGAATGGGTTCAAATGAGACTTTGTAGCCTAGAACTTGGAGTCTTTTCCAACAAATCAATTATTCAAAACATTGTTAATGAAAACCTCTAAGGGCCCAGTCTGGTGCCAACTTGATCTCAGGTATCAGGGAACTCGATAATCTGTTTGTGGGAGGCAGGATCAACAGGTCAAAACAACAAGAGAGTGACCCATGATGGAGAATGCAGGGACCCTTGTCCAACGGAAGTCCTTCAAAGGGAAGCAGGAAAGCAAGGCTGCCATGTGCTGTCACCCTGGGCTGGGCTGGGGAAGGAGGAGGGGCGTGGGGCCTGAGGCTGCCAGAAAGACCCTCTGTGGCATGAGCTTTCCTTTAGCCTATGAACAAGAGTTTGCTCAGGGGATGGACCATGGGGAAAATGATTTTTGATTAGGGGAGAAGCACAGTAGAGGAACCAGGTAAAAGAATCACAAATTTTACAGCTAGACGGGATCAGAGGGTTCGTCCCCACCTCAGTGCCCTCCCTGTACCCAGCTGAGGTTTACACAGATGATGTCACATAACCTGGAACTGGAAAGCAGGTCTCCCACCTCCTCACGTGGCGATCTTTCAACTCCGCCGTGGTGACCTAGATGCAGCCAAGGAACGCAGGATGCTAGACTATGGGGACAGACCTCAATGGTGTGTTGAAGCATCTGCAGTGGGTATTGGAAAGGCCCCGTGCTCCTAGAGACAGTGAGAAGGGACCCCAGAGAGTGGACCTAGAGTGGCGTTCTTGATCAGTCCCATGACATTGCCAAAGGTGGCCCCCACGCCCACCCCTTCCTCCTTCCTAGGCCGCCAATGCCCCTCACTTCAACAGCCAGGATTCAGGACGTACATTGCTGCTTCAGTGGGAATGAAATGAATCAAGAGCTGGAAATGTGACCACGAGGGCTTTCACCATTCTCTGGACTGGAGTAGTCAAAGAAATAGGAACTTGACTTCTGGTCCATCGATGCTGTGCCCTCAGTGGATTCCTGGAGCCAATACACTCGAGTGCCCCAAAAGAAGGGCTACGATGTGCTGAGCTCACAATTTATGCAAACAACTGATATTCAGATGTGCTACAAGCATGGCAGGGCCAGAGCCAGCCAGGCTGTGGAAAGCATTTGGGAGGGAGGATGGAGCAGCTGCCTGCTCAAATCCCAAGCCCCACTTCTGTGCGGCCTGGGCTCTGCCTTTCCCAGACAGGAGACAGCTTGTTTCAGAGACACTTGTGAACATGAAGAGGGAGAGGAAGGGAAGTCGGGGCGGTGAGCCGGGGAAGAAACCCGCGCTCCCTCGCAGAGCTCCATCTATACCCCAGTGGAGCGAGGGTGATTTGTCATGCCTAATGAGCAAGTGCTGCCTTGTGTGGAGGCAAAAGTGCCAGTGGGATGCTGCGGCAAGTTGCCATGGGAGACCAAGGGACCCACTGAAGTTGGTGCAGCCTGGCAGGGGAGTGTGCGGGAGGAAGGAGCAGCTGGTTCCTTCCATGGGGTAACAAGCCCTTGCATTTGCAAGTTTCTTGGGTTTCCAGGGTCTTTTATGTCTCTTGTCATAGTTGAGCGTATAGCCACCCAATGAAGTACATGAATCTGGTGTTGTTTTTCCCATTTTCCTATTTTCTAAGTGACAAGACTGAGGCCCAAAGGAGTTAAAGAAATCACAAAGGATCCAAAAATCCAAAGTCACAAAGGAGGTGGATGTATTTCCTGGCTTTCAAATGTTTTCCCATGTATGTCTTATTCTTTCAAAGGGCAGACGAGTAGACTAAGGGCAGTGGGGGGCTTCAGGGACAGTGACTACACCAAACTCCATAGAAAGATGAAATGGACAATTTAAGATGAATCAAAGGAAGTCCCACTTCATGTAGGGGAAGACAAACCCACAGACGCCCCTAACAAAGAAAGTTCAAATAAACACATCCCTTGCAATTCGAACAATGGCTGAGGAAACTGGGGTGGGAGTCTCGGGCTGAGCAGGTGGGGGCCCCCTGCCCTGACCCTCCTACCTCTCTGGGGCGACTTCTCAGCACTGCCCACATCTCCTGTGCCTCAGCCACACAGAATCAGGGCTGCTCCCTGGGCACACCAAATTCTTTCCACTTCTCTGCCCTTGTGTTTCCTCTTCCTAAACCCTCAAGTTCAAATACCAAAGTTTTTATGATCCCATATTGAGTTAATTGCTGCCTCCAGTGGAATCACCTTGAAATGCTCATATTCCATTCTATCCATGTCCTCCACTAGACTGTGTGCTCTTTGAAGGTAGGGAGTGTGACACACTCATCGCTGAACCCCCAGCATCTGCCAAGTTGCCTGGTGCTTATTAGGATCCTAACAGAGGCTTATTAAATAAATGGTCCCATCACCAACGCCATCTTTATTTTATCAAAGTCATTTTATGAGCCCCTCCTTGGCCTGGTCATTATGTAATCAGGGATGTGTAGGATACTAGACCTACGCACTAGTGTCCATGGAGACTTCCAGCAAAACAGCAAGAGCATATGCACTGTATTGAATTCTGGTGATTTTATTAATATTAACACTGTAGGAGTCCAAGTGTCGGCAAACTTGGAGCTGTTCAAGGCAGGATCTAAGGAGTCCTGAAGGAGGAGAAGGGATCAGAGAGCACCCCCAGACTTTATCAAAGGCCTGCTTCTGGGCTGAGTATTCTGCAGTCTCTGCAAGATCAAAAAGAGGCCCAGTCCCAGTTGTCACTGAACTTAAAGATACAAAGCCAACACCACTGAGGCAAACAGAAGAAAATCAAGGCCTAAGAGCTAAGAAACTGCCCATTTCTGCTATGGAGACTTCAGAGAGGTAAGGGCTGTGGTAATCAGGAAGGCTTCATGGAGGAGGTGACATAAGCTGGGCTGTGTATTATATTTCAATACAGCAAGACAAACATCCCTAGAGTAAGGAACACCCATGGGCCTAGAACCAATAATCAATATGGCTTGGAACAAGCAAAGAGTAGCCCTAAGTCCATCCTCTGCTCTAGGACAAGTTCTGCTGCAGACAGAAAAGACATCAGGATATGACACCTCCCTTTGCACCAAGACACTGTTTTTTTTTTTAATATGGAGAATTTAAAAAAAAAAAAAAAAACTCCAGATGGATTTTAAACACAGTGGGGAATTGGGCGGTGTGATGGCAGATGGCTATTTCAGCTGCACATGGGTAAAAATAATTTCAACTCCCCAATACCCAGGACTGCTCTGAACTTGTGAAAACCTCTTAAGGAAAAGCGGCCGCGTGAGGCTCCAAGCACAGAGCTGCGGCAGGCAGATGGGGGCCTGGGGCTTGGAGCTCACCAACAAGAAAACACCCACTGCTATTGGGACAACAGAGGCCAGACCATTTGGGGAGGCTCCCTCTGGCCAGGCTGTGGAAGGGCTGGCCCTCGATTGCAGCCCGGGCCCAGGGGAGCTCTCTGGCATTTCTTCCTCTACGTAGAGAGACAGGGTGAGTGAGACGCGTCAACCTAGGGGCTCTCCAATGTGGAGGCGGTGAGGTGAAATCATTGGGAGCAGAAACCATACAGAAGGAGATAGTGGCCACTGTGTGTGTCGTGGGAGGAAAAGGCTGGCTCAGAAGAGGCAGCGGTGACTGTGACAGTCGCACTTCTCGGTGTCTGGTGGCTGTGGATGTTGCTACACTGGCTTTACAGTGGCAGGCTGGTTTCATCCACATGCTGCCATCTACACTGTGCCCCGGAGTTGAAAGGGGAGGCTTGTGTGGAAACTCTCTTTGTCCATCCAGATGGCACCTTCTGGAACTCTGATCCTCAGCTGATACTCAGCATAGGGGCTATGAGAATGAACTGGCCACAGGGCTATGGGAATCAGCCAGCCAGTGGGCTGCCAGCAGGCATGACAGGTCAGACTTGCAAGACACCTAGCGCCGGGAAGTAGGCAGGGTCATCACAAGCAGGCAGGACCCGTGTCTACACCCCTGGGAGATTAAGTTCCAGAGGAATCATCTAGAATGGGGGTGCTTGGCAAAAACTGATTGCTAGTTGGTCTCTGGTCCCAGGTCCAGGAGGTCAAAGGTGTAGACAGGAGACCCAGAGGTGAGCTCTGGCCCTCAACAGAGGCAGGCACTCTCTGCCCCCTCGCCTAGGTTCTGGTGGTTCTGGACCAAATTCACTCATTGATGTGCACCCTGGTTTTTCCTGGGCAGCATGGCTTTGGCCGGGCAGGTGTGCCAGGTGCACGTGAGCTAGAGGAGGCCACAAGACACAACACAATAGAAAGGCTGGGGACGCATTGTGCCATCAGGGGAAACCGGGTTCTGGAAAGGAATCATTTACTCGTGTCTGCTTAATGAGGTTGACTTCCCTGCTTGAGAGTGGCCTGGCCAGTTTACATAATGCAAGGATTCTCAGCAACAGAGGCAACAGGATGCTTTCTCCACATGGGGTCAAGGGACCTTAGGGTCAGGACCGACCCCCAGGAGAAGCAAGCGATGGGGCCTGGGTTGGAGTCTGGCCTGTGGACCGGGCTGGGGCTCAGGGCCCAATTCCAGCCCAGGAAAAGCAAGAATGTGCCTCTCTTCACGTGTGAGCCCATCAGGGCCAGGCAGAGAAACACAGACGGAGGAGGCTTTTGTTTTATTGGTTCAGAAAGAGATCCGCATGGCTACTTGTGTCTGCGTGTGGCATGAGGAAAGGATGTTGGAGGCCTGAGGTGGGGGCTCCTGCCCAGTCTGCCTGCCCCAGCCAGGCGGGGTCTGTGTCTGGCACATTCCATCACCCCATCTGGATTCAGCTCTGCCCTCCTCCTGCTCTCCTCATCCTCGTCTGTCATGCCCAGGTGGGCCTGACCCCCTCTGGAGGCCTCGTGTGATTCACTCTGCCCCTTGTCAATCTCATTTTCTTTCCTCCATCCTTCCCCATGGCAGGCAACTGTAGACACTTTCCCAAGGGTGCCAAGTCTCTGCCTGATTTCACTCACGGTCAGAATCGGCAGCCAACAGGAAGCAGTGCCTTCTGCCCCCGATGGCAGCTGAGTAGAACTGGGGACAGACGAGGCAGCCAGGAGTGAAGAGAAGCTCATGGGAATGTGGGTCATGGGGTCAACTGCCTCCTAAGGCCATGTCAGTTTGGACAGGCTGAGCTGCCCAACTCGGGAATCCAAGTGAAGGTGCAGAGGGCCGGCGCGGGGGGGAAACCGTTCCTCACGTGGCCTGTGCACCGAGGGGCCTTCAGACAGGTGGGGAAAGAGACAGGGTGACTGATGTGGGGTCTGGTCAAGGGCCTCTGACGTGGCCGTAAGTATTACTATATAGTGTTGTTAAGGGTTTGAAGTTAATTTGCATTTCACATCCCTTTCCATAATAAAATCACTTAGATTTTGAGATTTTCTAAACAAACCCCTTCATTTTGTAGATTTAGTTATAAGACCCAGGGAAGTGAAATACCTTGTCAGTAGGTAGTAGCAGCCTTGTACAGGGCTCCCAGTACAGGGCTGTTGTCCACATATGTCCTTCGTCATTAGCCCGCCCTTCCTTGGGGTTGAAAGATACAAGGGACACCGGAGAGGAGAAGGGACCAAGCAAACTCTGCGCGCAGCCCCATCAGGTAGGAAGGCCAAGGGACGTGCTTGGTTGCTGTGAGAGATGAGGCACAATGAGCTTGTGCCCTTGAGCCTCTGTCCCCTGACTCCTGGTGCCCTCAGCACAGTGGGGAGAAGGGGGTGCAGCTGCACCCTGCCACCCCCAGGCTGCTTGTGAGGGTTTCTCTTCTCCTTTCTTGGCGCCCAGTGCCCTCCAGCTGGGGCGCACACTCATCGCACAAATATAGAGGGACCCACACTGTGATGTCGCAGTGGATGCCCCAGACAAAGTGCTGTTCTCAAGGAGCCGATTTGCTGGTGGGGAGATAAAGACAAAAACAAATAATTAAGCAGCCAGGTGGTGCTGAATGTGTGGGGAAAAACAAAACAGGAACAAGGAGTGCTGGGGCGGGCGGCAGTCGGACAAGGTGGGAAGGGATGGACGGTGGCTCTGAGGAGCAGCGACCCGGAAGGTGGGAGCAGACAAGACACTAGAACACCTGGGACAGGTGCACACAGGCAGAGGGTAGCGGCGAGTGCAGAAGACGTGATCTGGGGGCCGGTACGGAGTGTTCGTGCAACTGCCGGGGGTGGGGGCTGCGGGGCTCGGGTAGAGCCAGCGACAGGCGGGCGCCAGCGGAGGAGGTCGGAGCACCAGGCCACGGCAGGGACTTGGCTTCAATGCGGGTGAGATGGCAGCATGGGAGGGTTTCTCTGAGGAGGACCTGACACTCAAAGGACCACCTGGCTGCAGTGTTGGCCGAGGGAGAGGAGAAGGGAGGAGCTGCTCGGGCTAAGGTGGTAATGAGGTGAGAGGTGATGGCGAGCTGGACCAGGTGACAGAGCGGAACAAGGGCTCCCAAACTTCCCAGCTCGGCATTCATAACCTCACAGACCCCTCCCAGCAGGACAGCCGTTACCATTTCAGCCTCGGTGAATTGGGAAAACACTTCACGTCCACATTGCTGAGGGAATCCACAATGTTCACATCCCAGCGGCATTTGCATACATTTGAAAAAGAGCTGTACGTACGAACAGATGATTTTCAGGCTCCCTATCTCACTGTGACCCAAAAATAAGCCATTGAAACTGCTCCTCTCACTTTTCCCATTCCCATGTTTCCTGCAGCCTCTCTCCTCGAAGGGTCTAATCAGCTCATGTGGGCTCGGGTGCCCGTGGGTGATGGTGACACCTGAACAGGGATTCCTAACTTAGAAGTGATCCATAGTTGCAATTCGAAGGGGCAAGAACAGTCTAAAATTGCAGGCAAAATGCGTGTGTGTGCAAGATGAGGTCAACTTTCATTAGATTCTCCAGGGCCCCTTGCTAAGAGAAAAAGGGGGAGGGGGTAAGAACCATAGGTTTAATGAGTTATTCCTCCCACATACTATATATATGTTTTAACAAGGACTTTCAATGCTTAACCCCAAACAGTGAGCGCCAGATGGGGGGAGGACAGACATTTTGAAACCATAAGGCTTCAATTCGCCCCAAGCAGCAAGGGGCCCACACAATCTATAGATAGAACGGAACATTTCTGATTCCAAAAACCAACGTTCTTGCCCTCCTGAAATCAGTCTCGGACCCCGCCTATAATATGCTCAATAAGAATTTGAGGAATGAAAAACCGCCACGCAAGGGTTCCCGTCTGAGAAACAACAGAAAGGCCAGGGTGTATACTGTGCCCCAAGATCACTCGCAAGGAACTCGTGTATTTGAAGCAAAGATAAATAAATAAAAACGCCAAACGCTGTGTGCTACCCTTGGCTAAATTATGCTTGATTTGAAGGTCAGGAGCGTTACAATGCCCCACTTCACGGAGGTGCACGGGGGCTGAAGCCTGCGGAATGGTAGAAGAATTTGCAGGGTATAATTATGCACCCCTTGACATCCCCGCCTGCCTTCCTCATGATGTGAGACAATGTGTCACAGTCCCATACAGTCAAAGAAGTAATTTACAAGAGTCAGCAATTCCGCGGGGCAGGTAGGCCATATTTCAAAACGGGAAAGGGAGTTGGGGGGAAGAAGGGGGAAACCAGCCGATCAATTTACAAAGATCCTGTTTCTCTGCCACTCTGTTGACCTTTCAGGCAAGACCTAATGCCAATTAGCTCAGTTATAAAGTCCATAATTCTTGTGGGGGAAGGCCGTGGGTAGCACATGATCATTTTACAACGTTTGCCCTAATTTGCAGCCCCCAAACACGGACTCCTGGGGCTGCAAGGTGGGGGTTGGGGGAGTTTGTTGGCAAGCGATGGGAGCAGCTGGAAGGGATCACAGAGCACAATTACTGTCTGCGCATGGCCACATCTGGAAAACAGCTCCGCGCTGGCTTTAAAACAGCATTAATGAAGAATGGAACCTTGTGCTGGGAAGGATGGGGGGGTGTGGGGGAAGTGAGGGGGGGTGCCCTTCTGCCCAACATGGTGAGGATGAAAAGACAACAAAGAAAGCAGCAGGCAGGGTATAGGGCCAATTCCAGGGAGAAGAGGGTGTTGACAAGAGGGGGATGGCAAATATGCTGTGACTCTAGGGAGAGGTCTCAAAATCCCCTCATTTTTGCCATCTTCCAACCTGAGCGTCCAGACAGGGCTGGCCCTTTCTACATTGGTTGCGCAGACATCTGTCTATGACGTGAGAATTCAGTGGTATCCAGAAGATTCCCAACTAAAAGAATCTACCCCCATCGGTAGGCAAAATTCTACCACTAAACATTCAATCGTTTAGTCAGAGGGCCCCTTCCCCTGAGATAGATTTGAAAATGCAGTGTACCCACCAGGTAGGACACCAGCCACACAGTAGTTGCTCAATAAATATTTGTTGACTAGAACCAGATTGAATGAGCTGAATGAGTCATTTTGTAGCTCTGACCAGATTAATTCATGTCTCTGATTTCTCAGCTATAAGGGTTCCACTAGACCAGTGGTTCTCAATTGTGAGGGCAGAGGGAGGGGGTGGCACATCCTTCTAAGGGGTATATTGAAAGTCTGTGATGAGGAGAGAAGGAAGCATTTGTGGTTTGAATAAGAACATTCAATAGTATAACATAGTTTTGTACAGACAATCCCCAACTTGTGATGGTTCAACTTAGGATTGTTCAGCTTTATGATGGTGTAAAAGTGACACACATTTAGTATGCTCCTCAGCTAACCATGGATTTACATCTGGATAAACCCATCATAAATGGAAAATATCGTAAGTCAAAAATGCACTTTCAACTTGACGATATTTTCAACTTACGATGGGTTTATTGGGATGTAACCTCATTGTAAGCCAAGAAGCATCTGTATTTGGAAAACCAGAGGCTCCCCATGACTTCCTTAACACAAGCTACAGAAAGGAAAGCTTCACCGAGTCTTCCTGGCTGATGAGATGCATAAACCCATCTTAGAATTCCCAGTGAACACTTTCCATCCCACAAAACTCAGGGCCTCTCTGGATCTCCGGGGGAAGGAGGGGAATCTATTTTATCATGGGTTGAAAAAGGCTGAAGAACTCCTAGCGGTCGGATTGGAGCCTCTGGCTTCAGCCTTCTCCATTTCGTTGCCCACTGTTCCTTCAGAGACACAGATCAACTACTCAGGGACACACTACAAGGGAAACAGGGACTCTGTAGACTAACTTCACCCACCTTGGCCTTGTGCCTGACTCTGTCTGCCCAGTTCTGCATCCTCGGCACTGCGTAGGAGTATGGAGGGCATAGCCCATTGTCTTAGTGCGTTAGAGCTACTGTAACAAAGGAGCATAGACTGGGTGGCTTATAAACCATAGAAGTTTATTACTCACAGTTCTGAAAGCTGGAAGTCCAACATCAGGTGTCAGCATAGTCAGGTTCTACCAAGGGTTCTCTTCCAGGCTGCAGACTGCCACTCTCTCCCCATTGTAATCTCACATGGGCACAGCAGCTCCGTGGAGTCCCTTTTATAAGACTACTAATCCCATTCACGAGTGCTCCCCGCCATGCCCTAATCACCTCCCTAAGTCCCCACCTCCTAGTACCATCACCCTGAGAGTTGGGATTTCAAGGTATGAATTTTGGAGGAACACAAACATCCCGACCACAGCACCCACCTGATCGTGTGTGTTAGTGTTTGCCTGAAAACCCCAGAGACCAGACCGTAGACCTGAAGAGGTTAAAAGAACCTTACCCACCTCCACCTCTAAGGCAGAAATTCTCTAATCAACCTCCCTGACAGGTTCCCTTTCATGACCCATTTAGAAACCTCCAGCACAGCATAGAAACTGAGGCCTCCGAACAGACCTGGGTTGAAGTCCTACCTCTGCCACCTACCAGCTAAGTGATTGTGAGCAACTTACTTAATCTATGTCTTGGCTTCCTTTCTATAAAATGAAGATAATAGTACCTAAATCATGGGATTTGTCTGAAGATTAAATGAGACAATATAGGTGGCTGTGATTTCCATGCTGCTTGAAATTCCATATTTATATGTATGTGATACAACTTACATGTATCTACCTGTGACATTGTATGCAACCTGTGTACAGCAAGATCCAAGGGCGAGTTGAGTGTGCACGGCAAAATGATGTAGGCAGTTGTTTCCCATGTGGAGCTCCCATAGAGGGACCTGTTGTGACCTCCCCACTGCTGAGACACACCACTCCTACACTGTTATTGCCAATATTAAGTATAAAAACTTTATGCATATGAGAAATCTTTAGAATGCTCTTACCCAAAGGAAGTACTCCCAGATGTTCAAAATAAACCCAAAGTGACAGGTCTGCAAACTTGAGCCCTGCCAGGTTTCTGCTACAGTGAAATATAGCATCAGGCCTCATGTACGGTGAGTGCTCCAGAAGGAGTAGGCAATTCTAGTGTTGGCAGCACCTTCACTTGCCGTGCAGTCCTCCAGTATGTAGACGCCAGCATCCTCTACGTTCTTAGTTTAGCTGCCGTGGAAGCACTGCCCGAGAGAATCGAACCTCGTGCAGTGGCAGTTCATCAGACATTTGACTACTGCTGTGTCGTACCCTCCATCTCTCTCACTCCATCATCTCACGCCACACTGCCCGTTTCCCCTTTCCTAATTGTTCCCGTGATAGGTTCCCGCCAGCCCCCGCCACGCTGGCCCGGGTGTCCTCTAGCTGCCAGTGCCTCTCTTTCCAAGGGGTGCCTAACGTGCTCAGGTCAGGCTGCCAGGCCCATTAATGTGTCTAAGTTGCGTTTATTTTCCTGGCACGCCGTCATACCGTGGGCTCAGGTTCTGTGTCTCTGTGCTCTCGAACTTCCCAAGGAAAAGGCATTTGGAAATAGCGTTGAGCAGCTGGGTCTGACTCACATTCTCCTCTCACCTCCCAGAAACGTCCGCAAACACTGCCCCTTTCAGGGTCCCTATTCCTGGCTTCTCTGGAGTTGGATTATAGCCATAAGAAGTCTCTCTCTTCCCTCAGATTGGGCCTGGGGTCTGTGAGTAGTCACCCCTCCCAGCGTGGTCTCCTCCCCTGTTTTGCCTGTTCTGTCTGGCAAGCACTCTCTCATTGTTCTTGCAAGGAGCCTAGCAATGGTTTCTTGCCTACTTAAGAAATCCTACCTGGGCCAGGTGTAGTGGCTCACGCCTATAATCCTACCATTCTGGGAGGCCGAGGCAGGTGGATCACTCGAGGTCAGGAGTTCGAGACCAGCCTGAGCAAGATCGAGACCCCGTCTCTACTAAAAATAGAAAGAAATTATCTGACCAACTAAAAATATATACAGAAAAAAATTAGCCGGGCATGGTGGCACATGCCTGTAGTCCCAGCTACTCGGGAGGCTGAGGCAGGAGGATAGCTTGAGCCCAGGAGTTTGAGGTTGCTGTGAGCTAGGCTGACGCCACGGCACTCACTCTAGCCCGGGCAACAGAGCAAGACTCTGTCTCAAAAAAAAAAAAAAAAAAGAAGAAGAAATCCTACCTGGAGACAATTCATACCCCTAAGGCAAGTTAGGCACTTAGGTGAGACCCTCCCCAGACTGGCATGAGCATAGACCCATGAAGGTGCCCTCCCTCCAACTCCTGGTGAACTTTCCCCACACTTGAGGATTTGGACATTCCCGTGAGTGACACATGCATGAGCCAACTTGATTGACCCTGGCCTAGCCCAGGGTGGGCACTCACAGACACTCAGAAACCACCTGGCATCACTGAGGGCCTGCCATGCTGCCTGCCTGGTGGCCTGCCAGCTCATGCCCATTCCTGGTCCTCTCTACCTTTCTGCCCATCTCCTCTATCACCCACCCTTTCCAGCCACTCTGTGAGGTCACTTTTCCCCAACGCCTTTCTCTCTTTCTCCTTTGCCAGTTCATATCCCACCTGTTCTCCAAGGTTCAGTTCCAGTGCCATCTCCTCTGTAGACCCCTGAGGACCCCAGCTTGAAGTGAGCTCACCCTCTCTGGACAGCAATCACTAAGGTCACCAGTATGACCCTGCCTCATGTGGTGTATCCCACCCACCCCAACTGAACTGCAAGAGCTTGAGTAGCAGGATAGTGCAGAGAAGGTGGAAAGGGGGAAGAACTGGTGAAGAGCGCCTCGTGGGAGCCCAGACTGGGCTGTGAGTTTGTGCCCCATGAGCGGAAGGGGAGTAGTTAGGAATCAAGGAGGTATGGAGCAGAGAAGAAACCACAAAGGCAGCATCACCACAGAAGGAACACACAGGTGTTGCGTTCTGTAGGGAATAATGCTGAGTCTAGCCTCCCTGAGGTGGTGCTGGGAGTACAGAGGTGGGAGCTCAAGCCAGGTGGGGGTCCCCTGTTGATACTTGCACCTTGGAGAGCATGAAAAGTTCTAATTCCCTGCAGGTGTCCATTTGAGCAGAGATACCGAAGCACAAAGTATTACTCGATCACTAAGGACCATATTTCCAACCAGTCAAAAAATATTGTTGAGTTTCTTATGTGCCCAGCATTGTGCTAGGTGGATTAGGAGACACAAGGAATTACAGGCTAAGCACAGTCAGTTCTCTCAGAGGGTTCATAGTGTTAAAGAAAAGATGAGACACTCAGCCACAGCGTTAGGCAGAGAAAGCTCAAACATCACATGGAGGATAGAAGGACTGAGCATCCAGGGAGGCTAGAAAGGGAAGAGTGGTGAAGACCAAAAGTGTACTTGAAGCTGAACCCCTTAATCCAGTGGGAAGAAGGTGAGATTTGAGTGGGGCCCTGATGGTGGGGTAGAGTTGGCTAGAAAGAGGGGAACAACATGGCTCGTTAAAACGGGTTGGTGGGTTCAGCTCCACCCAGCAGAGAGAGGTCCGTGCAAGGCAGCCCAAGTGGGAAAGAACACCAGAAAGACCATCTGGCCAGTTTGTGGAAGGCTCCAGTGTCCAAATAGGGTGCTAGGACTCCATCTCCCAGAAAAGTAGGCCATTAGGTGTCTCAAGAAGACAAACCCCTGTGGTATAAAATGTGCATGGTCCCTACACTCTCCTCCAAAAAATTTCCATCTGGATTTGTATTAATGTCTTCTCTAAGCACCTGTATGATGGTCTTTATTTTCTAAACACGTGGTTATGGTGCTCTGTGTGCCATTTGGCTAAATTCAGTAGAGACCAGATTATTAACATCCAAAAGATGGCTTTGTTTCCCCTTGGAGGGGATGCAACTCTGGCTTTCAACGGCAGTGCTGGAACCCGCAGGACCCACCATTAGCTGCAAACACTGGGTTTCAGCCCAAGGGCTCACCCCCAGGGAAGAAGATGCTTGACCTAGGCTGTGTGGCCTTCAGGGGATAAGAGATGAATCACATCAAGGCTGTGGAGCAGAGGCTTCTTGGGTATGGCCACAGGTCCCTACTAAGTATCCCTGCCTACCTACTACCTCTGCCTGCACATCCTCTGGCCCCACTGTGAATATACGTCCCCTCTCTGGGAGCCTCATCCCTTCATCAGTTCACTGACTTGTTCATCTGCCTATTTGTTCTGGCTGACCTATATTTACCTGGAATCTACCATATTAGCCACTGGAGAGCATGTATTTGGATGGCACCCAAGGGCTGATAAACACATTCACATATTTTATTCATTTAAGCCTTAGCAGTCCAGCCAAGTTGTACCATCCATTTTCTAAAAATAAGGAAAGTGAGTCTCAGGGAGCCCAGATGGCTTTGTCCACGGCCAAAAGGTCAATGACTGGCCACTGCTACCCCACAGATGAGGACTCCCACCTCTGCCCCCAGGGTCTCCTCTCCACCTTGGCCTTCCCCTCTGCCCCTCCTTTCTGCCTGGACACTGCAGGGTTTGGCCCCACTGTGGCTCTCCTTTCCAGCCGTGCTCCCAGTGTTCCCTGCGTAGCCTTCTCCTCCCTCGGACAGGCTGAGGAGCGGGATGCTGATTCCGGCTGTCTCCCCCGACCTCTTCCCAGCTGCCTCTGAAACAAACAATCTCCTTGCATTCTGCGGGATCTTATCTGGAGTCCCTCTGGAGGAATGAAAAGTGAAAACGAAAATAATAAGCACAAGGAGCCATGAAGCTTAAAACAACGTCATGGAACCCTGGCTGGAGTTAGCCTCGATCTTCTCTGCAATAAAACTCAGCCGCTTCCCCAACAGCTCATTGCTGGGGGCCTCTGTGCCCTCACCTTCTAACATGTCCTGGGGGTACATTCCTGCTTATCCCCACCTCTCTCCAGGAAGGGTCCCTTGGACCCCAACTCTGGCAATTCTGGCCCAGGGCACGGACGTGTAGGCAGAAGTTGTACCTAGGCAAGGACACTTAGTGGGGACTTGGAGCCATGCCCAGGAAGCCTCTGTCCCACGGCCTTGATGAACATACCCTTCAGAATTTCCATGGTTGGGACTCACAGAGGAACACCAGATTAAATGCTGCTATTCTCATCCCTTCTGCTTAACATGGAAAAAGTCAACTTAGGTCATTCCCTGACAGAGAGATACAAAGATAAGGCATTGTGTCTGTCGCCAAGATGTAAGTGACAGCACTAGGTAGTGTGTGGTGAAAGCCCAAACAAGCAGTACAGATAAAAGTTCTGAGGCCAGGAGGGCGGGGTAGGGGGAGAGATCGGGGAATGGGAGTGCAGAGTCACCGGGGACAGGGGCCTGGACGAGCAGGAGGACCTTGTGGCTGAGCATGTGCTGGAACAGCAGAAAGCTGCGGGGAAGACATTCTGGGTGGGAAGCAGGTCAGGAAGGAGCAAAGTATGTCTGGGGCCAGTGAGAAGCCGGCCAAGGTGAGTTGAAGGTCAAAGTGCCTGTGTGTGCAGTGAGCCAGCTGTCTGTGCTGTAGGCAGCAGGGGCCTTGGAGCTTTGCCCAGTGGTCGTGCTCTCCCCTCCTGCTCCCTGTGGTCCCACTTAGTTGAGGGAAAGTCACTGCAGCGGGTGACAGCAAAACGAGTGACCAGTTTGCCTACTGCCAGGACTGCAGCCCCCGGGCCTGGTATTCCAGAAGCTAGACCTGGAGGTGCCATCTGTCCCTCCCATCCTGACCAAGGTCACATGGCTGCAGCTCACTGAAGACAAGGCTGGGAAACGGTGTCCAGACATGTGTCAGGAGGATGAGCAGCTTGTTAGAGGGCACATCCTGCTAGACTCTACTTCACAGACACCCACATTCTTACTTACCGAGCAGAGAACATTCACATTCTCTTATTTGCTTCCTATTTTAATAATGAAAAGAAAAAAATATTCAGAAAGAATTAAAAACTCTTGGATCCCACTCCTCATCTCCCCTCCTTCCCTCCTCAGCAGCAGCCCCTACCACGAATTGCATGCATTTTTTCTCATAATGTGTTTGCATGTGGATGCCTTCACATGGATCCTAAAATGCTATGTGGTATTGGTTGACGTGGCATGGAATTTACATAAATTGTATTTTAACAAACATACTGTTCTGCAACTTGCCTTTTTCACTCAACATTTCCATTTGGGGGAATCTGTGTATATTGATGATCTGACTCCATTTCCTTTTTTGCACTACTCTACAGAAAGTCTTCATATTCCATATTTTCTTTATCCACTCCCCATTGATAGACATTTAGCTCAGGTATTTTTTTTTCTATGCGAACAACCCTGCATTGAAATCCTTGTGCCTATTTCCTGAGGCACATGGTTCTTTCTCTTATCGTAGAGAAAACGTTTAGACTCTCGGTTTCAGTTTAAATGCAATTAGTAAACCTCGTCGGATGCAGAACATCAAACTGAACAGACTGGACAATGCAAAGGATGCACACAGAGGAGTTCCTGCCATAAAGGAGCTTACAGTCTAGCAGTAGGGATAAACCTGATATAAACCTACATCTTAAAGGATCTAGGACAGCGCCCGTACAGTTCATACATGATTTAGAGATAATATACAGTTGACCTGATACAGAAGAGCTGAAGGTAGACGGATTAAGAGTGAAATCTACATGGATCTGGGTTTTATCAGGAAAGCTTTCCTAAAAGAACTTGATCTTGACAGGGACCTCAAAGAAAATAGAAGATTTAAGTGCCGGGTAGTAAGTGTTCAATGAACAGGAGAGAGGGCACGAGGACATTCCTGGCAAGGGGGAACAGCAGGAGCAAGTGCCCTGCGGCAGGCAGGACTGAGCACGGAATGTGAGATGTCTAGTCTGGCTGGAGTGTCTGGCTGGGACGAAGTTGGAGCCATTCTTCTGTTTTCAAAGTTGAGCTTAGCCCCACATTCGGGATGATGTCCATGTGGCCTGTTGCCCCGGGCAGCGAGCCCGGGTGGTATTTTTCCATTACCCTGAGCAGAGAAGAAGTTCAGTCACTTGTTGATAGCAATGTGACCATTCAAGGAGAAAACAATTAGGGATGCTGAGCTCTGGCCCCCGGAGAGGAGGGAGGGAAGGAAAAAAAAAATTCTCCCTGGGGGGAAGGGGCCGGGTGGGAAACATCCAAGAGGGTAATTGGTAAATATTATTGTTTCGTTCCGTGTTTGCCTGCTCTGCTCTGGTCCCTCTGCAAGTGGTGCATTTAAATCACACTGTCTGACTTTGGCAGGTTTAATTGAGTCGCCACTGAAAAAGAAATTATCCCTGTGCTATTAATTTTTATAGTTCCTCGGGGCTTTTAAAAAGTGTTTGGATTTTCTAGGTCTTTGAAAATGAAAACATTAAATTTTATTAAAAGGAAACGCAGGGGGGAACTGGCAGGGCCCAGCCAGGCCCTGACAAGACGGTCGGTGGGAAGGTTTTTGCTCTCGAAGGCGGCGTGACAGAAGTTTTGCCCCTTGTAGGATAAGAGGCAGGTGGTCTCCAAGGATATGGGATGTCAGCCAGCCCTGTGTTCCCCACCAGCTCATGGTGGTGTCTCATCAGCGCCACCCCAGACCCGACCCTCGTGGCCGAAGTCTGTGCCGGCAGCCACAGGCCAGAGAGCAGCTGCGAGGGGACATTCTGTAGGAGCTGAGAGGTACACAGGGCAGACCTGGGTCCTGGCGCCTGACGTGTTCACAATTTAGAGGACCGTCTTGAAGAAAAAGAATAAAAAAACCCCAAATACAAAATTACATTTGAAAGTGAAATTTTATTGAGAAAGAGAAAAGTCACAACAAATGACACATTTGAAAAAACTGACAAATTCTACAGGCACCACAAAAAATCTAGAATAACTGTCTGACACACATCGGTGATACTCTTCCTTCTACATTTTTTTTTTTTTGGCTAAAAACCCTTTGATCATCTCTTTAAATGACTATAATTTCCTCAATATCATTTTTATAGAGGGAATACAAAGATAATTCAGTCTATCTTTCAACAAACTACAAACTCTTTGATCATCTCTTTAAATGACTGTAATTTTTCAATATCATTTTTATAGTGAGAATACAAAGATAATTTAGTATATCTTCTAACAAGTTGATCAAATCTTGTACATTATTATTCACGGTTTGGAAAGGTTTCTTTCAGCCTCACAATTTGTCACTGGTAATGTGAATTTTCAGAATTATTATCAACTTTGGGGAAACCTCTGTCAAGTTCTTTCATATCTGAGCTGTGAGATTTCAGGGCATTTCAACTTTTCTTTCACAACAAGAAATCTAAAATGCTTTTTGAATTTATGAAACTTACTAACCAGATTGTCATCGATGTCCTCATTGTAGTGGCTTATAATGAGTTTTATGTTATCTCCGTCAATGTCAGTATTTCCTGTCAAATCAGCAAGACGTTTAAACATGGGGATTCTGATAAATTCTAAGTCAGTAATTCCCATCAAAAAAGAAACAAGATGAATGGTGCATTTATAATTGTATTACTTCACATGATCAAAGGATATTCTTGACAAAACAGAACTTCCATTTTGACTAGCAGTGATGAGAACCCTCCGCTTGTTACTTTACATACCTAATGATTCGGGCAATTTCCCATCAAGTAGCTTCTGCTCTGGGCATTGTGAAACTTGTTCCTTTTCCACCGTCCATATACGTCCAGTGCGGGGTACCCTAGGGCATGTGTACTCAGGGCTCCACACAACTTCAGGTCTCCTTCATGACACGACCTGAAGACATGTCACATCTGCAGTGGGCAGCAGGAGCCTTCCCAGAAGCCTTTCACACACAGTGACAGCTAGGGATCCATGAATTATGGAGAGATGACTAAATACCACACAAACACCTCCCGCTGAACCCAAACCAGACATACCCCCACTCGACCACCACTTAGCGGGTGTCCAAAGTGGCCACTCCAATGCCACCCAAAATGAGGAGGGCATGACAGGCAGAAATCTGAGGTGAAAGAAACAGTGGTATTAATAGACTATTGTTTAAAAAAAAGACTATTGTTAAAATATTAATCTCACTTTACCAACTACATAAAAACGTATGACTGTGTACACACATTTTGCTGATGAAGGGCCCAAAAGTTTAAGCAACATCAGCAGGACAGGAAACTCACCTCTGCACACTGGAAGATCTAGAGGAGAGGACCTTGAACCTGGGCCATCAGGGGACTAACTGTGCATTTGGAAAGACGAGAATAGCACAGAACTACAAACAATCCAGACATGACAAGCGAGTCGAAGTGAGACTTTGTGTGGGGCAGGAAGGCCCAGGAAGGCAGGAGCTAGACCTTGAACTGGATATGATTCAGATGGCTGAGGAAGAGCACATGTATGTGCATGTGTGTACACATGCATTCACACACATGTGCCTGCACCTGTGGTGTATTGTGAGTGTGCATGCATGTGTCTCTGTGTGAGCATGCATGAATATGTGTGGGTTGAGCACATGTGTGCATTTGTGAACATGTGTAGGGAGGGAACGAGGGAATCGGCATGAAGTCTGCAGGAGAAATGGCCTGGCGTCATGGTGGCCATCAGTCTGACAAATAAGGACACTGAGTCCCAGAAAAGTGAGGCAACTTGCCCAGAGTTCCACATCCGGTCAGTGGCAGAACTCTAGCTATCCCCAGGCCTCCCGACAGCACACGCAGGACGTTCTCCAGCACGCCACACGCATCAGTCCCCACCCACAGAGAGCCGGGGCTGTATCAGTGCGCCCTGACCCACCTCTCCGCGGGCAGAGCGCCCTTCTAGGCACGGGGAGGAACGCCAATGAATCTGATGGCCGTTCTCCTCCCTCCTATGAATCATCTCAGCCAGCCCTGACTTGGGAGAGAAGAAAGTTGCCCTGCCCTTTTACCCTGACCCCCTAGCTCCAGCTCTGTCCCCAGTTAAAGTCAGAAGGCACCAGAGTGTCAGGCAGGGAGAGGTGTGTCTTGCTTCAGAGGCAGAGCAGTGGGCGGGTTGGGCACAGCTTCCTTAAGGAAACAAAGCAGGTGTGGGCCATTGCTTTGCAGCAATGAGAACTCTGGGTAGTTTACATGTTGTTTTAGGTAAGGACATAAGAATGTGGAATGGCCCAAATATCAGTTCAGATAGAAAATCAAGGAATAGTCAGAGGAACTTCCAATTTCCCACCCTGTGCTAGGCACTCAGCAGTCCCAGCTCCATGCTCTGATCATGCCCATTTTACAGACAAGGAAACTGAGGCTTAGAGAAGTTAAGGAGTTTGCCCAAGTCACACAGCTGGAATCACAGGACTGGGATTTAGATTCAGATAGTCTCATTTCAGAACCCTTGTTCTTAACCACTATGATACACTGCTGCCTTAGTGGAAGAAACTGGGAGAATCTTCCTACAAGCACAAAACTTTAACCAGACACCTTTATAACACAGGACCATTTAAAAACCCTCTGAACAGAAAACTGATGTCAGCCCTCTCCCTACTGTCACCCTCAACACTCATGCGCACGCGTCCACACCCCAGCCCCCCCAACCCGGCCCGACTTTCTCCCTGTGTCTGTCCCCCCACTGACATGCAAGGCTCCAGCCAGTCAGCAGCCGATCTCTGACTCCCATTTAATCTCCACATGGACCTTCAATACTCACAGCTCTTGACTCTCAATATTTCAATGTATTAAAGGGAGAACCTCGGGGGCGGGGAGATCGTATCTGCACGCACAGGTAACTGCAGGGCAGTGCGGGCTGAGAATACTTCCAGCTTTGCTGGGAAGGTCAGATTTATGAGAGGTGCTGGCGAGGGCTGGAAGGCAAGGTGAGAGGCTTTCACAATGCATGTGTGCGCATGTGCGCGTGCGTGTCGAGGGTATTTTCAAGTGACAACTAAAGTTGCAGCCTCATGTGATCAGTGGGAGTCTGCTGATTTACTTGAGCTGAGGATCTGAGAATGTATAGATACAAACCACCATCACTCTGCCTTGTTTTACAGCTGAGCACATGTGCACGTTGTGTGTGTGTGTGTGTATGTGTGTGTGTGCACAACTGACATGGAGGAAAAGGACCAAGGAGTTAGCCTGACATAGACAGAGGGGTAGCAGTTCTGAATTTTCTTCCAACCCTGTTTGCCATTGAAGAAACCCACTTGCTCCCGCAGAGAAGTAAAGGCCGACGCCCCTCCTCCCAGACCGATCTCATAAATCTCCAGCCTGTGGGAACAGGGCCCACTCTCCCCAAGCAGAGATAGACAGAGACACTGGCCCAGACACACGGAGTGTGGAAACTTCCACTGGCCTGCATTTGACCTCCCTCCCTCCAATTTTTTGTGCCTTAAAGGGACCCCGGCTGACAGACAGCAGGCTGGCTGGACAGCCCAGATCGGTCTACTGATTTTGAGCTGTTGTTCTTGAACAGAGGGAAGCTTCTCTGTTTTAGTCAATACCTAGGATGCCTTTAAAACTGAGGAGTCAGAGTGCCCCTTAAATCCAGAAGACTGAGGTTCTTTTCACTCTACTTCTGGAAAAGCTAGCCTGTGTCCAGGCATGTGCCCAGAGAGTGTGTGGCACCCAGGGGAGCATGAGGGAGGCAGGACCCCTGCCATCAGCCACCCAGCCTGGAGCGAGCCACCTGCCTTGCTGGGCCGCCACCTTTGCTGACCGTGTCATTGGAGAGTTGCTGGTTTCAAAGTCAAAATGGTCAGTTACCTCCAGAGAGGGCCCATGCAAAATGTTAGAAAAAACTTTTTAACAGGCAAGTGCAGATGATTTCATGAATAAAAGACCCACCCCAGGATCCTTCAGGAGGAGACAGTGACGACTTGGAAAGGGCAGCCATGTCTTGCACCACCTGGCCCTCAGGGTCCTGGGTCGGGGGAGGTACCACAGGCTTATCCCGGGCTGGCGTTTCCAGCACTCTTATACTCAGTTCACTGCGATCAGACGAGCGTGGGTGCTGAGCTGTCCCCATCCACTCATCCAGACATTGATGACAGTTCCCAGCTCCCGATGCTGACAGGCACAGAGGCGTGAGACCAAAGCGGCAGCATCAGGCCCCCAACCCCTACGAGCATCCCCCTTCCTATGTCTCCCTGAGTGATCCTGCACTTCCACCGCCACCCAGCCAGCGTCTAGCCCCACCCCCGCCTCACCGGGTCTGCCTCGTGAGCTTTGTGGCCTGGGGACTGCAGGACTGGGCTAAGTGATGAGCTCCATGGGCACATCCAGTGTGTCCCTACCTTGCAGCTGGTGCTATAGCCATCCAGTGTGGCACCTCTGCCAGAGAAGCAGGAGGGCAATCTCACCTTGCCTTCAGGGACCCAGCAGGCTGGCTGAAGGAGTGTGGTAGTCATTAGCACTGCTGGCTGAATACTCACTGTCCTTCCCCATTCGAGGCATAGGGTAGTATTACACTTCCTGCTCATCGAGACAGGCTAAGCCACAGAGTGATTCTGACCAATGAGTTGTGAGCAAGAGCATCGCATCACTTCCGAGCCAGAGCATCTCATTGCTGAGGCAAGACCTCGGAAAGCATTCTTTTATCATTGGCATGAGGACCAGCAACATTCAAGAAGGCAGCTCCTTTGCCAGTCTGAGTCCCCGAATGACAATGTTGACAATGACATAGACCATGACAGATATTTAGCATGAGCAAGAACTAATCCTTGGTTGTTTTCATCCACAGAGACTGGGGTGGGGGGTCATTACAGCAGCATGATCTAACCTACCCTGACTGATACAGAGAGGCCTGGCATGTCACTCTGGGGCAAGTCAAGAGTAATACTGAGCCCTGGATAGTCATGTTCCAAATGCTATGGAATTGATGGTAGATGCTGGATGCAGTAAGAAGAGGAATTTATTGTAAGCTGCGAGCACTCCCAGGAGACTGAGTAGGATTTGAATTAGCTCAATGGGAGTGGGAGGAAGTACCTACCTCTCTCACTTCTCCCTAAACATTGGGTTCTGTTTCCAGCCTAAATTGCACTTCCAGCATTTCTTTAGTTAGGAGGGTATCAGGCTTCAATTGCACCCCTCTTAACCTCCTCCCCTCATCCACACAGCTTCAACCTTCTATTTATTTCTGCCTTGACCCACACTTCCTTCCAGTCTGAAAAGTCTGGTGCACTCCTGTCTCAATCCAATTCTCCCTCTCCACTGGTTCCTTACCAACAGCCTGTAAATGCTCTCATATAACTCCCTATTCGAAACAAAAATCATCTCTTAACCTTGAACCAACCCCTTTACTCTAATCTAAATGACTCATTAATATACTGATTCTACAGTTTCTTATTCCTTTAGAATCCACCGTGAGCTTCCTCCTTACAAAATAAAATTTAAGATTTAGGGATTCAATGCTATAAAAAGCAACTCAAGGTGTATTTAATCCAGACTTCATATCTCATCCCCGACCAGTATTGGCCATCCCTACAGCAATATATTAGTATCTGGGAAATCAATATTCTATGAAATAGGAATTTCAAGGGGAAAGTTCGCCCTGGCTGGCTACCTGTGGGTAATTAGGTAAGCCGTAACGACAATGGGCCTGATTTACTATGAAATGCTCATGCCATCATGGTAAAGTTATCTGGCTCATTAAATTATTCATCAAGAGTGCAGCTCCACACCAATACCCACTCCAAATGGAAGTGACAGACAGGCCTGGGAAGGAAGCCAGAAGTCCTTGGGCCCCTTCCCAGCTATTTACTAACCAGCTGTGTGACCTTGGACTCGTCACATTCCTTCTTCAGGCTTTAGTTTGCTACCTACCCACCCTCACCCTTAATCAAGACAGTTTGAGTAAAAGCCTTGCAATGGTCTTCAAAACTGCAAAATTCTTTGATGCTCCTCATTCTTTTCTGTGCTACATCATAGATTTGTCAAAAATGAAGAAAGAATTGGAACTGTATCAAATGGTTCCAGATAAGCAGGAAAAAGTATCTTTCATCCCATAGCAAGTGTGTGCCATTGAGGGGGACCAGCTGGAGAGGGCTTGGTAGGGACTGGCATGTGGTTAGCATCTCTTAATGGCAAGGAAGTATAAAAAGAGCACAGCCCTCTGTTCTCATCCCAGCTCTGCCCTTTATTAGCTGTGTGACCTTAAACCTGTCATTTAACCACTCTGGGCTGCCCTTTGGCTCTAAATTTCCACGACATCTTATATGTTCTTTAAGATCCAGACAGCACATTCCCCGGAAGCCTCACCTTGCCCTCACCTTGAAATGAAGCTCTTCTTGGATTGTATGGCTGGCACTTAACCCAAATGGTAGATTTTAAAGCACCCTCCTCTAAGTTCCATGCATGCCTATAGGTGCCCAAATACTAGGGTCTGAGAGCAGCAAGAGAGTAAGAGCATTTTAGAAAAAACATAGCTACAGGCACTGAGCCCTCTGTGTTCTTGCACGCAGTACATTAGTAACTTGGAAGGATAAAATTCTTAAAAATGGTAGACATCCCTTACATTTACATAATAGGATATTGGAGTCCTCAAGCTGTGTGACTTCCATCATTCTATTTGACCCTCCTAATACTCTTACTCTGGGGTCTCCCATCTGAGATGACATACCTTTGGCGCCTGGACCACACACCTCCTCGTGGAGCATCATTTGATACCAAGATTTTGAATCAGGGCCAAGGAGAGTGTTAAGAAGTTTGAAGTTGTAAATCATGTTTCCTCATTTCTGCATCAAACAAACACAGAGAAATCATGGAGTCAACTGTGTCTCCCTCCACAAGAATAGAAACAGCGTGAGACCAAGGTCTTTTTTATCATTGTTCCGTGCTGTAGTGTAATGCCGTGCACCCAGTAGGGACTACTCAGTGAAATTAAGATGAATGCATGAATGCACGTTGTATATGAATTGTCAAGCTAAAATTTGAGACTTTGGGAAAATGACATCTCATCAAAGGTGTGTCACTTTAGGCTCTAACCCTAGACTCCTCTAAGTTAGTTCATTCTCCTGTGCCTTTGAGACCCTTCCTGAAGACTGATTAACCCCACTTTCTATAGGAGGAAGCCAGTACTCTAGAAGAATAAACAACCTACTCAAGGATACACAGCCCGTAAGGCCAGGACAGGACACTTGTCAATTTGACAAACATTTATTTAATAAATTCTGTGTGCTGGGTATTGGGTTAGTTGTACTTTTAAACACAATGGAGCCACCAAGGACTCTCGCTCCCGGCTGGCTTTCTTCCGGCAGCCTGCTCTTCTCTCTTGAAAGCTGTCCATACCCAGGCCCCCGGGGGTCCTTCCCTCCAAGACGCTGTGCCACAAAGCCCTCCAGTTTTCCTTTCCTGACAACAAGCTGGACATCCTTTTTCAATTTCAAAGATTTACTGGCAGCTGCTTTGAGGCTATAGAGGGGAGTATAAAAAAGTAAACATGTGATAGTTATAAAATTCTAAGAAATCAGACAATGTCTTCACCATTATGGTACTGATCTGTAGCTCCCGACTCCTTGCTGGGCGTTATGCAGAAGTCTTTGGACGCCTCACCCCAGAGTTCTTTCTGCTGCTCCACTCAATGGGGTCCACACCTGATGTTTTCTTATCTAGGTCCATATTTTTTAATATGCCAGCCAAGATCACTCATGTCTGCCAGACTCCCCAGCCTGCCAAGACCATGGCAATCTGCTCCATTATTTGAAGAGCCACCAAAAATCAGAGGCAACTGATGTCTGAAACAACAGAAACATTTCCTCATGGAGCAGAATATAACGTGGGTTGCTGGGGTTGCTAGAACATTCTCTGGTACCTACAGTTATATCTGCTGGCTTTTCCAGGGGCAGCAGTTCACAGCCCTGGCTGCATATCAGAATCACCTGGGGAGTTTTTAAAACGTAACAGTGCATGGACCGCACCCCGCCTCCTGGACCAATTAAACCAAAATCTCTGGGGTAAGATCCAGATATGAATTTTTTTTAAAGCTCCCCAGTGATTCTAATAGGTATCCAGGACTGAGAACTAATTCCATGATGAACGTGCTTCCTTTCCTCTAGGGTATCTGAAGCGTTGTGGTTAGGCCAGTCTTTAAGGCTGTTAGGAGTTAATTAACACATATGCATTTAAACTGGCTCCATGGAGCCAGCCAAGGCAATTCCCAAAATAGTTTTCAAGGGCTCAGACCTCACTTCCATCTTCTTTCCTAAAAGCATATGATGAGACACTTCCAACAAATCACTGGGTAAATATCCAGCTGACCCTGGAGAAATCTAAAACATGCCCTCATGCTAATGTTCTCTCTTGCAATTTCTGGATTCTTCTGGCTACTATTAAGACCCTAAACATTTGGCCCCTATATCCTTTCCAAATTTTCTTCCACTAAACCCCTCAAGACATACCCCACTCCTGGTGGTTAATATGTTTCATTGTCCCCACTCTGCACCCCCATTTTGGGTATTGGGTTAATTGCACTTTGAAACATATTCACCTACCTGGGCATTCTGGCATTCACCTACCTGGGCGGACCAGGACTTCCCTTCCTCACTGTTCATCTCTTTGTAGCCTATCTGTAAGTCCCAACTGAAAACTCATCTTTGATATGCAACCTTCTCTGAGTGACCACTCCGGCTCTGAGGAGCTGCTTCCTCTTCTCTGTTTATTGTCATCATACATACCATTTATTTGGGCACTTCAAGTATACCCTGGGCAAGTATGTGTGCACTCCCCACTGGGCTGTAACACATATGGTAGAAACCAAGATTTCTTAATTATGCAATTCAATGTAAAATAATGAAAACCTGGGCCCCCTTAATTCTGAGAGGCTAAAAAAATCTATAAGGATGTGCATGCAGTGAATTATTTGATCTCTAGATAACTTTGTGAAGTATTGCCATTGTTGTCACCGTGTCACGAGTCAAAAAAACTAAAAGAAGAATAGTCCATCTTTATCCCCAAAGACACCAAGACAGACAGAAGAATGAGCACAAGAAAACTAAGACTCAGAATGAGTCACACAGCCTTTTAATAACATAGCCAGAGCCAAAATTCAGGGTCTACACTGCTAGCTTGGTGTTCTAATAGTGTGGTTCTCAAACTTCAGCATACATCGGCACCACTGAAGGACTTGTTCAAAAAGCAGGTCTGTACTGGGTCCTGATAACTGCTTTTCTGGCAAGTTTCTGGGTAATGCTGATGGTATTGATCCAGGAACCATACTTTTCAGAAACACTGCTCCAATACTGCTCCAATCTCCTAAAAAACAGGAGATAGAAACAGGGATTCCAGGCCCATGAGAAGAGATGTTAGAAAAGAAAACCAAAATGTCATGTGGAAATAATAAGAAATAATAAATAACTGAATCTATTTATTTCAACAAAAGCTTCTCTACAAGAGTAATTTGTTATAAGTTACAAATAAAAACTCAAAGTCATAATACAGAAATCATTCTTATTAAGACTTCAGGCCAAAATATCAATATGTTCAAAGGGGCTGAAATAAACTCAGACATGATAGATGCATAATAGATTGTGAATGATCCAAGGGAATGATTAAAAATGGCCACAAGAGGATGGAAACCAGACCACCCGCGTGCTTTGAAAATTCTCTTACATGGGACAGGAGTTGGCAGCAAATTAATCAATCCCTCCCTCAATCTGCCTATAACTTAATCTGTGGGTCTTTGCTGCATATCAACTTTATACCATTAACTTCTGCCGACCAATGAATGGAATATAAAAGTGGCCCAGCACAGAGTTCCTGCTTTTAAGAAATATATGACCTTAGTTTCAGAGACAAAATCTACAACTGATAAAATTTGAAGAACAATGTTGAAATTTTGTTAAAATTTAGTAGTAATGAAGTTATATGAAGTAGAAATTCAGAAAATAAAGATGGGGGGAGTTGGAGTAGGGAGAAATATACTTTCTTGGCTATAACCTTGGGCTTTGTACATGCCAGTGTCAGATGCTAGTCATTGAGTGAATTAACTAATGAATAAGTTTATCCAAGAAGTTCAACTTAACCTAGGTCTTTTAAAATGGGTAGGATTTGGAGGGTTGGAGAGAAGCAGGAATGGTATTTGAGACAGAATAAGTGTCAAGAGTTAATTGAGAGGAAGAAACCTGCTCAGCTGCACACACATGTGTGCATGTGTGCACACATGTATGTGTGTGCTTGTGGGTGTACATTGCATGTACATGCTGTGTTTGTGTACATATGGGTGTGCATGTATATGTGTGCACATGTACATATGTGGGCTTTGTGTGTGTGTGTGTTTATGTGTAGTGGGGAGGAGTTGAAGGGTGGGAGCATGGAGGAGCAGTGAAAAGGCTTGCACTACCACACAGGAAGTTCACGGAGGAGAAGAGGATAGTGGTGGGAGGTAGGTTAAGAACAGCGGATTGGGTCCAGTATGTTCCACAGGTCTTCAGGATTCTTCCTATAGATGAGAGCAGCCATTGCTGACTCTTGAGCTGAGGAGGTTTGGAAGGGCCTTAAAGCTGAAAGCAATACCATCCCACCCTCAACAGAGAGGGCTGGAGAAAGACTGAGCTCACTACAGATGACACAACAGACCAACAACACATAGTGCCTCTGCCCTTTGCATAGACCCTCTCCTAACATTCACAGGCCTAGGGCACAAGTCCATATGGAGGTTCACATTTGCCATATGGCTAAATATGCAAAAGGTATATATCGGGACAACAAATGTCAAATACAATATGCTCCCTCCTTTTTCATTGACAAATATACCTTTTCACCAGCCTGGAAACACAGCTTTAAATTTCAAATTCTCAAAATTCTCAGTTATCTGTAGCAAAGCTGGAGCTCTCTGGCCTATACTTCTTTTCTCTTCACCCTTGGTCTCATCCTACATTTTAGGAGCTTGATGCAGATGCATGTGAACATCCTAGACCATGCGTCCAATCTCCTCCACAGCCTCCTGTAAATAGCCACCAAGTTGGCCACCCTCAAGTTTTGGGGCATGCACAGAAGAACAGATGAAGGAGGAGGCCCATGTAGGCCATGGACGTGGGTCTGGGGCCATTTATTCTGGCAGTGTAGATCCCAGGTACCACTGCTGAGGTCAAAAAGAGGTCAATGTGCTCTAGGTGAGCACATCTTGGCCCCGGGATCTTGCCCATGGGAGGGCGTGGTGGTAGGAGGAGCAGGGTGGGGAACCTGGGTGAGGGACTTGTCTTGCCTGGGACTAAGGGTGAGTCAGGCCCTGAGCCCGGCAGGTCTGGATTCCACCGCCACAACCCACCACCAGCCAGCCCCTCCCTCCACACGCCTGTCATTGTCTCTGTGCTGTAAGTCTTTCCCTTCTAGCTAGTGATGGAAGGGTCACTAAATCAAAATGCCAGGCTGGGCTCTGAGATCCCCCCTTTGATGGAGAGCTCAGTCTATGGGGAACGAAGCCAAACAAAGCGTGCTGCAGGGGCTTCACCTGCAGAGATTGCGGCCCATCCTTCACTGGCCCCTCCCCGCACTGCCAGGCACCCGCAGATCCAGGGCTTCGGGAGCTCATCTCATCGCTTCCTTCTCAATCTCCACGTGAGCACTTGTGCTCTCCTTCAAGTGCTCCAAGGTAATTTTAAAGAACACCTCATTTTGCTTTCATTCTGCTCTGGCCTGGCCTTCCCATAAATCAGCGCTGAGGCAGAACTTGAGAGAACTGGGCTAATCAAGACTTCAATCTCAAGAAATGTTTAAATATAAATCAAATAGTTGAAGGCTCTCCAGATCCTCAATTTTCTTTGAAAGCCTAGTTTGTCTTGTTTTCTTTCTTTTTTTTTTTTTCTTTCCACTTTTTTTTTTTTTTTTTTTTTCTGATTGGCCATGCTGAGCTCTGAATTTCATCCTGGTGCCCCTGGAAATATTTCTAAGTGGCTTTAGATGTTTTCTTTGAGGCACTGTACCAACCAATACAAGAGAGATATTATTACTGGTGCCCCGAGTGATGCAGCCTATAGCATCTTGCTTGAACTAGAGGCATTTCAAAATTTAGAAATTAAACGATCCAGAGAGGCATCAATAGTGATTTTTCTGTCAAAGGGAACAGGAATGAAATATGCAGAACCATCACTTTGATCATCTCTCCTGTTTCAGATACCTGTGGTTGTACAACAAACTATCCAAATGTTTTGTTACAAAGCAATAGCCATTTATAATGAGTATTTCTCCTGGTTCTAGGAGTCGATTGGCAGTTCTAGCTTGGGGTCTTCCACGCAGTTGCAGTCAAAAGGTGGCTGGAGCAGGGGTCTTCTTAAAGACTCCCTCACACATCTGGTGCCTGGGCTAAGAAGGCTGAAACAGCAGGGGCTCCTGGGGCATCTCCCTCCCTCTCCTTGTGGTCTCTCCATGTGCTCCCTCCAGTTGGGCAGACTTCTTGCAAGGTGTTTTAAAATGTAGGTTTCATTATTCAGATATGTTGAGGCCAATGGATCAGGAGATGGTTGCCATTGAGAAGATAGTTTGTTACACTCACAGATCCCAAGAGGAGGGCCATGCCATGCTGCTGGGAGCCACGTGGAAAAGCACCAACACCAGGATGTGGGCAAGAGCCTTTGTTGTTTCTGTAGAAAACAACTGGTGAGGCTGGGCATGCAGGCTGAGGATTGGCCGGTTGGAACAATTGTAGCAGGCTGTTCTTAGTCGGCTGGTACATGGCCCTGGGGTGATTGAGTCTGGGATAGATAGAGTGGCTTGGAGGGTGGGAACTCCATAAAGGAGGTGGCTGAAGCTTGGGCTCTGGTTGGCTGGTTTACATATGAAAGCACCCTCCCTGGGGAGTTGTTTTCTTTTTCTAGGAACCAGCTATCCCTGGGAGGGACAGTCAAAGCATCAAAATACAGGCAATAAAAAACATAGTTAATGCACATGGTGGCTCAGGGCTCTAAAGTCTTCTCCAAAGTGACAGGGAGCCTGGCAGAGGCCATCTCGCTTTTCATGAGCTAGCTTCAAAGTATTATGTCTGGTAATTTCTGTTTGTAAGAAGCAGGTCACTAAGGCCAGCCTGTAATGAAGGGCAGGGGAGTTGGAAGGAGTGTCAAAGAATTTGTGCATGTATTTTAAAACCAGCATACCTCCTATATAAGAGTCCTCACGACATGCCATGATCAATGGGGACCTCTCCCCATCCCTTACAACCTAGAAGGCCTCAGCTCAAAATCCGATTGCCCATCAGTTAGTGCCACATTTCCCGGACCAAAATACTAGACCAGATGGTAGAGTCAGAACAGTCTTCAGGACTATCTTAAAATGACAGGGGTCTGGAGTGAGAAGCTGTGATCCCATGGCTGTGGGTTACAGGAACGTGTCCACAGTGAAGTTCATCATGTGTCAACGCACACAGGTCAAACTCTCCCAGTAGACGTCCACCTCCACAGATGATATAAACAAAGGGGGAAGCTGGCCCTGCCATCCAGGAATGAGCACTCTGGTGGAGAAGAAGTCATGAAATACTTACTGAAGGACACGGTGTTCAGAAAAATGATAAATTAGTCTTGTAGGAGTAACCAAGAAAGGCTTTATGTCTGATGGCAGCAGGGAGGGTTTCAATGTGTAGGAAATGAGACAACGTGAGCCAGAAGCACAGCAGGGTCAGCAGGGACAGGAAGAAGGTAGCACATTTGGGAAACAGTTATGGAGAGATGGAATGAGCGTGGAGGCTTGGGAATGGGGAGAGTCTGTCTGATTTCTAGACTGAGGGACAGAATGGCTGGCAAGCCGCCACCTGCTGAGGCTGGGAGAACAAGAGCAGGGAGACAAAAGGTTCCATTTGGAGCTCATTGAGCCAGAAGTGCCTGCAGTGGAGATGCCCAGAAAAGGCAGTCAGGGAGATGGGTCTAGAGCCCTCAGGGCTTCCCCTGGGAGGGATAACAACTGAGTCTCTGGTGCTGGGAGCACAGAGAAGTTTCTTGTGGCCACAGAGGGCCCAGGTGCCCCGCAGGAGCTGGCTGAATAAATCACAGTGCAGTTTACAATGAAGTACTACACAGCCCTTAAGGAAGCATAGGTTAGAGACGGAGACAGAATGGGGGCCGACCTTATCCTTTTCATCAGGAGTGTTCACCATGAGCACACAGCTCAGGTAGCCAAGCCTCCACCTGTAGCGTCTCAATAGTGCAGCCCCTGATCTCAGGAGGGATTGAGACAGCTCCCGACAAATTAAGAAGACAATATTGGGCTAGAGTTGCTGGGAAATATGCAAACCTTTACTCCTAGGTTAGAAATTCTGCACTTTAGCTCTCAGTATCAACAGCTATATCTGAGCAGGGATAAAGTGCAAAGATGAGAAAGCTTTTTCTTTTTTTCCTATTGTATGCTACTGACCATCTGTGATACTGACCAAAGCCACATCAATAAAAAAATTAATTCACTTAGGCTTTATTTCATGAGAAATAGAAAATATTCCAGTCACATGCTTAAAACTTAAGAAGAGAGAACATGAAATCATCAACAATACAGTAAACATTAAAACACATGGAATTTAGTCCAACATGCTCATTTTAGAGACAAGGAAACTGAGGTCCAGAGAGGGGGTGACTTTCAGGTCACACGGCAAGCCTTCTGACCACATGCTCTTCCACCCCCTTCACTGTAACGACACTATGTGTGACCTCCTCCTCCTGACTCCCCTGCTGCTCCCACCCTGACGCTGGCACCAAGGGACGGAGGTTGTATTCCATCTTCCCATGGCATCTCCAATGAGACACACTGCTGGAAATTTCACAGTCACCTACCCCTTAGAAACACTCCAAATGGCAAAATGGAGCCCTCAACATCCACACATGGAGTCTCTGAGTCCATCTCCCTCCTGGCCCATGGGGAGGGTCCAGTCTGACCTCCTCAGTGTCCACCAGGGTCTGGCATCAAAGCCTTGTTTCTGGCATGGAATCCCTGACCCTTAGGACATGAGGTTTTAGAGGTTAGACGCTCTACATTTCAATCCTCCTGTGCTAGGAAGAGACATTAGGGGAGGGGAGAGGGAAGGAGCAGAGAAAATGCATGTGTGTGGCTTTTTAGCATATATATAGGGCCTTCCTCATTATATACCAAAATCCTCTTTCCTTCTCATCTAATAGCACCGCCTTTCCTGCCTCCTAGGTTGTGACAACCCCAAGGCACTTGGCAACCCTACTGCACCTGAAATGATCTTCTCCAACTTCTCTCCTAACAAACTCCTATTCATCCTTAAAGGCCCAGCTCAATCAGCCCCTCCTCTCTGAAGCCTTTCCTGCCCCTATGTCTCATCCCATCCAGGCGCTGCAGGTTGTCCTATTCATTGGGTCCTGCCTTCACCATTGTCGTTGTAGTCTGCCCCAAGTTCTGTTCTGTTATACATGTCACTCTCACTAGCTTTTGAGTGCCCCAAGAGCAGGATTGTGACCGAATCATCTTAATTCTCCATGTTCTAAAACAGGACCTTATCCGTAGTAGGTATTCAATGATTGTGGATGAATGCATAAATAAACGAAAGAAATAATATAGGCACTAGGGAAGGAGACAGAAGAAAGCAAATAAAACTTTTGCACTCAGCCTGCACACCCAGAAAAGAAATATTGGAAAACAAAACATCTAGAATAGCAATGACTGAGAAATATTATGTAAGGAATGATGTGCTGGTAAACCATCTTTAAAAAAAAAAAAAAAGCTCCAATTTGTAGCACTTGCCAATTTCCGTGGTGTAAAAACACCCGCTGTGGCTGATTTCACACTACCATCCTGACCTCACTAAACACAGAAATTGGGAGGAAAGACACACAAACGGCTCTCATGAGCTGGCATGAGCTGGCTCCAACACATCACTGAATGCACGCCACGTGTGTAATTTTAAATTTTCTAGTAATCACATTAAAAATTGTGAAAAGAAACAGCCAAAATAGATTTGTTTATTTAGCCCAATGGATCAAAAATATTTTTTAAAATCATTGCTGAGATAGTTCACATTCTCAGTTTCACATGAAGCCTTTGAGATCTCGGTGTGTATTTTACACTGCAGAACATCTCAACTTGAACTGGCTTCACGTCGTGGTGGCCACGTATTGAAACAGTACAGGTCTGGAATCATAGAATCAGAGCCACACAGAGACGCAGTAACATGGCCACCGTGTCCTTTTCAGGACTTTGTCAATGATGGTGAGTTTTTAAATGGTGTTGCATTTTTACAACTTCAGGCAGAAACAGAGCTTGTCCCGTGGGCTAGGTTAATTTAAGAGGAGGCCAGATCTGTTGCACCTTGGCAAGATCTCACGCCTCCTCTCAGCCACGTGCCTGCCCCACCAGGATCCTGTGCTGGTGCTGCACTTGTTAATGACCACGTATTCTTTCCTGCTTTCAGTATGTGGGGTTGACGGCAGCTGAGGAACAGCCAGCAGCAGTTTGCCCTCTGCCCCACACAGCAATTCAGCATCAGAAATGTCCCCCCTTCCAGGACTGCTCCTCCCATCCAGTGACTGCTGGGCACACAGAAGCACAGCTAAGAGGGCTTGATTTTTCCCAAGCTAGATGTGAAAGCAAAGTGTTCAGAAACGCACCTGTTCATTAGCTCAGGCGTTGAGCTGCCCCACAGGAGCCTCAGAGTAGAGAATGTAAGGCCTTCTTTTGTGAAAAGAGAGAGTTCTGCAAATTTGGGGCAGGGACCCAGGCATCAGAAGTCCTGGGATCTAGCTCCAGCTCTGTGACCTTCAGAAAATCCTTAATCTCTGTAGTGTAGTCTGTGCTTCTGTAATAGGACCTTAAGAATCTATAGCAGGTTTCTGAATATAGAACAAAATGATGTTTATGAAAATGCTCTGGAAAAAAATATTAAATGCTAGAATCTTAAGATCAAAAGCAGCAGAACTTAGTGGGAGATTCAAGGAATGTAACTAGGGAAACCTGGGTCCTTTTCTAGGGTCTGTCAGAAATGGGCTGTGGACGAGTCATTTAACTTCTCAGCACCTCTTCCTGGTCACCAGAATGAAAGGACCAGTCTGGGTGACTAGTGGAAGTCAGATCACGACACCCTCTCCCAGTGCCCTCCTATGGCTTCCCTCCTCCCCCAGAGTGAAATCCCCACCCCCACCCGCCACCTCTCTGACACCGTCTCCTCCTCCTTTTCCCCTTGCTCTAGGCTCCGAACACTCTGGCCTTCCTGCTGTTCCCTTGACCCTCACGTCTCATGCAAGGGACACCTTTCAGTGAAGTGCTCCCTGACCACCGTATTTAAGATCAAAACTCCTCCCATATTCTGGTCCCTTAATAGCAATTATCACCTCCCAGCATAAAATGTAATTCACTTATGTATTTTGATGTTTGTCTTCCCTCTCTAGAATACAATCTCCCAAAAGAGAGAAATTTTGGTCTGTTTTCTTAACCTGGTATATTTCCAGTATCTAGAACAACACATAGTAGGTACTCAACAAATATTGGTTGAATGAATGAATGAATGTGAACCATTCTTGCTCTGATGTTCTGAGATTATGACTTTCTATCAATAAGAATTACCACTGGACCCAGGGAGGTTAAGAGCTACAATTCTAGAAACCTTCCTATCACAGGCATACTTGAATTACCCGCTCCTGCCCCCAGGCACATCCAGCTTGGTCCCCCTGCAGCTCTGAGCCCAGAACACAGAAGTGAAGCTGCCCAGGTGGCCCCTCGGTCTACTGTGCCCTCCCCTCCCAGCACCTGCTCCCCAGTCCTGGACCCCCATCCTGCCCACTCCAGATGCCCCACCCTCACCTGCCTCCCTTTCCCCTCTGCATGAGCCATGCTCACAGGTGCCCTGATGCCCGCTCTGGGCGGTGGCTCCTCGTGAGTGTGAGTCCCTGAGTTGCCTCTTCCTGAGCAGGGCAGGTGACACCGTAACTCACACTTGAGCAGGTTAGTTTTCCCTGTGATGCCACCTCTCCCTGGGAAAAGTAGGGCTTTAGTCACTCACTTATTCATTCAACACGTACTTACTGTGTGTGTTGGGGAACATAGGGGCAGACCAGACAAAGCGCCCTGCCCTCCTGTGACAGAGACAGGTAACACACAAATATGCCAGTAAATATGTAATACACCTTCAATGGGTGAGAAATGCTACTAAAAAGCCGAGGTGAGTTACGGGGAAGAATAGCAGGCAGTGTTGCTCTAGGGGAGGTGGACAGGGAAGTCTGCCTCGAGGTGACCTCAGGGACATGAGGGGGTGAGTCACAGACCTGGGAACAAGCAGTGCCAAGGCTCTGAGGCAGGAGGTGCCTGCCTTGACCCCCAGCATCGAGAATGTTCGTGTGGTGATGGAGCGCAGCCCGAGAGGAGAGGAGCAGGGAGAGACAGCTAGGAGCTGATTCCTATAAACCTTGGACGCCTTGGTGCTGATTGGGATCTTATTCCCAATGTGCTGGGAAGTGATTAAAGGGCCCAGAGCGGGGACATGACATGATCTGATTTGTGTTTTCAAAGGATCCTTCTGGCAGTTGGGTGGAGAATATTCTGTAGGGAAGAAGAGTGGAGGCAGAAAGGTAGGCCATTGCAATAGTGCAGGTGACATGCTGTAGTGACCAGACCAGGCCGTGACTGTTTGCCCTCCCCCGTGCCCCAGTGAACTGCAAGCTTGTTGCCTTTGGAGGCCCTGCTCTTCTGTCAGACTCCACAGGTCTCTCTCCTCCATCCCTCAGTCTACAATCAGGTGTGTCAGTGGTTTGCAGCCTGTGGGTGCCACCACCTGCAGCCTGAACGAGGAACCCACAGGCCACACACTCCAGGCAGGGACACTGGAGGGAAAGTCTTGGGTTATGAGAAGACACTTTCTCTACCACCTTAAGAACCTATAAGAGAATGTACATGAATGAGAATGATGTCCTTATTGGAAAAAAATCTTTATTCTCTTTTATTTTTTAATTATGCACTCACAAACTCAGTACCTTAATACAACAGTTGCTTTCACTAGTGTGTCAACACTGGGGTTCAGAAACCCCTTTCCAGGATGCCCCTTGGGGTATGTGGTTTTAAAATGTCTTGCCCAGCCCTTAAATTCTGTCCTCTATTTCTTGACTCATGAACCCAGCAGGTAGGTTTCTAGGGGGCAATAGCCACACCTTCTCCTCCTCTGGTCTAGTTCACTGTCAGCACCGATGGGTAGATTAGCAGAGGGTAGCAGGATCTGAGAGGCAGAAGCCCCCAAGGCTCTAGTTGGCATCAATACCTGCCCTTGTGAGGCTGTTGAACCAGAAGGGATCTTGGGAGTCATTTAATCCAGCCCTCTGATTTCCCCAAGGAAGAAATCAACCCCCAGGGAGGTAAAGTGACTGGCCCAGAACCACTCAGCTAGGACAGGCGGGTGACCATAGTGTGGATGAGAAGCTATGTAAGGAAGTCCCCACTCTCACCAGTCTGTGCTATACTGTGTCGGTGCTGAAGAAAAAATGCAGAAGAAACAAACCTCTTCATCTCATTGCAACCCTCAGAGCCATTCTAGAAGGCAGGAACAAATGGCATGATTATCCCCATTTCATAAGTAGAACAAACAAAGACCAAGATTCTGCTGAGTGGTCTAGACCACATGTTGGATTGAGGGGGTAGGGGATTGAAAATGCCAGGTCGGTCCTTTTTTAATCCTTTGGAAAGGGAAAAGTTGGGGTGGATATGATTGGGGAGAGAATTTAATTCTTCTGTGTAGCTCTAGAGAACAGAATGAGAACCAGCAGGAGCCAGGAAAAGGAGGTTTAATAGGAGGGAAATTTTCTGATCACTGGGGCTCTCTGAAAGGGAAGGAACTGGCTGGGGAGATGGTGGGTTCCCAACTCCTGGAAGGACCAGCAAGTCAGGGGCACTCCTGAGGGGACTCCGGCTCTCCAGGTGCAGTTGGACTGCACAGCCTCTGAAGTCCCCTCCAGGCCAGATATGCAGCTGTTCTGTGCACAGGGAACTTGGCACTGAGTTCTGCCCCTTGAAAACCAGAAAGAATTTCTCCCACCCACTTGGCTGGGGGTATTCTCCCTAATAAAGATATCACAAAGGATGGCAACTGAATGTCTTCCATCTTCTAAGGATGGGATGAGCAGAAACGGCCTTAAATCATGTAACTTCCACTGAACCTGTGAAAGACTTCCCATATTGTGAGCTTAACAGTTGCCAGAGAGTGTTACAGAAACTCCTTTCTGGGTGATCTCTAAGGACAAGGCGGTTACCCATGGACCTCAGGACTTCGGATAAAGCAGTGTGCAGGCAGGGATGGACTCCATGACCTCTCACCGTTCCCGCCAGCCGGTTCCAGCTACAGCGCTATGACAAAACCATTAGAGGGCCCAGAGGTGGTTTAGCCTCATTTCTCCCATTCTGGTGATTGAATACTTTTTTACAAACCCTATAAACCCTAAACCATAATTCTTTTACAGCAAAGGGAAAGACAGCATCGTCATGCACGGTTTGGACAAGGGAGTTGCAGGGAGAGGTTAAAGGCAGAGGAAGGTTTGTTTAGATTGCAGTTGTCTTTTTTTGTTTGGGGTTGGTGGGTGGGGGGGGCGCGTTAAATGTGAAGTTTCATGCCCAAACAAAAGCAAAGCAAAAGAAAAAGAAGAATGTGGAAAAAAACTCAAACCTGCAGTTTTCTGATACACAGAAGGGAAACCCAAACTCCGCTCATTACGGCGCATATTTATGGCAGATCATAACATTAAATTACAACTCCGCAGCCTCGGCCAGGACTGTGGAGTTCTTCCCATGTGCTTCCAATTAAGCGCGTTTGAAGTTGCCCTGGATATTTATTTGTAGGGGATTTACTGCGCAGAACGATTAAAGTTTGTTCTTGTTAGGAGTTGGGGGTGAGTTTTGGGGGTTGGGGGAGCTGGAAAGGGAAGGAGTTAGCTAGAGAGAGAAAGGGGGTCTGCAAGGGTACCCCGAGTGAATACATGTGTATGTCTTAGAGAGCACACAAACACACGCACAAGGCCCCTTTGTTTTCAACATGGTGAGGGGCCAACATCTCTGACTGTGATTTTGTTTATAGGAAATCCTTTATAATGCACGTTTAGTGTTTCCATATGGAATTCTCATAGGACATTTCCCAGCACCACCCTCCCCACTCCCCTTTTTTTATTTGGATAAGGCAAGAGAAAAGGGACTGTACATTCCAAAGATTCATAGTCATTCCGGATCAAATTCAATGGATTTTGGCAAGAGTTGAAAAACCCAGATGCAGGGCTTCAGCCTCCTGCTGAGCCGCCTCCAGCTGCGAGTGTCTGGTGGAGGCACTTTGTAAAATCATGAAAACCCTATTAAATTCATGAAATATGATATACTGTCGTTTCAGACTAACTTTCCATTGAACTGTCCACGAAGAGAGAATTTGGTTAACTTGCTGAAGACAGGGGAAGTGGCAAGGCTGGGGCAGGGTTGGGAGGCGGGAGGTGCCGTTGAAGAAAGAGGGCAAAGGAGTGTTGGGAATTCTGAGGAGCTTGCAGATTTCTGTGTCTGAGTAGGAGGGCTCCCAGGCACCCCAGCAGGACTGGGCTTTCTCAAGGTTCAACTCTTCTCAGAAAATGAGGTGGGCGCCATGATTCCTCTCCCAAGTTGATGAACATCCCATTGTGACCAGTCTAGCTGCTGGGATGATTAGTTGCAGAGCACATGGGATTCCAGCAATCCCTTGGCAGACATTTGGGTTCAGCTCCCTCTTGTTTTACAGCTGAGCAGCCAAGGGCAGAAAGAGAGAGAGAGAGAGAGAGAGAGAAAGAGAATTTGCCTTACCCAAGGTCCAGCAAATTGAAAACCCAGGGCTCCTGAATCCCAATTTGGTTATTTCTGCCAAAGCATGCCACTTCCCTGGCTCAACAAGACAGAGACCTTCACTGAGGGTGCTGGCTATCTTTGCCTCAGATCAGAGCTGCTGACAATGTTGTTTTTTACATAAACTCACAGACCCAGACTCCCCCCAGCTATGAAATGGCCCATCCTAAAGAAGTTGGACAGTCTTGGTTCATTTCCTATTGGACTATAATTCACATCATAAAAAATATTGCATGTTTATTTTCCAACAAAACAGGGTGAAGAGTCCCTGGAGGTGAATTGGTTTTGTTTTCTGGAAACTGCCACAGGACACAGGCAATTGCAGGAGCTCACGTCTCTGCACAGAGTTTGTCTTGCAGGAAACCAAGCAGGGCCATCCATCCCATATGTTAGCATCCCAAGGATCCAAAAAGTCCAGACCCCTGGAATGCAAGAGCAGACATGAACATTGGGACTCACCTGTCATCCGTGCGAAAGTCCCTGAAATTGGAATGTCATACTCTGCAATCATGAACATCTCTGACCCAGCTGCCAGGGGCAGCTTCATGCATGGAAAATGATCAGAATAAAGGCTGACATTGGTGGAGTGCCAACAATGTGCTAAGGCACTGTTCTAAGGTCTAGACTTGAATTAAATCATTTCAGCCCAACAACCCTACTATGTAGTGATAGTATTATCCCCATTTAGCAGATGAGAAAACTGATGCAAGTTGCCCAAGGTCTCACAACTAAGATCACCTAACTGTCATAAGTGACAGAGCCAGCAGGACCTCAGCAGGCAGGCTTCAGAGTCAGAGCTCTCAAACTGCCCACCACCCTCCCCACTCCCACCCTCACCCCCAAACACACAGACATAAATACCAGATGTCAATCACTGAGGTCTTAATTCTCCCCGTTTTCACCTGTGCTGGAGGTGTATTTTTTTAATTAAACTGTTCATACTCTCTCCTTACCCCTTTGATATGCAAATACCTGAGAGTGGTGATACCTTAACTCACTAATGCCCTAAACCAATGTTTCTTCAACTGTAAGAGGCAAACATATCCCCTAGCAGTCCTACTGAAATGCAGATTCTCATGCTGTAGGTCTGAGGGGGAGCTTGAGATTGCACATTTGTATCGAGCCCCCAGCATGGGCACACTTTGAGTGGCAAGGCTCTCAGCTGTTTACATGATTGCCACCAAAAAAGGCACTCCCGACACACTAAGAGTCCTGGGTACATGGAAAAAAAACACACGTAGAAGAAGGCAGCTGGGAGAGCCAAAGTCATCTCATCAATTTTACAGCTGTGGTCCAGGCTAGCCCAATTGCCACCCATTAGTAGAGCCACTAGATTTCTAAGCTTCAAATGACAGGCACTGGGAGATGCAGGGAAGGGTACAGAGTCTTTGGAGCCACTAGAAGTCCATTGATTTTAATCTTCACAGCAGCATGCAACAGCCAGATGACAAAGGAGCAGAGAGAGAGTCCAAAATCTCTTGCTCCATGGCAGGGAGTAATTAATGTACGATAATCACTGGGATCAAGAACAGTCAGCACCAAATGCCTCCCTTCCATCCTGGGGGGAAAATTACTGACCAAAGGAATTGGCCCAATGATGGCAGTTTCCATCTTCTTGATGGGTGTTTGTTTGAAATGTAAAATGAGAGGATTACACTAGATGATTTTTCAACCTCTCCGCCCTCCTCACCCCAATCTATGAGTCTATAGAGGCCTATACAATAAATAAAAACTCAACCAATTTTTTGCATGTCTAAATATTCTGACATCCTGTTGCCAACACCACATGTCAGGATATAAGATGGAACCGGTTTTGTTTCCAGCTGGAGGTTGAGCACCATAAAAACACAGCTTCCACGTGGAGCTGGGCACCCCATTCCCAGTCTACCTCTTGGGAAGCAGATGCAGGAAGGGTGGTTCCCCACAGTGGCCATGCAGGCTGCCAGAGACCCAAGACTAAAAGGCAGTAGTCTAGTCCCCAGGGCTCTGCTCCACAGCCAAAACACACCATATTGTATTCCTATCCACTCCAAAGGCCTGGCACAGCCAAAAGCAACAGGCATTTGAGAGCAGAAAGGGGCAGTACTTGACCCTGGCCTGTTTTGTCTGGCTCTCTCTGGCAAAGGGAGGCAAAGCTCTGTGGCCTAATGAGGGCCAGGGAGGCCCAGTAGACAGTTCAAGTCCAACAGCTTAGGCACAAATCCTCCCACGTCTGGGTTATGTACTTTCAACTTCTATGATCTCTAATATGGCCATGAGCGTTATTCCTCATAAGGCTAGGCACAGAGTAGGTGGGAAGTAAGGTGAAGCAATTCCTTTGAGTGATTGTTGGCAATATGTCAGACACCCCCCAGATCTCCTCTCCAACCTGGCAAAGTACAAAAGGACCCCATGGAACCTGCATTGTCAAACAACTAAAGATCCAGGATTCTAGAGCAGAACTGTATAATAGAAATATAACATGGGCCATCGATGTGAATCCATGTGAGCTGGGAGGGAGGGGCGCAGGCTTGAGCCCTCCCATCCTCTCCAAAAACCCCCCAAATAATAATGATACTAATAACAACAAAATCCTTAGAATAACATTCTTAGACATGGTGAGCATTTCCTCAATCTTATATAAAGGGTGAATAAAAGCATTTTCAGAAAGCTATGCTATTTTTATTGATCTTTAGTATTCAAGCTAAGTAAAAACTATGGGCTTACTATGCAAATACAACTTTAAACACTAGCACCTTCCCCAGCTTCCAGCCAGTCTGTCTCCCCTAAGCTCCTTCAGTAAAAAATTTCCAGAGCAATACCTGACGAGTGGAGAGGGCATTGGGCAGCACAGAAAAGCACCTGCTAGAGTTTCCCAACACAGGAGATGTTTAGCACTGTTTACTATTTTTAAATTTGATTTGAATGAGGACCTTGATTACCATAGGATGCTGGTAGAACATGGACTGCATGGGTGTGGGGATTTGGAGCACACAGTAGGGGGTTTAGGGGACAGAGAGAAGGGTTGGTTATTCACGACTGGAGTGGAGGGCTTGGGAAAGACCACAGGGCAGACGACTCAAGTGCGCGGTACCAAGATGCAGTGTTAAGAAATGCACTAGAGCAATGGGATCTAGTATAAGTATAAGATACATCACTGAGTGCTCAGACATTAGATATGAGGGTCAAGGGAACCAGGGCAGTGGGGGAGGGGAAGGCAGAATTTGAACATTCCATAGCCTCCTCTGATAAAAAAAATAGCACGGCGGGTTTTCTCCATGAGCTTCAAGGATCACCTGCTAAGCTGTCTTTGTTCCTCATTTTGTCGTTAGGATTGCAAGGCCCAGCTTGTCCCTCCCTTCCTCTGTCACCTCCTCTTCTCCTCTCTCTCCCAGACCAGTCGCTGCTGCAAACAGAAGGCATTAGGACAGGCAGGGTGGCCCAGAGTAGGGACAGCCTTCCAAACATCCAGATACTAGGCCCATCACAAATCTTGGCACCTCACTTGTCTCTTCCTTGCAAAAATCGGGATCATCTTTTCTAGTCTGATAGATCGGAGGCTGAACCAGATGTCTTTCCACTCTAAATTCTGGAACTCTCAGAAACAAGCCAGAACTCCACAGCCTGTCTCGTCACCAAAGTGAGACTCCCACACACAGATTCCTGGCTCATCATGACCCTGACTCAACCACCTCCCCGGCAGCGGTCACACCTGGTCAGAACAGGCAACCACCTAGTCACACACACATATACACACGACTTCCCCCCAGCCCTGCGAGAGCTCCCCTCCTCCAGAAATGACAGCTGCTTTTCCCAGACCATAATGCTTTCCTCCCCCCAAACTCTGCCCGGATTTCACTCTTCCACCAAACCTTCCTGCATTAACCCCTCCATAATCTGACTGCCTCATTCATTCAACCATCTCAACATTTTTTACCTACTTGTGCAACTGCCTTTGCAAACTACTTCCTTGCCTTATAAAAATAATACTATGCTTTTATACCCTTTCAATGCGTGTGAGTATCTGTTAGAACACCCTCCTTAAGCATAACATTATGCAAAAAGCAGGGCCTCATTAAAAACGAGCTAGAAAAATGATCTTCACAATGTCTCCATGAGGAATTAATAATAGTTAACATTTATTTAGCACTTAACAGTGTGGCCAGCACCATACTAGGCACTTTATATGCAATATCTCATTTTATCAATAACCCTCTAAGGTAGATATTATTTACATTCTCATTTTGTAGACTTTTTTATTAAAAAGCTGAAGCACAGAAGGTTCTAGAACACAAGGCAGTCTGCTTTCCAACCCCACACTTTTGCCACTGCACTAAACTATCTTTCCACTTAACCATGAACTAAACTGAGGCAACGAGCATTAAGTGACTTACTCGAAGTCACGTGGCTGGAGCTAGAAATCGTGTCCTCTCAGCCAGGGTTCAAAACCTCCTATATAGAGAGGAAACGGCAAAGATTTTAAGGCCAGGCAGAGCCTCTGTTTCCCCTTCTATAAAATGAAAACAGTAATAACTTCCTAGCAGGGTTGCTCTGAGGATTAGAACCAAGCAAGACTCTCCCACATGGCCTGGCAGGTACTGGGTGCTCTGTTAGTGGCAGCCTCCTGCCTCTTCCCCGCCTCCCAGCCTCCATCCCTTCCACATTCCCCGAAGCCTTGAATGTCCTTGTTCAGTTCACCTGACTCAATCTCTGATGTTTGGAGTCAACATCAGATAGAGCTGGCTGCCCCCAGCATATTCATTAAGGAGGTTTTGTCCCCCACCCCCAACGATCATGAAGACACAGTGCAGAAATGATGTCATGGGGCCATGTCGCTCATGCTTCATGGAGCCCCCCCCCCGCCCCCGCTGAGGGGTGCAGATTTCATGCAAAAAAAAAGAAAACCACCCATTATAAACTGGAGGAAGGCCTCTGCTCTGTAAGGACCCTCCCCTCTCTCTGTCCGCAAGGAGCCTCTGCCCCTAGCCCCCCTTCAAACTCTGCCTATGCACCCCCGTTGCACTCTCCTGTCTCGCCATGGTGGCATAAGGCTAAATTAACTAATGTGGGTAAACCATGTGGAAATGCCTGGCTTGCCAAGCGCTCTTGATAAGTTTGAAATACTACTGGAAGCAGTGGCAATTGGCACGGCTGCCAGGCACAAAATTAATCTCACCCCCAGGACTCCCGAGCTTGGTGTTGGTTAACGGAGGCATGTGCCGCTAGAACAGGATCTTCATGCAAAACACTGCGGGTATATTTCAAACCCTTATTGGGGAGCAGGGAGATATTAGAATTAAAAGGGAAGGAAGACAGCCAGAATAGGTGTTTCCCAAGATGTATGAAACCCAGGAGTTGGACGAGAGAAAGGGAATAACTTACAAAGTGAAGCCTGTTGGTCTGGGTCTCTCTGAGAGGCTAGAGTCAATCCTGCCATTGTGTGTGTGTGTGTGTGTGTGTGTGTGTGTGTGTGTTTATGCACACACCAGGTGGACATTTCCCAGACACACTCATCTTTACCACCGGATACTCCACAAGGCTGCTGATGAAAGAGGCAGGACAGGGGCACCCTCATCTGCAGAGTGGACATGGTACACAGGGAACCAAGAGACCTGCCTGGGGCAAGTGGGTAGGTTTGGTTCCCATTATAGCTATGGTATAGTCACGGTTCAACCAGGAAAGCAGAACGAGTAGGAGATGTGTATTAAGAAATGTATTGCAAGGAACTGGCTTATGCGATTGTGGAGCCGGCTCGGCAAGTTCAGAATCCAGGGGGCAGCCCGTCGGGAGGGGCGGCCTGCAGCTCTTGGGCGCAGGCTGAAGTGGCTGTCCACGTGCAGAATTTCTCTTGTCTCAGGAGAGCTTCAGTGCCACTTTTGAGGCCTTTCAACTGATCCTATCAGGTCCATCCAGATCATGGAGGATGATCCCCCTTTCTTAAAGTCAACTGGCTGTGGCCCTTGGTCACATCTGCAAAGTGCCCTTGTACCAACACCTGGATCGGTGTTTAATTGGCTAACTGGGGACTGTAGCCTCACCCAGATGACACAAAAACTGCCTTCACAGCTACTCTGTGCTCTTCACCACTCAGCCTCCACCCACCTTCCCTGCTGTCACACCCCTCTACTGCCTCGGTGGCTCTCAGATGTCCCTGTCCTCCAGGAATGGCCTTTGAGCCATCTAACAACCAATCCCATCCAAACCTCAAACGGGTCTCCAGAGAAGGCTGACTGCTTGTCTTCTCACTGTTTATCATTCCTCAAGTGGGTTCCAGAAATGGCCTCCCAACTTGTCTCCAGCCTCCAAATCCACATTGCCAAGAGGGTGTTTTTCTAAGCTGCGAGCCTGAGCCAGCCCTGTCTCTGCTGAGACCCCTGCCTCAGTTGCCCGCAGCCTTCCAGGTGAACCGTGCCCTCCACAGAACGGCGACCAGCCACCTTTCCACCCTGCCCACCTCACCCTCTTTGCTGTGGCTTTCCTGTGCTCTCATGGTCCCTGGAACTGGCCACAGCAGCTCAATCCTCCATGCCAAAGCCCATGCACTGCTCTGACCTTCCCTGTCTTTGACTCACCCCCTCTTCCCCTCATGGAAGACCAGGTGGGATCACCTCGCACCCTGTGCTTCTCCCTTGGGACTCTCCTTCCCCCGGGCCTATCTGCCTACCATCTGCCCAGCCACTAACTGATGTGCAGCACACCCCGCTCCCCAGCCCACATCCCCATATCTGCCGAGCGCAGCGTGTGCTCCAGAAATGTCACTTGAAGTGACAGACAGAACCTTTGCCCAACAGAAGGAGTGAACAGAACAGTCCTCTCCCTCCATCTCCGCCCCAGCCCACTGGGGCAGCCCTCCTTGCTGTCCTCCTCTTCCCACAATTCAGCCTGAAATTTACTGGGGAGATTTTTTTCTTCTCCCTCTCCCTTCCCTGTCAACTTGAGAGCTGTTCTGAGCAGTGCTCGTGTCATGATAATTTATGGTATAAGAGTGACGGCTTGAGACAGTGGGGCCATTTGCAGCCACTGAAAAGGCCCAGGCTACTACCACCAGGAGCAGGAGGAGGAGGGGGAGAGGCCGGCTGGACGGTTCCAGGGGCCTCATCAGGGGAGGAACAGGCCCGAGTTCTGTCTCAGAGACACCTTAAGGCCCAGGCGGGGAGACCAGTTCCTGGGCTGTTTCAGGAAAGCACCTGGGAAGAGACAAGAGACGGAGCCAGACAGGGCCGGGGTGAAACCAAGTTCCATCTGAGGATCCAAGTCTGTGATGAAAATGGAAAACCTACAGGTAAAGGCTGATGTTCAGACATTTTTTAAAGAATGGATGCTTTGCTGTCACAGTCTTTTACCCATTCGTTCAACCAATATTATTGAAATATGTGATTTGTCACAGTCTGTAGAGATAGAGCAGTAAGACACGGCTCCTGCCCTCAGGAGACTTCATCCTCGAGGGGGGAAAACTGGGGGCTGGGGCTGTGCTATAGCAGAGAGGGTGGCTGGAGAGCCCCTTCCTGAGGAGGAGACACAGGACCACCCAGGGGAGGCTGTTCTAAGCAGAGGCAATGGCACGTGCAAAGGCCCAGGGGCAGGAGTGAGTTTGGCACGCTCAAGGCAGGGGCAGAGGCGAGGGGCAGGAGATGACATCAGAGAAGTAGCCAGAAGCCAGGTCATGGAGACCAGGGAGCCATGGAAGGACTTTGGTTGTGCCTAAGCTGGCTGGGAAGTCACGGGAGGGGTTCTGAGCAGAGGAGGGACTCACGGTACATATTCAAAGGACTCCTTGGCTGCCGTATGGAGAACAGACGAAGGCAGGCACAGAGAGACTGGTCCAGGTGTCGATTCTCATAATCCAGGAGAGAGATCAAGGTGCCTTTGGCTCTGTCCCTTAGCAGTAACGGTGATGAAAAAAGTCAACTCCAGACATAATTTAGATGTGGAGCTAACAGGAATTGCTGGTGCACGGGGGAGCGGGGTGTGAGAGAGAGGCCTGAGCTACCAGGCAAGGGATAGTCCCTTTGCTAAGATTAGGGAGCCTCACAGGAGGCTTGGGCGTGGGAAGGTGCAGGCCAGTCAAGATATCCCAAACGGAGGTGCCCAACACAGCTTGCATTTCACTAAATGGAACTTTCTATAAAACGCACACATTCACATGGCAGTTATGGCTCACATGTACGAAGGACACCCTGAGAGCCAGGACCCCCTCAAGTGCCTCCTAACCGAGGTTGAGTCAGCCGGGGCTCACTGCGAGTGTATTTGTCCACATAGGTTATCTCTGCCACGATTTACCCATCAGAACAGATCACCCAGGAGCCCCCGCTCCCTGCTTCACATGATCTCTCTGTAGATTTGATACCTGAGAGCTTAAAAGGGATGGAGATGGGGTGGGGGTGGAAAGTCGGGGCTGGGGAGGGGTTGCCCAGGGGGCTGACCCTGGCATTTCCCCCCCGGATCTCTTAGGTGGTCTGTACGGGCAGAGCCTTGTTATGACTTGTGGGGGCCCCAGGCACTTACTTTTGTAGGTCCCTTCCTCCATAAAAAAATATTAAAAATTACATTTTATGACTGTGTTGGTACTGAGACAAATATAATGGAAGCTGGATTTTATGCATTTTTTCTACTGATTTAAAAAAAAAAATTAAAGCATTTCGTGAGCCCCTAAAAGTATTGTGGGCTGTAGGGATCGTACTTACTGAGCCTAGTAGATAAAACGGCCCCGTGCATAGGAAGGAAAGGAGTGTCCTGGCTTTCAAACAGCTCGCTCTGAGACCGCTGATCGGTCTCTCCGCCACTCGAGGCCTCTGCCTCCTTTCCAAAGAGCCTCTCTCGCTCCCCTCAAGCAATAACTCTCCAAGATTCTAACTAAAGCACGCAGACCTCTCACTTCATTTTTAACTTTCTTACCCCAGGGAAGGCTCTTCCCCCTAACTATAATATTAAGCTTGTTTTCCTTTTCTAGATATCCTTCTCTCATCAAATCATACGCTGGTGTATGCAGCCACTGGTTTCCAAAGAGCAGTCATAAAATCATAATGAGTATGGAGATACCAATGTGAAAATGACAGAGAGAAAGTCATAAACATTCAAATAAATATATAAATATAAACAAGTCTATAAACCAAACCCTGGAGGTATTTTAAACGCATAATGTAGCGTTTATATCTCTTACTTTGCGCAGCAGAACTTTCAGAGGAAATTCATTTAATTCTATTGCTCACACCCCTAACCCCCATCCAGGAGTAATCGCTAATAACCGGCACAATTACTGCCTCCCTCCCGATCAAGGGTTCATTTCAGCAGCTCATTCTTGAATTCATTATCGTGCTGGCAATGAGTCGAATCGCAGCGGACGTGGCCATATGACAGTCCCCTTTGCGCTCCTTCCAGTTGGGTTCAGCGAGATGCCTGAGACCGTCCTGGCCCCGACCTGCTCTGACTGTTGTAAAAGTAGTTACTTCTCAATTACCTGGCCCGACTTAAAGAAGCAAGTCAGGACTTAGGAAGAGAGCAGATAATACTGTTTTGTTATGGGCTTGATGGATGGAGATATGCCCTCCCATGGTGTCACTGTGGCCCTCTCTCTCCAGAGTGAAGGGAACATAGCAGCATCTCCACACCCCAGCGGGGACAAGGACAAAGAGGACACTGAGTGCTGTCTGAGCAACAGGCACTGTTCGGAACCCTCCTCAGGTACTTGCCCATTGAATCCCCCTGACGGCCCACGAGGTAGACACAAGGCCAACTACAGACTCTGTGGGGCCCTGTGCAAAACGAAAATGCAAGGCCCTTGTTCAAAAAGCAGAGACAATGAGATGCAGTTAAAGAAACTAAAATATAAAACCTTTTTCTTTCTTCTGTGAGTGGTCTCTCTCTCTCTCTCTCTGTCTCTGTCTCCCTCCCTGCCCCACTCCGCCCCCTTGCCCCACTTGCCAAGCTCTGGCCTCGCCCCCAAGTAGGGTCTATGATGTGATGTGAAAAACACGTTTACCCCCAACTCCCTTCTGCAGAGGGAGACTCTGCCTTCCCCAGAGACTTGAAACATGTGACCATGATGGAGCCCAGGAGTTGGTCTTTCCTTGAGAAACTCAAGCCCTTGCAAGAGATCAGAAGGCACAAAAATTCACTCAGGTTCTTTCAAAGAATTCTCCTCTGCCTGTATCTGGGGGCCAAAAAGGCGTGTGATTTCTCACGGTAAAACACAGACACTTGAGTGCTTTCTCCAGAGCAAAAAGCAGTTGACACTCCTCGCTGATAGATTCAAACATTTTGACTGAACTCATTCAAATTCCTGTCAGTTTAGTCAATTGATGTCATATCAAATATCTGTCAGCACAACCAGCCAAGGCGATTAGACACCTGGTCTTTTTAGTTAGCTAACTTGTTATTTCTGAAAACAAAAATAAGAAAATCAAGATAAAAATAACCCATCAATTTGGTTAGCTACTGATTGATAAATTCTATCAAAAAGTACATTTTGTCACACTCTTTTGATCTTTTTTTTCCCCCATTGAATCCACTGAATCAATCAGTTGTTGGGAGGGGGCGGTATCGAACAGATGTGTCAGTTTGCTGAACAGCCAGGGGGGTGAACATCAGAACCGAGTCATCAAAAAGATTCCATCAGAACGGCCACTGCTCAATCACCCACAGCAGCGATGAGAAATGACATCCTGCTAAATGTACGACAGGTAATCCCCAATCACGGCAATTTTGTGCTCTGGAGAGCATTTTTCTATTCTTTCTAGAAATTCGCCCTTCCTGCCTCTTGTTTGTCTGTAATTGATAAGGAAATGGGCGAGATTTCCCAGAGAGTGGTCTCATCTGTGTCCTGGATTGCCCATCAATAATCAGCAAGCAGATGGCAGGGTCACTGAAAACTGAGAGTTCACTGTATTTATCAAGTCCCTTGAATGTTGTATTACACTGAATTAACTCTGAAAAGTGTGAGTCCTACCCAGGTCCAAGGATTATGATAAATTAGTGGTTGATGTAGTCTATTTTAGACCTGAACTACAGGGTTAAAATTAGGTTCTTTCTTTGTCAAAACTGAAACCGTTAAAGCTGTCCTTTTCCATTCTCCTCCCTCTGCCTCTTCTCTTTTCCAACCTCAGCTCTCTTCCCCTCTCATACAGCCCCTTCCAGGACGCCCACAAACAGCCCTAACACTGCCCTAGAGCTCTCCCAGCAGGGAAATCATATAATAGACCAACTCACACTGAGGGGTCATTGACTTGATGTGCTGACTTTTCCCAGGGGTGCTTGTTTTTCAAAAAAGGATACCTGAAGAGGTCTGTGCTTAGCCCAAAGGAGTGAATCACTAATAGTATAATTTCAGATGCCAGGTAGCTGGAGAGGGTCTAAGTGTCAGAAGTCGTGGCTTTAACAAAACCAGGTATTTGGAGAGCCATCTTACGTAGAGAATGAGAACACATCCACTCTCGAATGTATTCATACTGAATTAAATGGCCCGCTTTTGTTGGATTCGAATTTCCCGCCAGTCAAATTTTCTCCTGGTCAGGGACATTTCTGCAATGGGAATAAGCTGATTATTTATGACTAGTCACTCACCACCGACAATTCACTTTTCTAATTCTTCTCTGTTGCCCAACAGTGGCACTTTGTCAATCCCTATGGTTTATTGACTGAGTTTTGATGGCGGGGGTAAACAAATCACTTCAAGAGCAAATACTATGCAAAAATGTCATTTCTTACTGGTTTCTAAATGATGGGATTGCTACATGATCCAATTGGTCCTAATGTCAGGAGGCAATTCGCCATCGTGAGGATGCTGATTAACATACCCCGTCCTATCAGCAACATAATTTTGTATGGTACATGATATTGACCATTTTTAAATGCTCAGTAAATATCTGACAATATCCAGATCAAATGATTTTGTAGCTAAAATACTTCAAATCATAAAGTCTACTCTAAAACCCACTGAAAATATAGTGCATAGAAACAACTGTGCTTCATAAATGAGTCAGGAGCATCAATAACCAATGGGTCCCCATTCATACATTGCATCAGACGATATGTATTGGGTCTAGGGAAAGTTGTTGCACAGTCAAGACCAAGTCTATGCCTACCTCAAAATTTTTTTTCTTGTTTTTTTGTTTTTGTTTTCATTTTAGCTCCATGAGTATGCTTACCCATCTGAATTTCTTTACCGTGCAGTTCTACTAGAAAAATATTTTTAAGCAGACATCTCCAATACACTTGTTTAATTACAGATTACATGTGTGCTTATATCAGCCAATATGTCAATATGCAATATACACTTAGGTTAGGGTCATCTCTAATGAACATGAATATCAATTTTTGTTTAAAGTAGACTTCATAATTTTGAATTTTTTTTTTGGCCTAATTCTCATGGTGGCTCATTCGATTGTCATTGCCTTTACTTTACAATGTGGCTGGTGATGAGCTCATAATCAGAATTGAGGAAGCAATAGCCCCGCCACCTTCTTATGAATCATTTGGGCTTGCATTAGTCTTCCTCATGGAAATCTTACTAATCTGAGTGTCCATTTTCTGTAAATCCTTCTGCACTATGAGACGTCACTCTTCCCCAGAATGATTGTCATAATAATATAATATTAATAACCAATTGAAAGCATTTATCCAGGCAGTCTGGCACCAGGGCCTGCACAAGCAATCACCAACCTCTTAACTTTGCAATGCTGATCTTCCCACATGGGGGACAAGGACCACATGTGACAGGTGACAACTTGAAAAACAATTTGAGCCAGGACACCTTATATTAAATGCCGGTAAAGCTTAATTTCCTTCTTAATTTTTAAATAAAAATATGCATAGAAGTTCTAATATTTTCTACCCACGCCCCAGTGGACTATCTTATGTACCCTTCAGGGCAAACTCCACACTTTGGAGACTTGATCTCAGTTCACTTTAAAATACAGCCCCCTCTGGAACAGAGGGTGACTCCACTGAGACAAACCAGACTTTATGTCCTGCCCAGGAGTTTTGTCACCCCAGGGGCACCAAGAAACATTACAGTCTTTTAAAGGAAAGGTGATATGATCTAATTTGCATTCTTATGAGATTATTCTAAGAAGAGTGGATTGTGGAGGATGCACAGATAACAGGAGTGATAACAGGAGAAATGATAATGGTCTGAGTTAAGGTTTCAGCCTTTAAACTGGAGAGAAGTGGGCAGATGCACAAGATATTAAAGATTTTGTTATTAATTAAACTTGCCCAAGGTTAAACAGCTGGTAAGCAGCTGAGCTAAATTTAGATCCCAGGTCCCCTCACTCCCAACGCAATGATTTTTCTTCTGGTTTGCCATGTCAGAGAACACCTGGCCCCTTCATTTCATCCTCCCCCGGAAAGATAGGTGATCAGGAGCTTGGGACAACAGCCTGCAGGTTCCAGCAGGGTGAAGAGAGGCCACAGGAAAGGAAAGGCGCTGCCCTTTCCAGATGCATTATCTTTGCAGGATACGTGAGGAGGCTCCATGAGATTTGTTTTCTAGGTATTGAATCCCATATTGAAATAACACATTTTCCAGTGACAACAAACAGAAACTCCAAGTAACTATTCATTCAAGTCCAGGCCTTAATAAAAACCATAACCCATCCAGCTCGAGGGTAGAAGGTGATGGGGAAGTACCAACTTGAGGGAAAAAGAAACAGGCTTTTAAGCACTCCCACCAGGAAACCCTCATCTCGCCTGGGTTTTGAAGCTCATCCTCCTTTCTGCAGAAAAAGTTGCCTCCTCCAAAAATTTCCTTCTAATTATCCCATCCCTTTCTTCCTCTGCTCCAATCTCACATAACACTCGTGGTTCCTTTCTTATGGCATCTGTGAGTCAGAGTTCAGCATAGGAAACAGAAACCACTACAGGTATGTAAAGCAGAAAAGGATTTAATGTAAGGATTTAGGGCTTACAAAATGTGGGATGGAAGGATCTCTAGAGATGGGAGAGAAATTATTACTGGAACACCACAAACAGATCTACCATAGGAGCTTCTGCATCTGAGGTTACTGACACTGCTGCATTCAAGAACCCACCACTGTATCCCAGGGAGCAGGAAGCCAGGCTCGCAATGGCTGCAGCTACTGCCTCTCAAACCCCACAAAGCTGGGGGCCAAGCACTGAGTGGAAGGAAAACATCATATGTCCATGAACCTTATTTTCATCAGAAAACAGCAAAAGAGCAGAAAGAAGTCTTCTGCTTCACTTCCACATTCTAAATTTTGCCTAAATGTCTGTAATTGACAGAGTCTAATTTTTTTGTAAAACACTAACTTGCAAGGGATGCTGAGAAATTTAATTTTTAGCTGTCCAGCCTCTTGGGTATGGTAAGATACCCTAGAAAGAGGATTGAGCAAGCCACACTACAGGTTCCACTACAGGAATTTTCCATGTAATGCATCCTGTGTGGGTTTTGTGTGTCTAACCATCCCTCAGTTCCTGGAGGACAGGGATCATGGATTCCACATCCCTCAAGGCTACAAGTCTTGCAAATGAGAGGTCCTTGCTAAGGATGGACAAATAACTAAACCATGGAGTGCTTTAGCTGTTTTAATATTTTCTTACTTTGCGTTCTCATTTTTTTCATGCATTCAACCCCCTTAAAGGAAATGTTGGTTAATACTTCTTGGGGATGCACCCAAGGGGAGACCAGAGGGCTGGGTATATTCATTCCTCAATTAGTGGGTTGATTGTGTCTTCAGAACTGATCCCCAGTCAGGGTTCTTTCCCCAAGAGACATTTGTGCCCATGAAACTCAACCAATAGGAAACTAATTTCCTGTGAAAGTGGAGGCCAACAAATCTTTCTCACATGGTCTATCATTCCATTTTGGCAGCAGACCACCTCCACATTAGTAAGCAAGCACCTTCTACATTATTCTTTGTTGTTGCTAGGAGGATTAAATAAGATAATATAAGTAACAGTACCTAACACATCGTAGGTATGCCTTAAACATTAGTTACTTCCTTCCCCCAAGAACCATCTTCCATAAAAAATATATTTTTCCGGATTTCTACTAAGAGACCATCTAATCTGATCCTTGAAGAAGTATTAATGGCTAACATATTAATTATCTACCAATGTGTGACAAATTGCCCAAATTTAGCAATTTAAACAATAATAAATATTTATTATCTTCCCAATGTCTTTGGCCAGGGATCCAGGAGCAGCTTAACTAGGTTGTTCCGGCTTAGGATATCTAATAAGATTGCCGTCGAGATGTCAGGCAGGGATGTTGTCATCTGAAGGCTTGACTGGGGCTGGAGGATCCACTCTCAAAGTGGCTCACCTGTATGACTGGCAAGTTAATGCTGGTTGTTGGCAAGAGGTCTCAGGTCCTCTCCATGAGGGATTCCATAAAGCTGCTTGAGAGTTGTCATGACAAGGCAGCAGTTTCCCCCAGAGCAAGTGACCCAGGAGAGCAAGGTTGGAGTGGCAATGTCTTTCACAACTTAGCTCCAGGAGTCATAGACCATCAAGGATCATTAAGGGCCACCTTGGAGGCTGGCTGCCACACCTAGTAAGAGCCTAATAAGTAGCTCTTCCAGTCACTATAGTTGTGCTTTGGGAGGGATTTTGAATATCTCAATGCAACAGTGTGAGATATCCTTAGAGATGCTTTTATCTCTGTCAACATTTTAGCTCTGGAGTGCATTCATGAGACACTCAGAAAATATGTGAAGAATGAATAAATTTGTCCTTTAAGTAACATATAGGCATACCCAAACATGGACAACTCAAGGGAGACAGTATCTATGCACCTTTCTTTCAAACATATATGTGTGTGGATTATGTATTATGTGTATGTGATAAAATGTTGTCATCCACTAAATGAAAAAAACAAAGAATTTAGGAATATATAAGCTATGAGAAAAGAACTAGGGATGATCACTGAATTCCTTTTACATATATGTGTACACACATACATTCTCTCTCTCTCTTTCTCCATATATGTGACAGATGTGAATTATAATTATAGAACAAAATGATATCAACCTTGACAAAATAAAAAGGATAATAGATATATTTATTATTAATAAACAAATTATTATTTATTATCTAATAAATTAGGTGATTATTAATAAATTATTTAAGTCAATTAATGATTTGATTTTTATTGAATAATTACTACATTAATTTAGAAATTTTCAAATTTTTAAAAGTTTAATTTTAAAATAGTAATCATTAATTTAATGAATTTTTAAGGCCTGGCACGGTGGCAGGTACCTGTAATCCCAGCACATTGGGAGGCTAAGGCAGGAGGATCACTTGAGCCCAAGAGTTCAAGATCGGCCTGAACAACATAGAGAGACCTCAAATCTACAAATAAATTTTTTTTTAAATTATCCAGGCATGGTGGCATGCTCTTGTAGTTCCAGCTACTCGGGAGGCTGAGGTGGGAGGATTGCTTGAGCCCAGGAGTCTGAGGTTACAGTGAGCTATGATCAGGCCATGACACTCCAGCCTGGGCAACAGAGCAAGACCCTATCTCTAAAAAAAAAAAAAAAAGAAGGAAAATTAAATAAATAAATAATAGATAATTATGTAATAAATAATAAACAAATTATTATTTATCAATGAATAAAATTATTAGCAAATAAGAAAATAAAATTAATAAAAATTGGTAAGAGCATACAGAAAGCATTTTTCTCATTTTTCTTAGTAAGGAGGTAATCAATACCACCTAAATATAAAACCTGGAATTTTTGAAAAGATACCAAGTTCTTAATATGTTTCAAAATAGTTTTTCTGTTTTCTTAGCCTTCCAGGGTTATAAAAACTAAAAATATTTCCTGTGATGAATAAACATTTGTCTGAAGTTTAGTGGTTTCTTTAGTTTCACTTTAATTCATTTTTCTTTTGATAAATTCATGTCAAATTAAATATAATACATTTGTTTAAAAACTAGCTCATGAGGCATGATTCTGTTCCTAGGAAATTATTTTTATCTGTCCATTTCTCTTGCTGCTTGTGACTACAGACAGAGAGATATCTGGAAGGATCGTTCCCAATGTTTACGATGGCCATTTCTGCACCTGGGAAATGGCGATCATTTTTTGCTCTTTTCCTTGAACTCTTTAGTAGCTGAAGTTTCCATAGTGAATATGTAGAATTTTATGAACATGATAATGAGAGGCTTAAAATAAAAAGGGTATGATTATTTGGTGGAGCATATCATTGTCTCCATTGTCTCATTTTTAATGCACACCCTGAAAATGTTTATATCTTAATACCTCAAATGCCCCTGCAGGCGTTGTAGATGTTCAGAGGAGTGCTCTACCTGCTTCTTGTCCTAGCGGATCAGAGTGTGGACTGAATGAAGCCAACGACAGTGGGTCCAGCTCCCCACATGAGCCATTTGTCCTCTCGCAAATCTGTGATCCCCATCTACACCCCTAGCCAGAGCCGGACCCCTTGTAAAGGCAAATCTCTGACCACTGGGGTCGGACACTCCTAGAATCCTGATCAAATCCCACTTCTTCTTAGTTGACAGCAGCCACATCAGCCTCATGCATGAAGGAATTAGGAACATTACCAAAAAGACAGTGGTGGAGTGATGTGAATGGATAGGCCTAGAAGGGGGATGGACAAGCCTGTGAAATCTTAAAAACAGAAAGAAATAGGATACAGAACCCCTTAATGCCCAATTCAAGCCTCTCTTAAAAGTAGATCCTAGGAAAATGATAATATTAAAAATCTTTCTACCAAGAAGTAAGTTTTTGGCTTTCATGAATTTTTTCTATCCACAGTCTACCAGGGTTTCTCACCAAGCGTTTTGAGTGCAACAATTCCTTGTCATCTAGGCTTGTCCTGCATATTGCAGGATCTTTTGCCTTCCTGGCTTTCACCTAATAAACACTGGTAGTGCCTCTCAGTCATTTTAAACAACCAAAAGATGCCCCTCCACCTCCATTTCCTACCCCTACTCTCCAGTGGAAACCACTACAACCCCATCCCTGGGCATTTGCAGTTACTTTCTGGTTTCCATTAAAGCAAAAACAGCTTTTTCTTTCTCATCTTTGAATCCCCTGTGACAGGCATATAGTAGATGCTCAGAAAACACTTTGTAATGAATGAACAACACCCAGCACATGATCTGCTATGGAGAAATCGATGCTTTGGGAAGATTAACCTTCCTAAATACTTACTTTAGCAAACCCACTCTCTCTAAATCCCTGGCAGTTGGAGTCTTTAGAGCTTGGGAACAACCCCAGAAAAGAAGGGAGGAGGGAGGCAGAAATGACACTTGTTGACACCCACTGCACACCAGGCAGTGCACTGGGCCCTGCGCTAGTCCTCATAAGACAAGGAGGAATCCGGGCCCAATATGGCGCCGTCGTAAGTGGTAGAGCTGGAATTTGGCTCTTCTCTGGAGTCTCTGCTCTCTTTGTTCCACCCCCTGTGACGTTCCCCTGGGTTTTGCTCATCAACGCTCACCCTCCTTTTAGAAAACACATCTTCAGTGATTTCACAACAAGCTCAGTTTATTTTCCCGGGATGTCCAGACACATTCCATCCCTTCAGAATCTGGTTGTTTAAATATAGCCAACTTATCTGCCGCATTACCTCAGTCAAGCTTTACAGGGGTCAGGCAACAAGCATCTTGGCAAATGCCTCCAGCCACTTCCAAAATGCACGCATTCCTTAATGCTCAATTAATGCAACCCTACGTGGCTTCTTTGGGAATCTGAAGAAAGCTCATTTTGTACATCTGGGTAGGCGTGAGGGAGGGAAAGGGTGGAATCAAGCTGGAGTTGTCAGTTCCCTTCTCCACGCCAGGTCCCCTCTGCATTCCCCTCTGGGCTAGCTGGTCCAGGAGATGTCTGTGTCCAAGTGCAGCTGGTTTTCCAGAAGCCAGGGGGCCATGGAACAGAGGAGCCTCAATGCCTCTTTGCAGGGAAGATGGTTGCTCCATCCTTCAGGGGATGCGTGGAGGAAGGGAAGGAGGAGGGAGGAAGCCCCACCAGGGAGCCTCCAGCAGCTGGAAGTCCGTTGTCTCCTTCCAAACAGGGGCAGGTGTCCCGGGAGCATGCACCTGTCCCCCGCCCCATCCGCATTTCAGCCTGGTTTCACTTCCTCCTTGGTATCTCCCTTGCCACCACGCTGCCACTGCTCCTGCACTGTGGCTTCATTTTCTCTTCTCTCCTCTCCTCCTCGACTTCTTTCCTCCTTGTTCGTCCTCCCTTCTTTCTTGTGTCTGTCTAAAATCCTCCAATCTGTCCACTCTTTTCTTCCTTTCTGCCAATCACAGTTATGTTTCCCTCCTCACTGCCTCCACAAATTCCCCTTTCTTCCCCAAATGGGTCTTTCTCTGTTCACTCTTCTTTGGCAGGGCACACACTTGTGTGACTACTAGCGCTCTTCAGTCAAGCCTGCACCCCCTGCCGCCAGCATTCCTCACTGAAGTTCAAGGCAAGACTCCCTGCGGGCCCTAACTGAAGCCTCCTAATTCTGGTTCACCCCCTCATAGGTCCAAATGGCCCAGACTTCTGTCCTCTTCAAGGTCGGGCAAATCAGTAACCCATCTGTCTGTCCTCTCTGTGGTCTTGTGCAGGTTTGTAAAGCAAAGGCATTCCATTTAGATATTTCAAACACTGAGCGAGCCTCCATTTCCATAGGTGATACATTTTTATGTCTGAAATTGCGCCCCACCTACAACTGGCTTCCTCAGGAGCGTGCTTGCTACGGCCCTGAGCAGGCTGCATGGGAAGCAAGGATTTCACTTCCACAGACTGAGACATACACTGAAAAAGACTGGGGTGCTTGCCACCTCCTTTCCTCTGGACATAGAGGATGTAAACGGTGTTTAATTAAAGCCATAAATCTAGCTTTTGTTTTGGTTTGGTTTTGCCGTTGCTAAACCTAATCTGATTTTGCTCATTTACTGAATGCCTTGACCACCCAACAAAAATTCTGAACTAAGTGAAGATAGTTTCCAGGCCCTCTCCCACCATCCGCCACCCACTTCCCATAGCTGTCTACACCCCCAGCACTGCCCAGTTACACCCCTGAGAAGCCGGTGCTCAGACTCAAGCGAGCAGAAAAACCACCCGGTGTTTGTTCCGATGCAGGCTGTGCTCTGGGCGTGGGGCTGGGAGGCTGCCTTTCTGGCAAGCTCCCAGGTGAACCTGACCCTGAGCTCCCACTCACCTGCTGCAGCAAGAACCTACCGGGTCAGGAGTTCTCGACCCTGCTGTGTGTTAACACCACCTGGGGAACTTTTAAAAATTCCACTGCCCCGGCCATACCTGAGACCAATTAAGTCAGAATCTCTCGGGGAGGGACCTGGCTTCCGCAGGGATCCACTTCTCCTGCACTTGACCTCCTTGAGGGCGCAGTCTGCCACGTCCTTTAGGCCCTTGAGCCACCACCTCTTCCTTTTAAACCTTGATCCATTTTTCCTGCACAGATGTTTATTTTCTAAAAACAGTACCGATTTGGAGTGGGGAGGAAAGGCTGTCAGTGTTTTTTAAAGCTCCCTGGATGAAGATGACCCTGTGCTGTCAAGGTTGAGGGTCTCTGCTCTCAGGACTTAAAGGAAAGAGCATTCTCGTTCCGCTGAAGGGGAAGGGGAAGGCGCGCTAGAATGAGGCTGTAGCTGAACTGGAAAGAGCGTCTCTCTCACGGTGGGTCTCAGCTCTCGTGGACAGGCCGGTGGGAGATATACTTGGGGAGTGGTGGGCTTTGTAAAGCTCCATAATCCCATCACTGCATTGAATTCCGGGTTGGCTTAGTGGGGCCACACATGCCCCTTGACGGTCTTCTTTCACCTGGGGGTCTGTTTGCTCTGACCCTGGTCTCCCCCAGCACCCACAGATCACCAGCAAAGTGGCAGCATCGCCCACTACTCGCCCATCCGTCTTCCACCAAGCCAGGATCAAAGGGTGGCTCAGGCTCCTCACGTGCAGAAAACGTGTGAGGCCAGAGATGAAGGACTGGAGGTTTACTGGGGAAAACCCACTGCCTGCCAGGGCTCCTAAGCACGTTCTGTCCTGCTGAGAGGCACCGTGCCATGGCGCGGAGGATGATGGGCACACCCCTGTGCTGCGCCAGGAGAGCTCAGCCCAGGTGGCCCCTCTGGCTGGTGCTTAAGAAAGACCTAAGATTTAGCACCAGCCCATTAAGTACTTCCCCTACCCCCAGCCAGCACTACCCTCATCCCATTCTACACACCTCCATTCTGTCTCCAAGTTGCCCATTTGCCCACCAGGAATACCGTTAACAGTCTTCTGACTCTCAGTTTTGCCTGCGTAAGAAGCTCTTGAGACAGCACCTGATGGGATCTGTCCCAATTTCCACACCCTCCAGGGACAGCCCTGCTGAAAGGAAGCAGAGGGGCTGCACGCCACCCCAGCTTGCATGTGGGAAGACTCAGCCTCACAGCAGGTCCAGTGCCTGAAAGGAGATGTGTGCTTGCATATATTGAACCCAAACACCAAAAGCTTAAACTACATAAGGCCAGGCTCCAGGGAGAATCAAGGACCCACTTGCCCATGGTCACTGCAGGAAAGACAGAGGTGTCCTCAGGGAAGAGTCCAGGGCCCCATGCAAGGGGGTGAGTTCATGCTGTTGTGCAGAGCCCAGGTCTGGGCACTGGGACCCTGGGTCAGTCCTAGCTCCTACGTCTACTTGCTGTGTGACTCCAGGCAGGTGCCCTCACTTCTCTGGGCCTGCCAAATGAGAAGAGCGCCATCTGCCCCTCTCTTCCAAACATGGGATCGTTTGAGGAAACCAATGCAGATAGAGGAAGGAAAGTGCTTGTAACATGACATATTATGTGTATGATCGTTCAAAACAACACAGAATTTGTAGAATTTGTAGTTTTCAATCTCCAGTGAATACTTCACTCATTCATCAAATGTTTATTGAGCACCTACTGTGGGCAAGATACTGTACTACAAGGAAGACAAGGAATCTGCCCTTAAGGGGTTCCCGTCTGTCCGGGAGAGGTGAGACATGCACATAAACAGCAATGACAGAGAGCCAAGGCCTCGACAGACGACCGATGGATGACAAGCTCTCAGGCCGGTCCTGCCACTCCCAGCCTCCATTTACAGGCAGTCGGTCACTCTGAGATATGCCTCCCTCCCGACCCAGGGCCAACAGAGAGGACTGCCCAGAGCTCAGTGGGGAAGAGCAAGGAAGAAGCCAGATCTGTGGGCTGGCAAGGCAGGTAACTCAGCTGGTCAGAATCCAATGTGCCCGTGACATTCCACCAGGGCAAGTTCAGCTTCTTAGACCATGCAGAGAGAGCAACACTGACACTCCCTGCCCTAATGCCTGCACCCACTTCTGGCCGTGATCACGGATGCTCGTGTTTAGTTAGCCAGAAAAACACAAAGCGAAATGCCCTCAGCTCCACGTCATTCATTCATTCAGCAGTCAGATGTTAAAAGCCTTCTTGGATGCCAGCCCCCAAGATGTTCAGCCACACTCACAGAAATACATCAACAGCAAAGCAAGCACGAACGATTAAAGCCACTAATGTTTACTGGCTACTTATTACCAGGCACTGCGCTAAGCAACTTGCACGCATTATTTCTTCTAAAACAGCCCTAGGAGGTAAGCACTAGTATTGTCCTCATCTCACGGATGGGCAAACCAAGGCACAGAGAGGTTGTAGGGCTTCCTGAAGGATGCACAGCTAGTAGGTGGGGGAGCCAGGATTTAAATCCAGGTAGTCTGTCTCCATGATACCACTTCTGTTCCATAGCACTAAAATTGACTACCCAAAGTCACCTTGGGGTAGCTCGTAGTGTGTGTGAGTGTGCATGCGTGCGTGTGACGGAGAGAGACCACATGGGCCCGAGGAGAAGTCAGGGTGCCCATGGGAGGCCAGGAAGGCACCCTGCTGATGACAGAGCTGGGGCATGAGCAGGATCTGAGTAAAGGAGTGCAATATTCGGGCATGCAGAACCGAGCTGGAGGGAGCCGTGGGACCAGAGAAGCTGCCTGCCTGGATCCGGGACCCACGATACAGAGAGGCTGCAGCCGGGCTTCAGCACAGGTGGAACCCCCTGGGTAGAACTGTGGGAGACAGAGAATAGATGTTATCGTCAGAGCATCTTAACTTCTGCCCCTAAGTATCCTGAGCTGATGGGAGAATGGACACATTACCCCTAGGTGGTCTGGGAGCACAGCATGAACCGGCCCCCTGCAGACTCAAAATTTCTTCCCAGAAATTTTTATTTTAAAATAGAAAGGGTTGCATTTGACTTTTTTATAAGCCATATTTGCTTAAATATGCAACTATTGTTCTATATTATTTCACAACCAGTCCAATAGGCATTGCAGAAAACTGTGCTTCTCTGCACATGGCGCATTGGAGGCAGAGCTTCATTCCCAGGAGCAAATATGCCCAGTTCAAGGAGCAAGAAACTCAGACACAGAGCACCTCAGAAGTGTTTTCAGCAGTGGCATGATGAAGTAGTGTTTAAAGATAATTTATCCATCGCCAGTGGCAAGGCAGAGAGGGACTGGGGTGCCTGAAGTTGGGGAGATCCACTAGAAGCCGACCTGGGTGGGGGAGGGCCTGGCCCGAAGGGAGAAAGGGCCGATATGGACAGATGGCCTTGAAGGAAAACTTGAAGGCTCAGCTATTGCTGTTGATGAGACAGAGTGAGCAGGCGCTCAATATATACAACATCAAACGGTCACCCCACTTTAAAGTGTCAAGTGACAAGGGCGTGCCAAGCTCCTGCAAGGTCCTTCCAGACACAAGCTAGTATCTGAGCAGGAGCCTCAAAGGCAGGTCCTCTTCACCCCCAGCAGAGCCCCTGCAGGCTCCTCCCAGCCCCATGCCAGGCTGTGGTTAGAGTCTCTGCTGTAGCACCCCAGTCCTGGCCCTGCGGGAGAAACCACAGAGATAGAGCCCCAGGCCTGCTGGCCACCAGCCGTCTCTAACCTCAGACAGTCTCAGATGGCCCAGAGGAGGTTATGCTGCCTCTGACTCCTGCGCCACCCAGCGTGACCCATGGCCCCAGTGAGTCAGGCTCCTCTTGGCCCAGATCAGCCTTGTTGGGCTGAAGCTGCCAAGAAAAGCTCTGAGCCACCCCTAATAAAAGACAGCACTCAGCCAGCCTCTTACACAACCCAGCCCTGAGCAAGGCACTCTCACTTAGCCCAGCTGCTGGCCTGTTTACCTGCCCTATCCTCCTTGCGACCAGGCCTCTCCTGGATTCATCCCCTCCCTGACCTCCCTAGGCTGTGACCCACCAGCCAGGGGTCTAGTCTGTCCCCATTTTAGCAGCTTTATCAAACGTCCACCCAGCCCTGCACACCTGATTTCTAACTTCCAGCAGCATTCCCCGGTTCAGGGATCAGCATAGCCCCTGCCCCCAGGGACACGGCCTGGCTGAGCAAACTCCTTTTAGAGTGAAGCTGTCACTGTGATCCTGGTGGCATGATGGCAGGGAGTCTGGGGCCTTGTCTGGGGAGCCAGGCTAAACAGAAATCGAGACGACTGCCCTAGATAAAGGAAGGCTTAGGATCAATCTCTGAAGTGCTCTTGGGTGGGAAAGGGAGTCCACGTGTCCTATGCAGACTTGATGGACAGAACTGGAACCAGCCAGGGGCACAGCTCCAGGGAGTTCATGTCAGCTCCGTAGATACAAGGGTTTCCAGCAAGCAGAGCTGTTCACGACAAGAACAGCCTGCTTCATGGGGTTGTGGGACCCCAGCCAACAGAAGCTAGATCTCCATCTGTCAGACATAGAAGAGGATGGATTCCTTCCTCGTTGGAGAGAGGGCAAGGAACAATCCTTTCAATCCTAAGGTGGTAGAAATTTATAGAAATGCTTCTTGCATCAATTGCGAGGTCTTGGGCAAAATTAATCAATTCAACAAATATTTTGGAGAACCTGCTAATCACTTTTCCTTCTCCAGAGCTGCTGTGACCTCAATAACTCAGTTGGTTAGAAGATGATATAAGTGAGGCCATTTGAGATTCACCCCCAGATGGCCAGCCCACTGCTATACTTAAACCCAAGGGACCCTGGGGCGAGAGGAAGGTTTGACTCTGCACTAATTCACACCAACAATTCAAGAAACCCTTCCAAGTATGGGCCCTTTCCCACCCATGGCAGCAGGAACATGCTAGAAGGACACAGCTCCTCTCCATTGGGCATTGGCATGTTTCTGCATTCCCACTTGGAATGGATGGGCTTTAAGAGAAAAGAGTCAAGAGAAGAATTTGAAAATTAGTACAAAAGAGCAGCAGCCATATTTTCTAAACACTGGAAGAATTTGGGTCCAAACCTAGGGACCAAGGACTCCTCACTGTCTGGCTCTGACGACTTCGTTTGGTCTTTGATTGCCTGATGACATCTCTCCCATGCTCCAGCAGTGTCCGCACTGGGACTTCCTGGCCCAAACCAAGTATTTTCTCAGACATTTCTTTGGCCTGGAGCATGTGCCTCTCTCTTGCCTGCTCAGCCAAGTCCTGATGTGAAAGTTGAGCCCCGTCTCCCCAACGCCGGGAGGGCAGGGTAGCTGCTCTGTGCGCTCCAGGCTGCCCAAGCACTTCCTCCCCAGCACACAGTGCCTGTTCCCTGCTGTCCCCCGGCCACCAAAACGTGAGGTCTTTCCAGGCAAGGCCTGGGCCTTCCAGCTCTGATCCTTCCGGGGTAGCCCACGGGCGCGCAGTTGGTACTCAACAAGGAGGGTTCTTGCAGAGAGGGTGGAAGAGCTGGTCTGTTTTAGGAGCCGCTTGCCAGACATCCGAGGCCTGGCTTTTTGGAGAGCCATGGGGCTGATCCAAACAGCCCTCTCTGTCCCTATTTCTGAGGGAGAAGAGGAGGCGTGGGCAGCCGGGAGAGGCCGAGCGCGCCAAGCGGATCATTATGTGTTCTTGGAAGCAGGTTTAATGGACTGGCGCTGAGCTGAGCTGGGAACGGGCTCTGAGGCCCCGAGCCGGGACGTGGCTGGAGCAGGGATTTCACATCCAGTCCTAACAAGTGGCGACGCCTCATGGAAACTTTTGAAAGGCGTCCTGTTTCAGGACAGCCGGCTTGTGCTTCAGCTGGCCGCTCTGGCCATCCCTCCCTTCCATTTGGGAGCTTGAGAAAAGGGGAAAACTGAAATCACTGAGCGCCCACTACGTGCCAGGAACCAAGTCAGCACTCTCACTGTCCCGAGAGTCCTGCGATGCCCTTTGGAGAGGGAGGCAGGGAGGCCCACGCAGCCCTGCGAGTGGCAGAGCAGAGAGTGACGCCGCAGCAGCTCAGCCTCGCAGCCTGCGCTCTTCCCAGACACGGCGACCTTCTGTTCACAAGGCCATTACTGCTGCACTTCTTAGCCCTGCCCCAAAGCCAAAGCCAAAGCTGCTCCATTTTAACAGGATAAACATTCCCATGGCAGAAGAAGGCTGTGTTCCCTAGAGGGGAGGTGAGCCGGTCGTTCCTGCTGAAGACAGACACGTGGGCTTGAGAAACAGAACGCTGGCCCGAGTGCTGCTGCCCGGACCTTGAGGGCCACACAGCAGCTCTGCACGGCCCAGCTGGGGCACAACAAGGCAGGTGGAGTAACAGAGGAGCCCAGGGCAGGGAATTGGGTCTAATCTTGACTCTGCACCAAGCTGCTTGCTTTCTGGGTCTTTGCATCCTATCTGAATAGAAATCACAATGAGGTGAGCTTGCTTTGGAAAGTGCAGAGAGTTTAGCCATATACAAATCAATTCCTATTTTGCTTTTCTAGGCCTTGATTTCTCTGTAAATGGGAATGTTATCTGCATTTTGGAGAGACTCAAAAGAGTTGGAGAAAGTACCTTTTAGGAAAGCACTCCAGAGCGTCCTTCCCTTGTGCCGTCATTCATGTCTTAATTCATTAAACATTTATCAAGGGATTATTAGGTGTCAGGCTTTCTTCTGGGTGGCACAAATATAGAAATTTAAAAGATAATAGTCCTTGTTATTAAAAGGCTCCTAATGTATATACATTTTTTAATCAAAAGAAATATTAAAATGTGTGAAGTTTTGTGATTAGAAAATAATTCCTGAACATACTCATTCTCAATTCCTGCCTATACACCTGCGCCCCATTACTTAAAAAAAAAAACAACTATATTTTCTTGATTATATGATCTATGTTGTTTTCATATTTTAACATTTCTGAAATCAGGATGCATATTAAAATTATGATTGGCAGCATTTTCTTCTTTCTTGCTGATAGGTAAAATAATGACATATCTGGTAGTTGATAATATCTTGGATCCAAAGAAGTGTGTTTAGAATAAAAACTTTTATCATTATCATTTTCAACTAGGCTTTTAGAAGATTTCACAGCCCCTGAATTTAACACAAGGTCTTTCCAGAACATTTCTAGTTCATCCAGATGTGTGGTGTCATGCAGACCACGTGTCTAGATAATCCAGTTGTCCCGGCTTACTTTTCATGTGATTGGCTTGGAGGGAAATTTTTACCAATGGTCCGGGGATGCTGTATCACCTTTTGGCCACCAGAGGGAGAGAGTGCACTGGAGAGGGACAGGTTCTCAGGCCTGTTGGATTTCGCTCTCCTAAACTTTTCCAGCAAGCCCCCTCGATGCTGATGCCGTGTCCCCACTTCTTACTGGAACTCCACCTACAGGGTCAGAATAGAAAAAAAGGCACCGGTTCTAAAGCTATGGCAGTAGCAGAGTTGGTTGGACCCGAATGATGTTTGCAGACCCTCCCAAAAATTAGCTATGGCTTAATGAGCTCCTCCTGGGTGAGGACAGGTGCTAGACACGGCAAGGAGTTCTGCCTCCTGGAAGTGCAGGGCTGATGGGTGACCCCCCCGCTGTTCTTAAACCACTGAAGACTCCTGAGACCCATGGGGATTTGTAAAGTTCTCCAAGGAAGTGTTCCCCATCGGGCAGTCACTGTAGCTTTAGTTACAATCCGTTCCTCCCTCCCATCTTTCCTTCCTTCCTTAAATATTTATTTACTGAACTCCAACTACATGCCAGGCACTGTGCTAGGAGCTGGGGATCCAGCAGTAGACAGAGCAGAGGAGGTCTCTGTCCTCATGAGTCTTAAGTTCTGTTGGAAAGATAGAAACTACACAAATAAATATACAAATCTGCTATAAGGAAAAATACTGAGTCCCATGATAGTACATGACAGGAGAACATTGGAGGGGGTGGGGTCTGGGAAGGCTTCTCTAGCAAGTGATGATTGAGACGAAGCCCAAAGGAGGAGTAGGGGCTGCGAGGGAGAGTGAGGGGAGGCCCTCTGGCCACTGGACCAGCATCAGCAGAGGCCCTGCCCTAGAGAGTGCTCAGTACCTGCTAGGCACTGCAAGGAGGCCAGTGCAGAGCCCAGAGTCACAGGGCAAGAGAAGCGCAGGACCAGCCAAAGCATGATGGGAGCCCAGCAACGCTGAGCCTTGTGCACTGTGTTAAAGACATGCTCTTTCATCTGAAATTGTTGAAGGGTTTTAATCCACCGACACGAGTGGATTTGGATGTTAGTATGGCAACTCTGCCCTGCAGAGCATGGCTTGGAGGAGAAATCTGAGAAAAAGTGGGGATTTGGGAAGGCAACATTATGAGTTGTTTCAGCATATTAACTTTAAGCTACTTCTGGAACATCCATGTGCAAGTGTAGAGTAGACAATTGAATCTATGAGTCCAATCCTTGTGCGGTGTCTGCAGCGGTGGGTGTAAGACTGGTAGCACCCGTGTTAGGGATCTGCTTCTCTTAGCCCCCAGTCATACTGGATCCATGTGTTTACAAAGGGGAGAGTCATGCACCCCTGACTACCACGATAAGATGGTACACAGGGCAATATGAAAGGTAGAAAAAATATTTCAGTGACCAGAAAAAGAAGAGAGACTTCTAACTAAGTGGTGAGGGAAATCTTCACAGCAGAAATGGACTTGGGGGGCTGGGAGGGATTCTGAAAGGTAAGGGTCACGTGGGCGGAGGAATGCCCCCCCCCCCCCGGCCCCTCTGGCAGCGCACGCTGCAAGAACAGCAGGTCCTGTGTGAGTCACTGCTCTACCCCAGGACAGACCTCACGCTCCTGGGGGCTCAGCCCAGCCTCCGCCGCGTCCCTCGGGGCCCCGTCCCGACTCACTAGTCCCTTCCCTTTCCCGCTCACCAGGCACCCGGTAGATGAGCGGCCACCCCTTGAAGGAGATGTCTGACAGCCACAGCAGCCCTCTCCTGCCAGAGCCTCTTTCCAGCAGGTACAAACTCTACGAGACGGAGCTGACCAGCCCCAGCTGGCCCTCAACCTCCCAGGACACACACCCGGCTCTGCCCCTCCTGGAGATGCCGGAAGAAAAGGTGAGGAATGTCCCTCCCAGGTAGGGGTGGGGAGGACAGGGGGAAGGTGGAAGATGCTGCCTTTCCGGCTTCTCGATGGGCTTGTGACACTGAGAAGGTGCCACGGCCCCCAGTCAGTACGTGGTGACGCCACAAAGGGTCTTACGTGGCCTTCAGTAGAAAATGTGGCTCCGTGTGAGACATGCTGTTAAGGACAGGTAGAGAATACACACACTCACACACCAGTCTTCCAACCCATCTCCAGAATCTTCCCCTTTAAACCCGCCTCCTCGTCACGTCACGCTATTGTCTCCAAAAGCAAGGCCTTTGCTAACTCGCAGGCCATTAGCATTCTCTGAACACAGAAGCACGGAGGCAGACTGGCTGCCACCGCCACAGTGGAGAGGGACACGAGACGGCTGGGACAGCCCTGCAGAGCTGTCCTGACTTGGGCCGAGGAGGTTTCATGTATTCACTCATCCCCACCTTGAAATTATAATAGGCGCCGGATCTGACACACATATGCATAATGTCACGATTTTTTTTTTTAGTATTGTGATAATGGCATTTCAGTATGGTTGGTTTTCTTTGCAATCTGTTTTATTTTTGCATTTACAAATATTATTCTGGAAAGACGTGCATGGGCTTCACCAAACCGCCAAAAGGGGCCCGTGGCACAAAGGATCAGGACACCCTGCTGTGAAGAATGCACAGTCTCCCGGGAAGGGCAGCTAGCGGCACGGGGCACTCCACACAGCATCAGACAACGGGCATGTGTTTCACCCGTTGTCTCAGGATTCTTTATTATCAAAAAACTGGACTGTCCCCTCTGTCCCCAAATGCCTCTGCTCTCAGAAAGCGGTGTTATTTTTCTCGTTATGGCTTCTCCTGAAAGGATCTCCGGTCATCCAACGAAGACAGTCACGTTGTGAAAATTGAAAAGCCCGTTGAAAGGAGTAAACGGCGAGAAAGTGACGTGGCCCGTCCAGGCTCCGCAGGCCAGTGTGGCATCAGCCTCTCCCAAGTGGTGGGCTACCTCACGGGCGACATGAAGGAGTACAGCAGCTGGCTGGAAGGTAGGCGAGCGCCCAAGGGGAGGCAGCCCCCCAGGCCAGGGGCTCAGCCCGCCCTCTAGTTTGGCGGAGGAAGCTGCTCCCTCGCAGGGAAGGCTCCCACAGCTGGGGGGCCGCAGCCCTGGGCTGGCTCTGGTGGGTGTCATACACCCTACTGCCCCGGAATTCTCATGGTTTCAGAATTCAGCACATTTCACTGATTTTAGTTCTTTGCAACTTGTTCATGCCTCCATGAAATAGATATAAGCCCTCCCCATTAGCAGCACACAAGCCATTTCCCAGGCAAGCTGAATGGCCATTCCTTCACTTGTTCCATGGCCATTTATTACGCACCTATTATGTGCCAAGAAAATATTGGCATCACCCTTCCCCAAGTCTCAGAGTTCTTTCGTTTTAACGTCTTCCTTCACTAAATGCTGCAACCAACATCATACCCTCCCCTCTCCCACTTTCACCCCCACCTGCACAGGTTGTCCTGGAAACCAGAGAGGCAGAATATACCTCCTCTCTCCTACACCTGGCTTCCTCCAGGCCCTGACTCAGAACTGATTTTCACAGCTGGGCTAAAGTGATTTCTTGCCCGGCTACTTTTCTTTGGGCCACTTTCTCTGCTGCTCAGATACCAGCCCTCAACTGAGTCATCCAGCACTACAAAAAAAGAGTTTCCTTCCCTCCCCACCCCTTCTTGTGGACCAATAAATTTCCCTTGGAATGCTTCTGGGGCTTCCTCGCCAGCCAAGCTGATGGCTGGAACGGCGTTAAATTGGTCTCAGCACGACACCGCTGTCTGCATGGCAAGAACTACCACCCACTGCAGAGTGATTGCTGGGCCACTCGGAGACTTGGGCTGGGTGCCAGTACCCCCCACCCCATGCCCCCCCACAGGCTGAAGGAGGGGAAATGTCCTGACTTGCACATCCCTGTTTGCCTTGGTTGCCATGCCAACCAGTGATCAGCGGGGCTGACCTGCTGATGGCTCTTGGTCTCTTCCAGATAAGCACCTGGCCCTCCAGTTCACAAACTGGGTCCTGAGGGGGGCCGCGCAGGTGATGCTCGTCAACAACCCTCTCAGCGGGCTCATCATCTTCGTCGGGCTCCTGATCCAGAATCCCTGGTGGACCATTGCTGGGGCCCTGGGGACTGTGGCCTCGACCTTAGCTGCCCTCATCTTGAGCCAGGACAGGTGGGTCCCTCTCTGTGGGAGGGGGCTGCATTTTTGGCAAGATGTTTCGGGCAGACAGGTGCAGACGTGTTTGCCTGAGTGACCAGCCAGCCTTATCCTACCAGCCAGACCAAGTCTCCTGGGTATCAATTTGCACAGGTCACTGGCAGCCCTTGCAGAATTAAACTGCTCCTGCTCACAGTGCCAGGCTCCCTTTGACTGTAGAGCCTTCTGGAAACACTCCCTCTGAGGGAGGTGCAGAGCAAGCCCTAAGCTGTTCTTCCCTCATGGAGCCTCCCATGTAATTGAGGGAGAGAAGAGTAACAGGCAAGAAATGTCTCAGAATAATACAAGATGGCATAAAATCGCGGGTTCAGAGGAGACGGACATCACCAGGTGTGGGGAAGATGGGGCAGGGGATGGGAGAGAAGGCGAGAAGAGAGGGGAGGACAATAAGGGAGGGAAGGGACCAGTGGGGGCCAGTGGGACTCAGGGGGCAGGTGTGGGGGAGGAGCCAGCTGTGCCGAAGCCCTGCGTGGCAGGTGTGAGATCAAGTAGCAATAACAACTAGCATTTTGTAGAATTCAACCATTTCCTCAGACTTTGCCACGTATTATTCCAGTGGGCCCTGAACTTTCCCGATGGGCAGAGTCACGTTCAGCTTCAGCCCCGCCTGCTTCCCCTTCCTCCCGCACAGATTCCAGCTCAGGGGGTCTGGGAGGGGGTGTTTTTAACAAGGTTCCCCCTGGTGCTTCTGCTGGGCAGCAGAGTTTGGGAAACACTGGATTAGCCCTTATCTTCATGTGTTTAAATCTGAGGATCCCCAACCCATTTGCACATCATTAATTAATTGTCAACAGCATTTTAAAAAGTTGAAACAACAAAATATAAAATAAAACCAATTAGAGTAATCCATATGTAGTCAAGGTAAATATTACTTTGTGAAATTTTTGTTTCATTTGTGTGTGTGTGAGAGAGAGAGAGAGAGAGAGAGAGAACTAAGTTTTAATGTGTTTAATAAAATGAATTCCTTACAATGGGATTCTCTGGGAAAGATGGAAGACCACTGTTGCACTTTGTTACATGTGACTCCTACCCTACGAGGCAGACAGAGAAGGCAGCAGAGCTCACATCCTGCAATGAGGGAAAGGAGACCAGGGATGGGGGGGAGGGGACAGGTGCTCTCCGAAGGTGCCACAGCCAGTGGGTGGCAAGACTCAGGCTCAGATGCGTGATCCCCATCTATCTTCTGTGCTCGAGGTCACGCTGTCCCCATCACGGCACCTGCATGGACAATGTGGCCAGAGGCCTCTTGGTGAACTCAGGGCAGCAGTAGTAATCTTATACACACACACACACACACACACACACACGTGTACGCACACACGTGCACACACACAACTTCCCTGTGTCACACATCCACACCTCCACACCTCAGGTTTCTGTTAGATTTCCCTCTACTCTTAGCAGTCTGAGACTCCCCTGAAAAGCAAAGGGGAACTTAGCCACAGATAAGACAAAGGTGCGTAATTTTAATTATAGATCAGCAAGACAAGGGTGTGTGTATGCGTAGGCGTGCGTAGGTGTATGTGTGTTGTCATCTAGGAAGGTGCCGGCAGCTGTGTGGCTGCCTGATATTCATTGACTGAACTGACTTTTTTCCATGCTTCATTATTAAAGGAATCATCTAAATTAAGCATATTCTCAGAGCACCAGGAGGGAGGGGCACCTCCAAGTTCAAACGCAAAGTCACTCTGCCTCGTCCCCAGGTCCGCCATCGCCTCAGGACTGCACGGGTACAACGGGATGCTGGTGGGACTGCTGGTGGCCGTGTTCTCGGAGAAGCTGGACTACTACTGGTGGCTTCTGTTACCTGTGACCTTCACAGCCATGGCCTGGTGAGGAGCCTCATTCTTTCTGCTCACAGATCCTCAAGGCCCTGTGGTGCTTGTGTCTTACACCGGACAGGAACAGCATGTGCACACGGCGGGGACCTGGTGTCTCACAGCCAAGCTGATTTGTCTAGCAAGACATCATGAAAATCCATGAGCTCTGTTGCCACACAAGGGGATGGTTTGGGGATTCTTTAAAGCAGCGGCAGACCACATGTTTTTCATTGTGCTGATAATCTTCCTTGAATGACAGGCTTAATGACAAAGGCCAACATTTATGGAGTTGTTCCTACACGCCAGGCACCGTGCTAAGCAGGACGTACACAGTGCCAAGTAGGGTTACGTTTGCACACAACTTACAGAAGGAAAGACCAAGGCACGCAGAGATTGTCACTTGCCCCAGGTCCCACTCTGTGAAAGTGTCTGATGCTGACATTCTGAAGCCAGAGTCTGCAGCTTACACGCCACGTTGTGTGGGAATCGTCTGTTATGTGGCCTAACTGAGACCCAAAAGCCAAAAACTCACTTGTGATAAAAAGCAGAGAGCTTTCTTGAAGCAGAATGTTTATATGTAAAGTGTAAAATCTTTGAACTAGAAGTATCAGTTGATATCTCGCTGTGCAATCACCTCATACTGCAGATGAAATAAAAAGGTCGAGATGAAAGGAAGTTTGGAGCAATATTCAGCAAGTGCAGGGTGCGCTAGGCCATTTACACGTAGGTCCTCGGGTCCCTCGAGTTTATGGCAGGTCTGCCGGGTTTCTCGGGGTCTCAGGAGAGTCCTCACTGTCTCGGGCAACCCCGGTCCCCTACCCCCTCACTTCACATGTCAATACCACCCTGTTCCCCCATTCCGTTCAGACGTGGTGACTTATTCCTGCTCTCAGCGATAAATCAGACATGGTGATTTATTTTTAACATCTCTAAAAAGTAAATGTCTCTCTTTGGTTTCAAAGTCTGGAGTGCCTAAAACCAGTTAGTTTAATTTAGCTTAAGTACTGTTTCATTACTTTTTAGTAGCGCTTGCAAATAAATTACTACATTAAGCATTCTGGGCAATTTATTTTTCTTCTTAGGGCTTCTTTCTTAATCCACTGGGACAAAAAGCTAAGGCAGTCATTTCTGTGGGGATGTTCCTAATGCCCCTCACATGCCCCCGTGTGAAAGGGAGAGCTTGTCTTCATTTGCATACATTTGGTTTGTAACGACAGAGATTAGGCCCCTCAGCATAGCTCCTCAGCCACTCTGCACTGGGTGGCAATTAGACTTTAGTACCCCCCATCCCAACTTCCCAACTTAAAGACAAAAACCACTGAGCACCCCAGCCTGAGCTGAGCTGGGCAATGTGCTACTTCAGTACATTCATGAATCTATTTATGTAGCCCTGGAAATTCAACCCATAGGGTATAGTAGTGCCATTTTCCAGATTTATCCAATCAATGAATATTTGTTGAGTGCCTGGAACTATGTGTTGAGTGCAAGGACTATTTTAGACGCTGGGGAGCTTGGAGCTTACATTCTTCTTGGCAAAGATAGAAGTAAACTCACAAACTAGTTAATAAAAGAGATCACTTCAAGATGTGATAAGTGCTTTGAGGAAAGCAAAACAGGGTCCATGGGACGGAGAGTGACTCTAGATATGGGTGGTCAGAGAAGGCCACTCTGCAGAGGGGACGTGTGAGCCATCACTTGAATGACAAGAAGGCACCTGCCGTCTGAAGATCTGGGTGAAGGATGCTGCAGGCAGAAGCAGCAGTGTGTGCAAAGACCCCAACCGCAGAGGTGTGATGTGTTCCAGAAGCAGAGACAAGACCAGTGAGGGGAGCCCAGTAAATGGCAAAGGAGTGGCAGATGAGGGCAGAAAGGAGACAGAGCCAGGCCACGCACACCCCCTGGACCCAGTGAGCCTTTTGATTTCCGTGAGAGCTGAGATGGGAAGCAGGTAGATGGTTTTAAGCAGAGGAATGATGGGATATGGTTGAAATTTAAATAAATCACTCTACTTGCGGCATGGAGACTAGGTTTTAACTGGAGCAAGAGTAGATAACTGGAAGCGTCTGCTATAATAGCCTGCAATTGTCTGCCAGTGTTTGGACTAGGGTGAGATCCATGAACATGGCAACAAGTGAGTGGGTCTGGAGTGTATCTTAAGAAAGATAGAGGCAACAGGACTTGCAGGGAGGCTGTGGAGTGTGAAAAAGAAAAAAGGAAAAAATCCAATATACTCCCATGATTTGTCTGAGTACCTGGGTTGACAGAGAAGATGGAGAGAAAAACAGGTTAGTAGAGGGGATAAGACACAAATCAAGAGTTCCATGTGGACACATTCTACTTTGGACTTCCCAGTAAGGATGTTGAGAAGGTAACTGGATGTACAAATCCAGAACACAGTGATATGGTCGAGCTTTTGAAGGCAGAAGCATAGAGAATCTTTCATCCATGGGACTAAAGGGTACCACCCAAAAGAGAAGATTTAAAAAGAGAGGGAGAGAGAAGAACAAAGACAGAGCCACAGGATCTTCTAGCATGTAGGCGTCCGGCAGAGGAAGGGGAAAACCACCAAAGGAAACTAAGAAGGCGAAGGCGAGAAGAAAGCTAAGAAAGTCCAGTGTCATGATAGTCCAATCAGAAAATATTTCAATATGGTGGGTGGGCCCCACTGTCAAAGGAAAGGGACAGGGAATAACGGTGGATTTGGTGAGATAGATATCACTGGTGAACTGGCCAAGAGCCATTTCCATGGAGTAGTGAGGACATACCTGATTGGAGTGGGCATAAGAGAGATAAAGAGCAGAAAGACTGGGGGTAGCAGAGAAAGCCAGCCCTTTTGAGGGGCATTGCTGAGAAGGGGAGCAAGAAATGGGGCCACCACTGGAGCGGACATCAGGCTAAAGGGGAGGATGCTTAAAGGTAGAAGATACCAGAGCATGCTACATACTGATGAGAATGATCCGGAGACAGAGAAGAGACTGAAGCTGCAGGGGAGAAAGGAGAGAACATTGCAGGAGTGAAGTCCTTGAGTCAGATGGCTCCAGAGCACAGGGGGAAGAATCATCCTGGGGAAGGAGCAGGGCCACTGCCACTCTCTGAAAGAGGTGGAGAGGCAGGATGCAGGGGAACTGGGCAGGTGGGTCATGGATTTTACGGCTGGGAAAACAAAGCATTTCTCATCTTGTCACCTCTATGTCCTTAACAAAGTAAAGCCAGGTGGTTGGCTGAGATGAAAGGGAAGCAGATAGTTAAGATTTGAGAAGAAAGGTGATAATGTGAAATATTTGTCTCAGGGACGTGGAGAGTTCATTTGGGAGGGATGACATGTAGGAGGGCTTTCAGGTGGTCTTAAACACCCATTTGAGATTCATGGTCACTGCTCGAAGGGAGACCATTGAACTGGATCACATGATTGTACATTTGCCCAGCAGCTTGCTGCGTGTGTGAGATGTGGGTATGAGGTGTCCAGGGTGGCTGGTCCCCTCCAGAGGACTCGGACGCTGAGTGAGATCAGTTACCTAACACGTCTCACTCAGCCTGTACGTAGACGCGTGCGTTAGGATTTGCACTCAGCTCCATCTGTCTCCAAAATCCATTCTCTTTCCAAGGAAGAGACCAAGAAGACAGAGGGTACAAACAGCAGAAGGTTCCATTTTCCCCTGGCATTTCCCAGAATAGCTCTAAGTATTTTTGGTGGCTCTAAGCCCACAAGGCGCCTACATGCCATAGCAGCCTCCTCCTAGAAGGTCAGACTTCCAAAATGTTATCACAGCCTGAATAATAGTCATTGTACATCTTGATAATCCAAAGGCAATACATTACATTTTATAAAGATCACATTGTGTTTAGTTTTCTCAGTTTAAGAAATACGGAAATATATAGATTATTTCATAAAATATTTTATTCAAAATAAGTTATGTTATTTTTGAAATTTGTTTCTCAAAGGTGTAAGCTTAAATTGAACACCTTATTCCCATTCCCAGATCAATGGACCACTAGAGTCTTGAGGGAGCCAGGAAAGCTGTGCTAGGAGAGGGGAAGTGGACGGTACATTGGCCAGAGCTGATGAGACAGTGTAGACCTAAGGTTGGTCACGGTGACTAACCCTGTGTCTCTGCCCTCTTCAGCCCAGTTCTTTCTAGTGCCTTGAATTCCATCTTCAGCAAGTGGGACCTCCCAGTCTTCACACTGCCTTTCAACATCGCATTAACCCTGTACCTGGCGGCCACGGGCCACTACAACCTCTTCTTCCCCACAACCCTGGTGGAGCCTGTGTCTTCAGTGCCCAATATCACCTGGACGGAGATTGAGATGCCCTTGGTAAGCTATCCACACGTGGCACCACCTGGAAGAAAGGCTCCCTGGCCACCCCTCCACCCTGCTGGGCTGGACAACCCAGCCCTGAGGGGGCCAGTGTGGCATGGGTCACAGAGAAGAGATGCCTCCTGTTCGTCTTCAAAATAAACAATTAAAAAGTGGTAGGACCCAAACCCGGGTATCCTGAGGCCCAAGCTCACCCTCTTAACAACCCCCCAGCCCACCACTCTGACAACCAGTGTCCTTCTCTTCCACATCATCCAGATCTGGGTTTTGAAGAATCAATGCCATTTCCCTCTTTCTCTGTGAAACAGCAGGGGAAAAGGACTTCCTTTTTGTTTAACCAGCTTGTTGTTGTTACGTGAGAATCACAAGGAGTGCGGAGGAGGCCAGGTGCTCAGTAAATTTCCACAGCACACCTGAGTGCCCTTCACAGCAGAGTGGCAGCTGTGGCCTGGGGAGCAGCGTGCACAGAGGGCAGGCCACGCGGGAGCACAGCCCACCTGGCTGAAATACATACGGATCCTGGCGGAGGAAGCTTCATTCTAAACCCAGGCTCCTTTCCAAGGCCACTTGCTCCCTCATTCCTCTCATTCCTGACTGCTTGGGCTTAAAACCCGAGCTCCCAGATGGAAAGGTAGAAGGTGGACTCCCCGCAGCATCCCGCATTCCTCGGGTGTTAGCAAGACGTGGGGTCTTATTGAGTAGACTTCCAGCCTGTTCCCAGCATTTCAGCTGAGCTCTCTGGTCTGGTACAAAGTGTTTTCAGGGTTCCTATAAATACGATCGGGACCCACACTGCCATTCCTTTCACAAGTTTGCAGGCTCTGATCCAAACAGTGTTTGGTTACTAAACGGCCACCCAATCAAAGACAAAGGCCACCCATTCAAAGACAAAGGTGGGAAAAGCTTAAAAGCTATCTGGGACTCCTCAAGCACTATTCCCTAAAGAAATCACACTGATCCCAAAATTAAATCAAGTTGTTAAAAAGTAAAAAATTTCTTCCAAAGGAAGAAACGCGATTACTCCCAGCATCTACAGTAGATCTTCTTTAACTGGTCTCTGTTGCACATGAGACTCACCTGAGGGCCCAGTCACACCCATATCAATTAAACCAGAGTGTCTAGGGAAGGGCCAGGCATTAGTATTTGTTTAAAGATCCCAGGGGTTCCAATGCACAGCAAAGTTTGGGAACCCCTGAACTAACCACTACCTATTAATTAAGCACCTATTATATGCTTATTCTGCAAAGCCAGGGCCCCCCACTTAGGGGCTGGGTATGGATGCTTCTGAGGAACATATGGCTTCTGCTTTGAGAGCAAAAGCTTTGAGGGGACCAGAATGCACCTCCTCCCTAGACTGTCATTGGCGGTTTCAGGGCTTAAGGATTTTCTTCTAGACCTTCTGAAATTTTAGAAATATTCTACGAATATTGGAAATAATCTAGGCCATTTCAGTCAATGATTTGATCAAAGGTTACTCATCTTTTTGATGGCAAGTACAGGCTAGAGCCTCTGAGTTTGACCCCTAAAGTCTAAAGTCTTTGCCACCCTCACCGTCTCTCCATCAAGCCACAGTTGACAGGTCCTCTTTGGTGGCTACTGCCTGTTCAGTGCTTCCCTGGAGGTTGGGGACCCCTGGAAAGGAGGAGAGGCATTTCCCCTGCTCTCAAGGGGCCCTTAGCATCACAGAAAGATTCATAGTATGTGGCCATCTGGAGAATGGCCCAAAGCCTAAACATCCCTGAGCCTGACGGGGGCTTGGCGGTGTTGGAATGGGGGATGAATCATTTGGCAGTCATGTCGGATGGCCTTTCTCTGGCCAGGCTGAATTGTCCCTATTTTTGCAGTCCTTTGAGGGCAAAAAGGAAAGGAGGGAGAATGGAAGGGTGGGCAGAGCTCTGGGCTCGAGTGAGGAGCTCCAGTTTCCGGGGGGCTCTGCACCAGTTCATTGTGTGACCACGGCATGCCACGACCTCATTCCGGGCTACAGCATCCTCCTCTGTAACACGAGGAGGCCGTCCTCATAGGTGATCCTCCAGCTGTAAAATTCTATAGTTCTTTTCTCATGACCAGGTCATATAACCTCTTTGAGGACAAAGCTCTTTAGGCCATACCTAAATATTTCTAGGATTTCAAAGCTTCTGCTCTCAGAGCAGAAGCCCTATGTTCCTCCATGCCCAGCCCCCGTGTTGGGGCCCCGGCTTTGCATGAGGGGTGCTCAGATGCCTGCTAGGTGGTGGAGTGAGGAGCCGTTTGTTCCAGCTCATGCCTCCCGTGTTCTCGCACACGCTGCAGGGCACAGTCATCCTCCCGTTCCGCCCCATTACGCACCCGGGAACGGCTCACATCTGGCCCCTCGGCCTGGTCTTTGCGTTATTGCTTATGCCCCCCGTGACCTCTGTTCTCTTGACTTTGCAGCTGTTACAAGCTATCCCCATCGGGGTCGGCCAGATATACGGCTGTGACAATCCCTGGACGGGCGGCGTGTTCCTGGTGGCCCTGTTCATCTGCTCGCCACTCATCTGCCTGCACGCGGCCATTGGCTCAATCGTGGGGATGCTGGCAGGTAGGACGGAAGCGGCCCTCTGCAGAGACATCCTTGGGATAACTTTCTTGAGGGCATTTCCCCCCTGCACGCAGCAAGTGTTCTAGACTTACTCTCTTCATTGGAGTTTTAAAACACTGTCAGGGGTAGGGACTTCTTTTTCCCTTTCTTGAGTCTCCAAAAGGAGCAGATTGCAGTAGTAGGACCTGTGGAGAGATGTGAGGGGACTGGAGACCAAGGTGGGCACACACTGAGCCCTGGAACTGAGAGTGGAGGAGGGGCACGGGGTCAGGGTCAGGGGCAGTAGCCAAGACCAAGCTGGGGTATAAATGGCCCAGCACTTTGAAATTTGGGAAAAGCTAAATAGGAAAAGTTTTCTTAAAAATTAGATTGCCATTTGACAAATGTGATTTAATATCTCTACATATGCAGATATGTACATAGACACCTTCACAAATATGCTCTTTCCAACAGTAGAGTCAGAAATTGGTGTAGGGACGCTGGGAGTAGGAGCCTGTTTTCACTTCTTCCAGTGTTTTTCAAAGACGTTTTGGGGCCGGGAGTGGTGGCTCACACCTGTAATCCTAGCACTCTGGGAGGCCGAGGCGGGAGGATCCCTCGAGGTCAGGAGTTCGAGACCAGCCTGAACAAGAGCGAGATCTCGTCTCTACTAAAAAATAGAAAGAAATGATTTGGACAGCTAAAAATATATATAGAAAAAATTAGCCAGGCATAGTGGCGCATGCCTGTAGTCCCAGTTACTTGGGAGGCTGAGGCAGGAGGATCGCTTGAGCCCAGGAGTTTGAGGTTGCTATGAGCTAGGCTGACGCCACGGCACTCTAGCCTGGGCAACAGAGCAAGACTCTGTCTCAAAAAAAAAAAAAAAACTTTTTGGAAACAGAACTTTAAAAATATTTTTTATTTGGAAATCATTTTAGTTCATCAAAATATTATAAAAATAAAAGTAACATAAGAGGCACCCATAAATTCTTTACCCAGATTCTCCTAGTGTTCACATCTCCTCCCTTTTGCCGTATCATTCCTCTATCTGCGTATATACCTATGTGAGTATATTCATAATTTTTCTGAACTATTTGAAACAGAACTTTTCTAAATTGAAATCTTTCCTGCTAAAAATGCAGTTGCTCTTGCCAGATTGGTAGGGAAGGGCCTGGAGTCCCACCTCCTTGGCCCCTTCTCACCCAGGAGGAAGTAGTCACTCCTCTTTGTGAAACCTATGGTTTTGAAAAACGGTTTGGAAACCACTGCTCTCTTCTCATTGCTGGTTTCCTCAGACCAGATGCTATTTGCAGAGGCTCCTTTGCTGGGCAGAGTTGGAGGTGTGGGGTGAGCAACAGGAGGCCACCCTGAGAGCTAGCACCCCAGCCTTTGTTCTGTGACCCAGAATGAGCTAGAAAAACCATACCTTGTCCCATAGCCCTGACGATGGCCACGCCCTTCGAGACGGTGTACCTGGGCCTCTGGAGCTACAACTGCGTCCTCTCCTGCATCGCCATCGGGGGCATGTTCTACGCCCTCACCTGGCAGACGCACCTGCTGGCCCTCGTCTGCGGTAGGTGTTTGGGAATCCAACAACCAGGTCACCCTGGCTATTCCTTACCCCCTTGGTCATGTGAACCCCATGGTGACCACTCATCAGTACTGAACAGAGTGACAGGAAGGCCAGTGGCTCAGGTCCTCATGCCAGGGATGCCTTTCATAGCTGAAGATGTGAGATTCCTCCGCTGTCAAACACAGTCACAATCACCTTATGCTGTTACACTTACACAATGTCATAAAGTTTACAAGGAAGTCACATGTGCACCTCTTTGTATGCTAATGGCAGCAATCCTGCACTCTGTAACTCTTCACTCAGCAACTGTTTATAGGGTACCATGTAAGAGCCAGGGCCTGGGCTGGGCATGGCAGATACCATGCTGACCACATCCTCATGAAGCCACAGTCTAGCCAAAGAGAATTGCACGAATAATTATTAAAGCTGTGATGCCTGCAAAAATTGTTGAAAGGACCCAGTGAGTTGATGTACCCGGGAGCACTGAATATCATAGCCTAGCAGTATGGAAGCCCCATTTCTACTGAGGAAATGGAGAATGCACTACCTAGAGGAAAGCTGCCCACAGTTCTTAGTGTAGACCTGCACCCAGCTGTGTTATATAAGCGTATGAGCTCGCTTAATCCTCCCAAGAATATCACCAGGCATCGCTAGTCAGGCCCATTCTACAGATAAGGAAATGGGACTCAGAAGGCCAATTCACCTGTCCTAGAACACAGCTCCTAATGGCAAAAGGGAGGGTCGGCCCCCAGCCCCATCTCCCCCAGCCTTCCCCTGCTGGCGTTGTTACACTCTCTGGAAACAGCAGGACAGGACTTTAGGAATAAAACCAGAGACAAAGGAAGGGCAGAAGAGCATCCAGAACAGCTTTTCTTCTGTTTTTCCTACTTCTACATGGGGACTGTGGATGGCTTCCATGTCCCCCTTGTACTCCCTCAGAAGCCAGCGCGAGGCTGGGCACAGAGACAGCAGGCCCAGTAAACGTTAGTCAAGTCAAAAGTGCCAGATATTTTGAGGTTCAGACTGTGACTTCCTTTGGCCTTCAGAGAAGTGGCAGATTCCAGTGGCTGGAACCCATTGGGAGGGCTATGGGGGGAGGCTGGGGTTTATCTCAGCCCTTCCAGGTAAGGATCTGGGCTGGCACAGAGAGAGGGAAAGGGTGTTCTGGACAGAGAGGGACAGTGAGCAAGGTGCAGCACAGACGGAGCTCGTCCAGAGGCACCAGTGGTGCGGCCCAGCTTTGCTGACTGTCCTCAGGGCCCAGCTCCCACGGGGAACCCCCTGCCTGGCTCTGGGATCCCATAAGGTTCAGCCCTGATGAGACTTGGTGAGCGTTAAACCGCATCACAGCTGCTCAGAATCATGTACAGGAGGGCCCTTAGTAGGAGCTCCTATAGTCTGACCCCTCTCCCTCTGACAGACCATGATCCAGCCTGTGCTAGCCCATCCCTAAAGTCAGTGTGGACAAGCAAAACATGACTTTGACCTCTGATTCTATGCAAGGCCACCACGGAAGTGAGGAAGGGATAAAAGGGTATATGACCTTTCATCTCTGCCTCCAGAGAATGCAGAGGTAATTCGTAGTACCAGGCAAGCATGCCGGATGTCAGGCATGGTGCAGACACTGAGGCTGCAGGAGAGAGGGCGGGACCCCTGCTCTTGGTCTGGGCTCCCTGTTCTGCTACAGCAGTGGCTGGGGAGGAGTGAGGGTCAGGCTCTGGGACGCCAACTCTGAATGTCCTTGTTCCTCCACAGCCCTGTTCTGTGCGTACATGGGAGCAGCCATCTCCAACATCATGTCGGTGGTAAGTCTGCATTCTCCTCAACACTGCCCCAGGGGGTCTTCCCCAGCCAGAGCTTCCAGACAACTGGGGTCTCGTGGAACAATCCTGAGTGGGTAATGGTAGCTGGTACTCACACAATGCCCCTGCCAACATTTATCTAGGGTTTGTCCAGGGAAGGATTGGCAATTGCATATATGTGCCTCTAAGGGGTGTGTGTGTGTGTGTGTGTGTGTGTGCGCGCGCATTGAAAGAAAGAAATCACCATGTAACTAGCAGTAGAAAACACAGACAGATGGGGCTGTGTGGCTGGGACCATCCTCAGCCCAATTTTCAGCTCCATTCTTGAAAGATTCTGATTGTGTCCCAACCCCTCAAATTCCGTGAGCAACTACTCCAATGTTTTGAATCCAAGAATGCCAATGCCTTCAACTGGGGGAGCATCTCCATCCTCAGCCCCATCACATCTTTCTTCCTGGGGATCCCTGGCCCAACAGAGAAGCCTGGGAACATTCTTCAGACCCCAGTGTTTTTCCTTCCAGGTTGGTGTGCCACCAGGCACCTGGCCCTTCTGCTTCGCCACCCTCACCTTCCTGCTCCTGACAACCAACAACCCCGCCATCTACAAGCTCCCGCTCAGCAAAGTCACCTACCCGGAGGCCAACCGCGTCTACTACCTGACAGTGAAAAGCAGTGAAGAAGAGAAGTCCCCCAGTGGTGACTAGCCAAGTTCCAGGCAGCAATGCTCTTTGCCTGGACCGGGTGTCTGCTCCCTGCGTTCTGCACTCTGGGTCGATCAGCCACAGCACTCACCTTCTTTGCCTCTCCTTGCACTTGTAGAGACCCAAACACACCTGTAACTCCCTGTGTCTGAAGCTGATTTTCTCCCTCTGCCCAAATCTCTGGAACTGTCCATTGTGTGACATTAAAGGAAGCTGGTGATGAGTTAGAAGGAAGGAGTGTGTTTTAAGTGTTGTTGACTTATAGCAAAAACACTATTTAGTCCTTTGGGAAGATAATACAGAGGTGATCTTTTTGGCATGTTCAACTAAATAATAGATTCCAGAAAACTGAACTTGCTGAGTGGCTCCTGGGCTGACACGGCGTGGATGGAAGTCAGGGGACACGTGTGCTAGGAAGTGAAGGTGTCCCAGTGGCCAAATTGGTGGCCAATGGGCACTTAATTCAGAAGAGAGGAGTTTCACACTGATGGAGTTTTAAAGTTAAAACAGGGACAGTTGGGGCACTGGAAATGTCTAAATAAGTCGTCTTGAACATTCAGTGGTCTTAGTAAAGGGCAAGGTGAGATTCCACAGCAGGGAGGAACTACCATGTTAGAATCCTGTATATGACTTTCTTATGGAGGATAAGCATTTCTTGATTTAGATCAAACCAGCAACTCTGAGCAGAGATTTCACTTAAGGAAAGTACCTGAGCTCAGCATGTGAAAAGCTTGATAAACTTACTTCATTTTTCTATTAGCTTGTGGATGCTGGAGGCTTTATGAGGTCTGTGATACTTAAATGGTTAGCTCTGACTATAGAAGGACAAACAATTATCTGCGAATTTTATAATTTGGCTTCCCAACTATAGTCAACAGCTTGCATTCAATCTTTTAAAATGTATAGATCAGGGGTCTGCAAATTTTCTTCTGTGAAAGGGCCAGAGAGTAAATATTTTCAGGTCTGGAGGCCATACAGTCTCTTCTGCAAAGTCTCAACTCTATCATTGTATCGTAAAAGTAGTCGTAGACAATATGTAAATGAATGAGCAGGGCTATGGTCCAGTAAAACTTTATTAAACAAGCAGTGGGCTCGATTTGGCCCACAAGCTGTAGTCTGCTGATCCCTGATAGGCACTATCATCATAATAATGGTGAGAGACCAGTGGGCAGTCTGCAAGCCCAAACGGACACCACCAGGCCCCTTACAACAGAGCCACAAAAGCATTTTAAATGTTGGGTGACAGTGTGAGGACTCTCAGGAAATAGAGGATGCCCAAAAAAGTGGGATTGGGATGACCTGAATCAGGAAAAGCTTCTCTGAGTCTCTTTCAGAGAACTGGCAGACCCAGCAACAGCCACTGCGGGGTGCAGACTTATACCTCCATGTAAATGTCTGGGATCCCAAGGCTCACCCTCCTCCAACCTCTCACTCTGTTGTGTGTTTTCCCATCTGCCAGAAGCCACACCACCATGGGAGGAAGAAAAAACCATGGCCCTTCAGCACTGGAGTTTCTAGGCAGGAAGAGCAGGGAGATTTAGAGAGCCTCAGGGATGGACGGGCGTGTGAGGGTCCGGTGGTCTCGCCAGCCTACAATGCGTGAATCGCATTTTTCTCATTCTGCAAGTTTGATCATGTTATAATCTCTTTCTTCCCTTTGTTAATGTGGACGGTTTACTCTTGTTTTCTCTTCCAGTAGTGATTACTGCCCCTTTCCAACACTCATAATCAAAACCTATTTCTCTCTTATTTTATAGAAACAAGATGCCAAATAGTTTTCTCTGACAAGATACCCCATTTTTCTAATGCTCCTTCCTCACCCTGAGGAATTAAGGCCTTTTAAATATTTTCACTATTCCCATCCCCAGTGCCCTAGTCCCTAAAACACTTCTACTTCTCCAGCCATCTCCCGCCCCCAGATTTTGCTAACATCATTTATCATTTTTACTTTTTTCCCCTTGCAATATGCCTCTCCATTTTACAAAAATCCTTACTGAGCCCCTACATGACACATCTCCAGTAATTCCATCGTTGTCCATTTGGAGTTTACCATTTGTATTAAACATGTTACCTCTAATCACTCTTCCCTCTATCCTTCTTCCCCTGTCTTGCGATCTCTGTTCTGATTCATTTATTACTGGTTTAGAACTCTTTCTTGAGTATTTTCTTCAAGTAATGTCTGAGAGAACAAGAGTGACATATTCTCTGACTCTTTGCATGACCACAGAGACTCTTTCCCCTGGCAGGTGAATGGCATTTTGCGGGGTGTTGGGTTCCTGCCTTGGGGCCTTTCCCCTCAGTTGTCTATAGATGTCATTTCTTCATTTTCTGGCTTCTGAGTGTAACGAATGAGAAATCTCATTATTTTTCTCTTGTAAATAACCTCTTCTTTCTTTCTAGATGATTTTAAGATGTTCTTTTTATCTTTAGAGTTCAGGAATTTTACAAAGTTAAGCCTAAGGGTGTGTCTTCTCTCATTGATCCTGCCTTTCAATCTGCTAACTTAAGTCTTTATTCAGCCCAGCAACTTTTCTTCTAACATTTGTTTGATTATTGCTTTTTCTTCCATCTCTGTATTTTCCTCTCTCTGGAACTCCTACATCCATGTGTTAGGCCTTCTTGTTCTCTGTTTCAAGCTATGTATCTTCTTCTTTACAATTTTTACCATTTATATTTTTGCTCTGCTTTGAGATGGTTCTTCCACTTGATCTTCCAGGCCACTGATTCAGGTCCCAAAAGGAACCTTTCTTTCCTTCAATTCAACAGATAAGCTGATTTTTTTTTTTTTTTTTTTTTTTACTTCAAAAGTCAGGTTTTTGGTTACAGAAAATCTTTGGAATAGGGGCTGAAATTGGATCTCCATGTGTGTTTATTATTCTTTTGTTGTTGTTTATCTTCTCTTGCTACAAAAATCAGACACAGCTTCTAGTAATCTGTGGCCCCAAAGCTTCTGCCAATTCGCCTTATTCCACCTCAGAATAAGAGATTCTGTGCTGGTTGCCTAGGGCCATTTGCCAACTTTCATGAGCCAAGAAACTCGGCCTCATGGCCTGATCTCATTCATTCATTCATCCAGAAGACACTGCATGAAGAACTCGTAATATGTTACTCAGGACCTGGGCTAGAGAGACCAGGAAAGAATCAGACCAGTTTCTGACTTCAAGGTATTCATTTTATGTGGATTTGCCTGGCCAGGTGAGTAGTCTCACCTGAGGTGAAGATGAGGCTGGTACCGCAGACTGCCTGACCCCACTCACAGTCACAGCACCAGTTTTTTTCTTGAGTAAATTATCTGGTCAGGTTAGTTTTCTGTTTAGGAAATGTGTCAGGCATGACTTTAAGGGTTCCAGGAACATTTCTGTGCCGCTTCCCCTCTTGTCCCCTTTCTTTCCATTACCTGCTGCCCAGCCATTCCCAGCCATCCCTTCAATTTGAGGCTTTGAACCTGTTAAAATGGAAGTAGTCCTGGGAATGTGACACAGTAAGCATGACCAATCATTTGCATCTCAGGTTGAAGGGGCCATTTCTGAGAATAGATTTGATTGCCAAAAAAAAAAAAAAAACAATGGAGGGAAGAGCACAAAGAAAAACTGGGTGGCACATTTTGAGAGGGTCTTTGGCAAAGGTGGGCATGATGCTGAGATGAGGCTGAGCTGGGGGAATTTGGGTCTGGCACCCCCTTGTCTCGTAGGGAATGATGATGAAGCTGGTTGTGTTTGTCTTGGAGGAGAGACGAAAGAGCTAGGGCAAGGTCTGTCTGCAGTATGAAGTAAGGCATGTGGAAGAAGTCAACTCACTCAGCATCACTCCAGAGCACAGAGCGAGGGCCATGAAATGGGAGTTAAGCAGGCCGACTTTGAATCAGCAGAGAGGGGTGCTTTTTAACAATAGAAGTTATGTGAGAAATGGTATCTTATGAAGCCCTGAGTTTCCTGCTCTGATAGTGCAGGAGCAGGGCCTGGAGGCTGGTTGGGGACACTTGCTTTGGGTGGACTAGACCAGATGACCCCTGCAGCCTCTCTTTTCCAACTCCAAGCCTCTGTGACTCTATAGCCCTGAGTTCCCGCAGAGCAGTAAGGAGGAGCTAACACTAAAGTGGCAAAAAGATAAGAACATAGAAACCATATGTACCAAAAATATACCATTGGTGCCTTTACAGCTTTTCCTAGAGCTTGACCAGTTAGCCATGTGGTCACTACCCAAATGCTCAACATGGCTGTTTATGTGGACACAAGCTGGGGGACAACCTCATTCGACTGGGCCTTGGCCTGCAGCTTCTCCTTCCCATCACTGTCCCCTCTGGGGGGCGGTTCTTCTTCTGGTCAACCCTCTGAGAAACTCTGTCTTTCTGGCCTGCCTTTATGGTCCCATCACACGAGTGTGCCCCAGTTTGTCTGTGCTTCGCATAGGAGTCTGAGCTTTGCTTTCTTGGGTCATAAAGGTTGTGAAGGCCTGGAGACAGCTATAATGTAAAATCAGGTGGGGGCTGACAGTTTCAGTGTGGGCATGATTTCTACTCAATAAACCACAGTCTCACTCGGCAACTTTAAAGGCAATCCCATTTTATGTGAGGTTTTTTTGACTTGCCTGGGTTTTCCTGCCTCTAGCCATCCAGAGAAGATAGAAGAATCCACAGGGAACCTTTCTACCCCAAGTGGAATTAAAAATTCCAAGACCCCAAGGAGGGGGTTAGGGGGAGAGCGGCAAGTCCTTTTTAACCCTTTGTGAATTGGTAAGGAGGAGGCCCCGCCACCTCCTATGGCAGCACTCACTGGCGGCTGGAGTAGAATGAAGCAAAGAAAGCAGCTCCTTGCAGAACTTCTAGCTCTGGCTCGCATATATTCCACATGGACTTGGGTTCTCTCCCCTGAAGGAATCTGACCTCCCCAAGTTTAGCCCCTGGTGGGCAGTGCAAGTCTCCTCCCTCTATGAGCCCGGAAATGTAGAGTTGTAGGGAGCCACGAGCACTGGGAAGAAAACTGTATTCTGCAGTGAATTCTGACAGAGCGAGGCCAGAGTCTGTAGGCATAAACCGATCTCCTGAAGAGTCCTTGGTATCTGAGCTCCAGCCTTTGGTAGGACCAGCTGGGGACAAGATCCCATCATGGCCTTCTGTTTTCCAGGACGTCACCTTACTGCTCCACACTAAGTCGAGCATGTGTGACAGATACTCACTACACTAGCAAGAGCCATGGTTCCATTTGGCTCATGGAACCTGCATAAGCTTCCCAAATGACTTCTTAAGGAGTAATCATCTCCTGTCTTTTCAAATTGCTCATGGGTGGCATCTCCCTGTTGTGTCTGGGGTTGGTAGATACTTAGGTAGCTGGAGTGAGCTCATCACAGAAAGTTCAGGAGCCCTTAGGAGAGGCCAGAGCAAAAAGGCAAGGGATAAGCACCCAGGGCTGAGCCAGACCAGCCGGCAGAGGACAAGGAAACAATGAGAAGGCCACAGTCCTGAACTTGGACGCTAAGGACAGGCCCCCATGCGGGGAGCTGAGCTGCTGTGCACACCATCCCCACCTCTCCCTGGAATGTGGGGGCCGGCTGGACCCCTCCCACCGTCTTTGTTTGCTTTCCTTCCTGGAAGGCCCTCCATGAACAGGACCCTCTTGGGCAGTTCCAAAACACCTGGCAAGGTGGGAAGGGGCCTTTGACGTCAGATGGGGCATTTGTCTACTCAGGTGTAGCTAATTTACCCAGCGTGAGGTTTTGTTTCGAACCTGGGTAGGCCACCACACACCCCACCACTGAGTGCGTGTGTGTAGGGGGGGTACGTGGGTTCGGGGGTAGGTGCATGACTCATCATACTCCCAAAGCCAAACAAAACATGTTTGGATTGGGCCCCCTCCCCAAACTCCAGTCCACCAGACCCTGTGGTCTCGTGGGACTTGGGAGGGCCAACTTCCCTAATATATGTAGACCTCAGAGTCCTTTCTGGAGTCAAGGGTTAGGTCAAGGATTCTTGCTCTGTGAGGGTCCCACAGTGAGCCTCCAGGCCCTCAGGACCCCGGTCAGCAGGAATCAGAAGAAAGAAAGCTCTGAAAATTTCCACAGAACTAGAAAGACAGTGTCTAGGATTGGGCTGTGCAGAAATTTCCATCCAGACGCTGATGGCAATACGGTTCCCCAGGCTGTGCCCTGCCTGGATGGGGAATTAAGGGAACTTATTGAGATTGGAAGGCAAATTGGCCCCCCGGGGAGACAACACTTGGATAGTTGCTTTAAATGCCAATGCTGGAGTGAGAATTCTAAAGAGAGGTGTAGCCAGAAGGTAACCTGAGGGACTGCAGGGCAGCTACTAGACTGTCCCCAGCTCTGCCCTTTTAAGGAAACCTGCTTGATCCAACCAGGTGTTGGAACCAAGGCAGCTGGAGCTAGTCTTCCCCAGGGAACTTGGGAGATAGTCTTTTGGAAGGAAGGCCAGAGAGAGCGTGGACGAGCTGCAGAAGGAGCTTTGTCTTCCTTCGCTCTCCTCCTCCATGGTACCTTTTCTCAACGGGCAGACGTGCACCAGGCATAGGTTTAGGGAATGCAAGTCAGTGAATTTACAGAGAGTCAGCCGGAGGATGGGCTGGGGGGCTTAGGGCAGTGAAGGGGTTTGGGTTTAGGAGAAGTCTTCGCACCTGGAGCTGAGGACCAGAGACGCCGCCCCATCGGAAGGAAGTGTCTTCCCAAGTCCCAGTGGTCTAGATTCCTCCAGCCTGTGCAGGAAATCGAAAGGAGCCAAGGTAAGAGGTCCTGGGGGAGAGAAACAACCATGGAGGCCCCATCTCCCCAGCCAACAGGACCACCTGGCTTTTCAAAGGAAGAGAAGAAAGAAAGGCTGTCTTTGATCTGTTTCTTCCTTCTGTTGAGCCGTGTCTGGTGAAGACAGTCCTGGGGCGGGAACCTTACTTAAGAACTCTAGAGAGAATCTAGATCTTGGAAGCTTCAAGCTGGAAAAGCTCTTAAATATTTATAGTTCAAACCTCTTATTTTATAGATGAGGAAACCACAGCTTGTCCAGAGACTTGCCCAGGTGGTAAAAGAGCCTGAGCAAAAGTCCAGGCGCCTAACTCACACACCCGGAGCCCTTGCCACCCCCATACCCACTTCATTTCATTTGTTATCTTTTCTACAACTCTATGACCCACCGCTCTCATATCAGCCTGGTTTCCAGGGCAGTACCGTGCCGAGTTGAGCCTCTGGGATGTAACCTCTGGCTAATGAAATAGAGTCCAATGCCTTCTGCCCACAATTCATTACTGCTGCTTCCAGGGTAAAGGCATGTGCTCCAGGCTTTTTGGGCCAACAGCCCTTCCTCAGACACACCAGTAGAACTGGATCATCCAATATCCAAAAACATCTTAACATCCTGGCATCTCTGCAGTGTCCCTCTCTTACATACTCAGATTACTATAGACTTATTTTGTGTAGCTACCAAGAGTGGATGTTTCTGGAAGACAAATAGCCATGCCATAAGGATCAATATTCCAGGATATTAAAGTTATATGATCAGGTAATGGACGGCCTTGTAAGGTATGTGGTCTCCTCCAAAACTGGCACCAGAGAATATGGGCCTTGGTGAACTTGCTGAAGGAAAGCCATCGTGTGCCCATGGCCAGGCCTCTACCTACTGTCAACACCTTGGCCTTGTTGTACCCCTTCTATTAATACTTGGAATCGATAATTCCAAGTGTTTTCATTAGATTGGAAAGCAATTATTGAATAATTTTATATGCATTGTAATGATCAATATAAATGATCGATATAGCCACTGTGACCCTAACTTCAAAAGATGTAGTCTAGAGTACGTTCTGCAAATGCAATGGGAATTCAAAGCAGGGAATGATCCACATAGCCAAATAAGGCAAGGATGGCTTCATAGGGGGAGCAGAACATAAACCAGACCTTGAAGAGTGGATAGAACTTAGGCAAGAAGAGGGATGGAGGAAGCACAGAGGGCCATTGGTAAAGTCAGAGCACCACAGCAGGGTGTGGGTTGGGAAGGAAAAGGACGAGGCTGGATGCTGAAGTTAGCCATATTGTAGAACATCTGGAAAGTGAAGCAGAGGAATTTGAGCACTGTCCTCTTGGCAATAGGGATCCATGTAGAGTATTGGGTAAGAGAGTGACATAATGATACTGTCTAGCAGTTGAAGCACAGAATGGATTGAAAGAGAAGAGATTAAAATCAGGGAGATGGATGCTATAGACGCAATTCTGAGGGTGTGGGCTGGGGAAGGAACAGTGGAAAGAGAGTGCAAAGTTATTCTGGAGCAAAATCCATCAGGGGTCACCCCAGTTATAGATGGGGTGCTCTGACCTTTGTACTCTCTTTGACCTCTTTTATGTTATCGTGAGGTATCATGAGGTTAAATGAGGTAGCAACTCATTTATGATTATTGATGTCTTCCCCATGGAGTGAGCCAAAGACACCAAAACAGACGAAATCTAGGCGAAACCATTGGCTCTAGTGAGCTGTGTGCAGAAGAAGAGAACATTTCAAGCATTTACTATGAGGATGAGTCTTGCTTCTTTCAGGGGTACAGTGACTCATACCTCACCTCCTTAAAAATTTTTTTTAAAAAATTGGCTAATTGATTAAGAAATTGAGGCTTCCAAGTAATTTATCTCCAAGTGTTCCTGTGGACCCGGCCTTCCTCTTTACCCCACCTGCCTCTCAATCCACCTCCCTGTCCAGATAGGAGGGCTCAGGAAAGGTTCAAGAAGACATTGGGTTTTTTTCTTGAGCAAAGGGAGTCTTGGTTTAAAGAGAAATGGATTCTATAATACCTAATTAGGCCATTACATCCAAACGCAGAGTTGAGTTGATAGACCAAAAATAAATCCCTAATGGGGAGTAAGGTTTAGGGAGATAAGTCTTAGACTATAAGGCAAGAGACGGAACAGGCCTACATAATATCTACTCTCAGCTCTGCCAATAGCTGTGTGGCCTCGGGCAAGTCACTCCATTTCTCTAGGCCTCGGTTTCCAAATCTGTAAAATGAGAGGGCTGGACCAGACAACTCAAAAGCCTTTTCCAATTCTAATATTCAATGTCTTTGAGAGTTTGTACAGTGATCTTTGAAACTTTCAACTAAACACAACTTGGAAGGAAAAGGAACCACCCCCACTAACCACCCACATGCACCCATGTCGCACGCACACACAGAGTGGCCCCGGAAATTACAAGTCAGAGTGCAAAGCTCAAGTTCCACGAGGGGGAAACATCTGTCCAAATTATGGCCAGAGCATATTCATGGAGAACTGACTGTAGAAAAAAAATAGAATTATATATGATGTGTCACTTCAAAGAAAGGTGCTCTGGTGTTGCAGCTGAGAAATTGCCTTGTGGTGTGCGGGTGTGTCCAAAACAGCAGGTCCGAGGAACAGGAGACCCAGGGAACTGGGGGAGGATGACAGATGGGTCCTGATGGTGGCTTCCAGACGCTCCGTATATTGGACATTGCAAGTGACAGATGGACAGCATTGATTCACCTCCGAGAGGGAGTAAAACCCATCTAAAACCTGAGAAAGACAACTAACTAGTAGAAAGGGTATAGGCACGGACCTGTTTGGGTAAAGGTTGAGTTTTTCAGAAAGATAGACTAGATCATTTTTCCCCTTCTGAAAGATGTCATCTATGGCTTGGGTTTGTTTTGTTCCACTCAAAGGAACTGTAATATGCTTCAGAGTTTTATTTCATGGGTGTGCTCTTCTATGAAATCTTTTTTTTACCACTGATATTTGGTTGGCATTGTCTATGCAATAGAAGTCAACAGAGGCACAAGTACTTTCGGATCACTACCTCCCAGAAAAAGTGTTTCTGAACAAATCGTTATGGCTCATAACTGTTCTTTCCTTCCCTTAGTCAATGGGAGGAAAGTATCATTGGACTCTTGCCTGTTCAAACGAGGAATGGTGGCAATCCTCAAGGGCAGGGATCGTGCCCATGAGACGGTCCTGAAGGGCCCCCAGGGTGAAACGACATGCATTGGGATTCTTAATAAGCCTTGTTAGAGCAGGGGAGAGCACTGGCTCCTACACCAGGCAGGCATGAGACAGGTGGGATCTGTTGTGGCCAGAGTCCCTGGGCCCACGCCCTCGAGCCATAAACAACATCATCAGTTTGCTGTACTATATCACAAAAGTACTATTTATTTTCTATGTGTGCCGTGATATGGGGGGAGGGGTGTTGAAAAGGGAAAAAAGTGATTAAAGTACTTATTGAGTGCTGATTATGAACAAAATTTACTCTTGGGCTATAGAGCTTCCGGCCCTGCCTCCCAACAGCTTAGCTTCCACAGATTGGCACTTGCCAAACGTTAATATGCACAGGAATCACTGGAGGATCTTGTTGAAATGCAGATTCTGATTCCATCAGTCTGGGGTGGGGCCTGAGATGCTGTATTTCTAACAAGTTCCCGGACGATGCTGCTGGTGCTGCTGGCCCAGGGACCACACTTTGAGTAGCAAGAACCGATATCAGTAGTTCTCTGCCCACGCTGCACATTAGAGCCATGTTTTAAATACATGGGCTTTAAAAAACTTCAATTTTTTAAACAGGTCTGGGTAGGGCACAGACACTTTTTAAAGCACTCTGACATGCAGCGCGCTTTAGAACTCCCTGCCACGGATGGGGTCCAAGGCACTGGCTGCCACCTGTTCGTGCCAGTGCAAGTGGCAGTTATGTGGATCTCAGAGTGGTTCCTTGCTGGAGATGTAAGGCAGGCTGGCTCAACTGTCTCTTGCCGTGGATCTAATTTAGGTTACTGTGGAGAAAGGAAGTGGATGTTTCAATGGGAGAAAGGAGAAGTTGGGTGTTCTATGGCTGACGCAATTACTACTCCAGCTTCCGGCTTCACCACTCTCTCCTTTCCAGCTTCTGTGTGTGATTTTTCCCGGCTCTCTGCTTGGCTCTCTCAGGTGCAGACCAGGTGGGACACTGACCTGTCTCATTTTGCCCCTGGCTAGGCGGTGGTGGGGAGCAGCCACCCGCGGCGGGCCCGAAGGCCGAGGAGGGCTTGGAGGCCGCGCTCCCCAAGCGCAAGAGTGTGTTCCACATCGAGTGGTCATCCATTCGGAAGAGGAGCAAAGGTGTGCCCCTCCTCCCCCTCGCCCTCGGTCCCCGACTTCCTAGTCTCTAATAAAACAGGGACAACCACAGTACCGACTTCACAGGGTGGAGGGGAGACCCACGAGAGTCATGCTCATTCTTCTCACACCTGACCTCTGACCAAAGCCACGGTTCCCAGTGTCTGTCTGGATGCCCCCTTTGCTGGAAGGGAGACTGGAGCTGAGACAGGCAGTGGATGGGCAGTGGGTCTCTGGAGTCTGAAGTCAGCCGCACATTGGAATCACCTGCATGCCATCCCCAGAGACTCTAACCTAATTAATCTGGGGAGCAGCCTGTGTGGGCATCAGCATCTTTTAAAGCTCTCCATGAGATTCTAATTTGCCACCAAATCAAAACCGCTGGTCTCAGAGGCTAAAGATGAAAAGTTCTCACCTTCCACAGTGGTGGGGCAGCCAAGGGCACAGGTAGAGCGCCACGGTCAGGAAGGGCTCCGAAGGCCAGGAGGGGCATCCAGGGGCAGCTAAAGCTGAACAGGTGGGGAAGCCAGAAAGGTGGACTTGGAAGCTGAGAACATGTGGCGGCGAACAGGAGTCTGCGGAGAACTCCCCGAGCAGCTGCAAAGTTGGAGCAGTCTCGTGAAGGGGCAGGACTGAGGGGCAAACTAATTCTGTCCCCGACACCCAGAGAGGGGAGCAGGATTGCTCAGAGTCACACAGTTGGCGAGCGCCACTGCCAGGGATAAAACTGACTCCTGTGTTAGTGCCGTTTTTACAAATCATGTGCTTTCCCAGAAGGTGCATTAGTGACTTTCTTCCTCTGGTTCATCTAAGTCTGATCATTTCGTACCAAAACTCAGCCAGGCCAGGGAAATGAGCGTGGAGTGGTTGTGGGCAAACACACGAGGTGGAAAGGGCACTGCAGGTATCTTAGGGCCCTCTTGCCCCCGAGTGTGTCTTTGACAGGAGTCCCCAGCCACAGTGTGTCAGAGAGCATGACTTGCCTCAGAAGGTTAACAACTCCTTCCTAACATCCTATTATGATGGCGGTCGGGGGCTGGGGTGGGGGAGGGCGCAGTGCAGAGCCCCACGCCAAGGGGCCTGGGAGGTGGAAGTCAGAATTGCAGAGGCGCCAGCAGGCAGTGGGTCAGTCGGGCTATCACGGATGCTAGTCTCTCTGCTTCCCACTCTTCCTTTCAAGGCTTCCAAAATTAATTAGTTTCTCCTGCGTGGTGCTACCTCCCAACCACACTGGTATTTGCAGTCCCTGCTCTTTCAAAAGTGGGAACATGGGGCCTTTGATGCTGCCCTTCTAGTGCTCTGATACCCTGAAGGCTCATGGCTGCAGAATGGGAACAGCCCATAGGGTCTGAAGACACAGGGCGGTCAGAGCCCAGCCTGCCATCCTCACACTTGACCACCAGAGGGAACCAAAGCATCGAGACGGAAACTTCCAGGGGCCTGAGCTGCCTTCCTGACACACACAACCCTACTGAGATGGGTCACCTCTGCAGAAAAATTACCTGTGATAATAAAAAATATGTTTAGATCCACATTACAAGAGTTTTCTAGAATTACAAGGACAGACCAAAAATCTGTTACAAGTGACTACATGATCACTTGTCCTAATCCAACCTGCAGTTACTACTAAAATGCCTTGAAAAAAGAAAAAAAAAAAAAGGACCAGAACAGCCTGAGGGCACCCGGCTGGTCATGGCCAAATTCAAACACAGATCTCACAGATCTAGCATGGCGCAGGCAGCTCAATTCTTTATGAGGACACGAGAGGCTTCACGTTCCTTTCTTCATGCACCCACAAGTTCTCCGTGTGTTCTAGGAGAGAGAACCTGGATTCAGGGACCCTGTGCAGGTCACTGTCCCTCTGGGCTGCTGTTTCCTCATCTAAAAAATATAGGGGTTGAGCTAAATCATGGCTTCTTAATTAAGTCAGTGTAATCCCTGAACTCCCTAAATTCCTTGTAAAATGCCACTTTACGTGAAGATGTACATTTTCCCCCAAAGGGAGGGCCCCAATGGGTCCAGCACCAATAAAAGAACGAAGGAGCCTTCCAGCCGCAAGTCTCCAGGATTCTGCTCTTCCTCAAGAGGAAGAGGAAATACCAACTAATCTAACTTGAGCCCCACAAGAAGTTAGCTGCTAAGGTGCCAAAGCTGTGCGTCCTAACTGATGCTCTCGCCTTCTCACTCCAGGGTTTGGAAGAGGCGAACACCAGGAGAGACAAACCAAAGACCCGTTTCCCTATCAGTACCGCAAGCCCACGGTGGAGCTGCTTGTGAGTACCAAGTGGCCGCATCGGGGACAGTGCCCTGCGGCACAAAGCCTGCGGCAGATGAGGGAGCTGAGACCCATAAAAGATGTCCTCTGATTTAGGCAAATTTTACGTGAATTCGTATTTTCAGAAATGTGATCACCTGGGGAAAAAAATGTCTATTTTTCACAGTTTACTTTGTAAGCTTTCATTTCCTTTTATTTAAATTATTTATTATCAGGCTTCCTTGAAATCCAGCATTCAAGTATTTAGTAAATAAGCGGGTGCCAGCTTTCAAAAACAGAATCTTTATATGTTCAATTTCATACCTTTATGCTTATGGGCAGTTAAAGTTTAAAGATTAAACATGCTGGAGGGAAAATGATTTCTGGAAAGGTGTCATATAGTGAAAGTAATGGTATTTTTTCCAAAAAAAAAAAAAAAAGACTCTAAAGATCTGTGGTTAAATCTCAACTCGACTGTTTGACTTTGACCTTTGCAAATGAGAACCTCTGCATACATGAGTCCTCATCCACAGAAGGAGGGTAAAGGTGTCATCTTGTTGTACCGCATGATGGTGGACTGTATTGAGCGAGGTCACATGTCAAACAAAAGATATTCTAATCTATGGAAACAGGGAGATGATCAAATAGCAATTTAACTAAATACCAAACGAAACTCTTAGCTTGGTCCCCAAGTGACTACAAATGTGACTTCTCACTATGAGAACCACAGAATGAGGGAGATTGTTGCCATCTCTCGTCCCGGGCAGGATCTGGACACCATGGAGGAGAGCTCTGAGATAAAGATGGAAACGAACATTTCCAAGACTTCCTGGATTCGGAATTCCATGGCTGCCAGTGGGGAAAGGATCAGCAAAGCCCTCAGCTACATCACGGGAGAGATGAAGGAGTGTGGAGAGGGACTCAAAGGTGAAGTCCTGTGCGAGCTGACCCTCCCTGACCCCAAAAAGGGCACCTCCAGCCATCCCCAGAAAACACATTGCCGGGGTGGGGCTTCCCTATGGACCAGACTGGGCTCTGTGTCTCTGGTCTTTCGGAGAAGCTAGGAGCTGTGCTGCTAGAACAGACATGCAGTTTCTAGGGATGTAAATGCCAGTACGTGTAAGAAAGTGAGTTCTCACTTCTGAATATAACAGTTCTGGGCTCGGGCATTTCTCACATTGGGATTCTAGAGCCAGCATTCTAGAAAAAATGCCCTCTGGATGGCTCATGGGAGAACTGTGTCTACCATGCCAATAGGTTCTCTTTAGAAATCTTCCCAGAGCTTGGGCCATGGGTTTGATGCACTCTCTGCATGGCGCTACCACAGTGGGCACAGACAGCTCAGGGCACCTGACCCACACTGCCAGAAAAACCAACTAATGACCACATCTGGCCGACAAGGGGTCCCAAGAATTCTCTGGGCTGTCAGATGCTCTCCTGGAGGGTTCTTTACCCTCTTCGGCGGCAGGAGACAGCAGGCGGCTGGCTCCCTGCACACACTCTGCAGACGCCCAGATTCCCTCGCACCCTCCTCCTGCCCCACACTGAGCACTTGCTGACTCCGAGCCCGGCTTCCATTGCAGACAAGTCCCCGGTGTTCCAGTTTATTGACTGGGTCCTCCGGGGCATGTCCCAGGTGATGTTCGTGAACAACCCCCTCAGCGGCACCCTCATCGTGCTCGGCCTCTTTGTCCAGAACCCCTGGTGGGCCATCTCGGGCTGCCTGGGCACCGTCATGTCCACCTTGGCAGCCCTCATCCTGAGTCAGGACAGGTAAGTCCCAGGGGCCCAGGGGCCCAGCATGAGGCCAAGAGGTCACTCCCTGGGGGACCATTCTTCACCTTCCCAGCTCAGAAAACCTTCAGAATAAGGACACTGATAACTAAAAACAACTATTCCCTGGTTATTTTTTCCCAGTGATGACACATTGTCTAGAGAAATACCAAGGGTTCATATGGTTGATGTCTTCCCTCCCCTCTCCCAGAAGGGTGGTCTGGTTAAAGGTGCGTGTGGCTGGGCCCCAGGTGAGAAAAACCCGACTTGGAGAAATACCTAAAAAGCGTTGGGGAAACCCACATTCCACCTGTCCCCTTCCCCCAGGTCAGCCATCGCGGCGGGACTTCACGGCTACAACGGGGTGCTGGTGGGGCTGCTGATGGCTGTGTTCTCGGACAAAGGCGACTATTACTGGTGGCTGCTGCTCCCCGTCATCGTCATGTCCATGTCCTGGTGAGTTTGCTTTTGAGCTTGTGGGTTTGGATCGGGGGCCACCAACCTTTTTATCCCAAGCCCGTGACCGACTGTCTAAGCTCAATGTTAAAGTAGCATTTACTTAGCTTGCCATCACTAAGGTCACACAGTGACAGCACTGTGCCAGGTCACCTGCATCTATATCCCATTAGCTACCACCCTTTACTCTTCTTTTTTCTTTTTTAAGAGCTAAAAGGGTTGTTGGTCTCGCCATGCCAGAGCACAGAGCAAGAAACTGAGGTTAAGGGATGCACTACAGGATCCCATAGTTTCTGGAAATCTTCTCATTCCTCCCCCTCCCCCAGATTTTACCGATCCCTGGGACTCCAGACCCGGCCAAGACCACCTCCCCAGAGTAGGCTAAAGGCCCAGCATGGGAAGAGCCCTCGGGGCACTGGCTCCTCCGTCCTGTCCAGAAAATGCAGCTCACTCTGGCCACAAGGCTAGTGCTCTTGGCCGGTCAACAACCGTTTGTTGAATGAATGACTGTGATTCCCTTCCCTCTGCTCCCACACCCTGCCCTCTCTCCTCCTGCTTGGGCATGCAGCTATATGATGCCTCGAGGAAGTTCTGGGACTCCCTGCCTTAAAACTTCTCCCAGAAGAGCTCTCCTTCGGAAGTCCAGTCTGGGCATCCTGCCCTGTCCCTGTCCCCAGTGCAGGGAGGAAGAGGGAGGATGCTTTTCTCTGGGAAGGTGCAGGGAGCTCCCAGTGCTGCGTTGTGTAGTATCAGGGCCAGGCAGCCTCCTGACCAGCGTCTCCCATGCTTCTGCCATCAGCCCCATCCTGTCCAGCGCCCTGGGGAACATCTTCAGCAAGTGGGACCTCCCGGTCTTCACGCTGCCCTTCAACATCGCCGTGACCCTGTACCTGGCGGCCACAGGCCACTACAACCTCTTCTTCCCCACAACACTGCTGCAGCCTGTGTCCTCGGTGCCCAACATCACCTGGTCGGAGGTCCAAGTGCCCTTGGTAGGTATCACGGGAGGAGAAAGGGCAGTGTCCATCCAAACTGGACGTTAAAGTGGTGTTGGTTATTGTGCACATCAGAAACATCCATGGGTAATAATATTAACAACTACACAGTACAAAACATTCTACATACACCGCTCCAGGGCTACCACCCTTTTCTCACTCTGAGAGCTAGAAGGGCCATTTCTGGTCCCACGCTGTGATGGCACAGAGGACGAAACTGAGCCCAGGTTAGGAGACCTGCCTGAGGTCACACAGGGAAATAGGGAGGGGGCAAAGTCAAGTCTAGAATTCCAGGCCCAGGTTCTTTGTTTTTTTTTTCCATTTTTCAAAAGCCTTTTTGATGCTTTAGTACAATTTTAATGCATTTGGTCCAGAGGCTTACGTGGTATATTTTCTTTCATTTGATCACACTGAATCATTAAAGTCGTACACATCATGCTGCCATTTATTGGCTTACGAAGTCACTGTTCCCACCTCTCTGAGGCTTGCTTCCATTTTAAAGCACAGGTGTTCCTCCATTAAGAAACATATAACAGAGCTTTTAAAGTTCTTTATACGTATTCTGTACATAATGCTGACCTCTGGAGGTCTGCCAAGATCATGAGTAAGAAGCTACATTCCCGGCGTTAAGTCAGCACGGAGAAACGTGCCCATTAGCTGCCTTATCTAACCAGGCACATTTTCACCCGGGCCTTCCTACTTTCCGTTCCACCAAAAGGGCCCCACCATCTGGCGCTGGCCTGAAACTTCACTGTTAGCAATTCACCTTCCGACCACAAAGCCACTTGGGCTTGTTGAAGGAGCTTTCTCAGAAACAGCCATGCCTCACTTGTCTTGGCATTCCATAGTAGGCAACAGCGTGGGATAGCAGAAAGAGCCCTGCATTCGCACTAAGAAGCAGCATTATTTAGGAAGAGAAATGTTTGTGTCGGTCCCACCTTGGTTGATTGTCGTGTGTGGGTGAGGACCTTCCCAGGCCAGGGCGAGAGAATTGTGTTGGCAATTAGCTCTTCAGCCTTCCAATTCCTGGTATGTTTACCCAATCGATACCTGTGAGAGACAAAATTGCTCTAAGTAGCCTGCTGGGGGAGATGATGTTAGAAAATACCAGCTTGAGATACTACATTCTCCATGCCATGTTTTCAATTGAGAAGATATTTTGCAATTTTATAAAATTAAAAAAAAAATGGATAATCTTATAGAAACACTTTAGACACCCCTCCCAGCCTCACCCTGCCCCGAAAAGTTCCAGGAAAGAAAAACTCCATTTTTGGTGGCTGTTCTTTAAGAAATAACTTCCTGGCCAACTGAATGGATTATGACAATGATTTATAAGTTTTGTCTTTTTGACAAGTGTAATTAAAGGCTTGACTTTCTGGGAAATAAGTGATGAATGTCAGAGAAAGGGTTGAAAATGCACAGCAATTTGAGTCCCCATGGGTTCTTCTGCTTCCCTTTCCCCTGCAGGGCAAGGCCAGAGGCCTCGTTCTGTTCTCTGTTACGGGAAACAGGAAACTGAGCCCAAAGAGCCCGCTGGGTCCCCTCCTGTCTCCGTATGCTGTCACTGTGGTGTGAGGGCCCTGAGCTCCAGGACCTTCTTCCCCTGACAACCCCCAGGGGCAGGGTCCTCTCAAAAGACCCAGGCTGAGAGCACTGCCTAGGGTAACGTGTACAAACTCCCCCCAGAACTCTGCCTCCCCTCCGCTTCCTGCCCAGGGGCTTCCTGCCCAGGGGGCGAGGCAGCCCCTGCCAGCATATGCAAATGACCCGGAGCCTCCTACCTTTATCACCTTCCTCGTTTAAGGGCCTTTGGCCAAACCCTCCAAGACGCAGGACCCAGTCCCCGTTGCTGGGGAAGGCTGCGTTTCTAGGATCCTTTTCCCAAACACCAGGGCACCTGTGCCAGTGCCCACAAGGCATCAGACTTCCTCAAGTGCCTTTTCATTCACACGCAGGCCCCAGCAGCCCCTGTGACACGTGGAGGGTGGAGTCCAGCAGGTGGCCCCACCGGTGCATCCATCAAAAAGCAGATGCGGGCGATGCTACCTTCCCCGGGCCCTTCTGTAGATGCTAGTCTGACCACACATGTCGTTCTTGGGGACAGAAAGGACCATTTTGTATCTAATATTTAGCCTTCTCATCGTCTTTTCAGCTTTAAAAAAAAATTACAAGAAGGTTTCTAAACCCCGACTTTGATCAGACACATATTACCTTTCTAATGAATAGCACCCTCATTTGAAAGGTTCTCCATTTCTCTACCCTGGGGCATAAATGCCTCACACTCGTGTTTCTAAATAAAGGAAACTCAACATCCTAACCTGTTAGTGCTCTAAGAACTCAAGATCAAGATAATATAATTTAAACTAAGATAACTTTGTTCTTTTTAGAGTTAACCTATTGGAGTAGAAATATCTTGGAAACCTCTTGCAAAACGTTAGTGTAGCGAGTTTGGTGTTGAATCTTTCACAGCCAAGGTTCAAGTTGTCTCTTTTGCCTCCATAGTAAGCATGTGATCCTGTCGTCCCTACAGCTTTTGAGAGCCATCCCTGTTGGAATCGGCCAAGTGTACGGCTGCGATAACCCCTGGACCGGAGGCATTTTCCTCATAGCTCTGTTCATATCTTCGCCTCTTATTTGCTTGCATGCGGCAATTGGATCCACCATGGGGATGTTAGCAGGTCTGTGTCATCAATTCCCCGTTAATGGGCTATGAGGATGTTAGTGCCCATGGCTAGCTCCAGAGAAAATGGTGACGTGTGTCTTCAGCCCTCCTCCACCTGCTGATGTCTGTAAACTTTTCCTCCTTCTGTTGTACCCTTTTTCTCCACTTTTGGTACTAGTTCCCACATGCTCCCCTGGGCAAAAGCTGTCTTCACAAAAGGCTTTGGTGTTGGTCATTTACACTTTAGTATAAATTTTTAAAGTTTGGGAGAGGTTTCTTCCAGGCATATGTATATTTTAAGTCACTTCCAATGACAACGGAGAAGGATGTGTTCTCCATTAGAGAACATTAAGGTATCAATGAAGGAGGAGTGGTCTTCTTTCTTGGCTGGAGAAGGATATTCTCTGGACTGTTTGAATGAGACTTCAGAGTCCTTACTCAAAAAGTCTCTTCAACCCATACCAGCTCAACTGCCAGTCTTCACAGGGCTCTATGGCCATTTGTTCCCTGTAGATGTTCGTCAGTAAATAAAATCAGACGTCGTTTTTGTATAAATGCTTAAGAGGATAACTGGTTCTGGGCGTTGAGGACTGTGGTAGGTTTCAGGGTGGGCAGGTGAGCGTGCAGGACCCCCAGACTCAACACTGACGCCTGCCTTCTCCTGCAGCACTCACTGTCGCGACCCCCTTTGACAGCATCTACGTCGGCCTGTGTGGCTTCAACAGCACGCTGGCGTGCATAGCCGTAGGAGGCATGTTCTACGTCATCACCTGGCAGACGCACCTTCTCGCCATCACCTGCGGTAGGTATTGCCGTCGGCATTCCCTTCCGACTTCAACCCAGGCCTGCGTCTGTCCCCGCAAAGAAAATCACCCTGTGAAAATGCTGCTGCTCCCACAAACGTAACTGGGAGGAATTGTTTCCATTGTAAAACGGTTTTTGTTTAAAACTGTTTTCAATGGTTATTCGGTGATTAATACATTAAAAACTAGTTTCACTGAATACACAATGTCAGGTGCTGGTGGTTGGGTTGTTTATGGGTTGTCTCCTATCAATGCTACTTTCCTGGTGTGCGAATAAACGTCATGGTGAATATTTTAATTTAAATTATCTTTGATTTTTTAATGGGCCAGCATTTTTTTTTTCGATGACCTGAAACTAGACCCATATGCCTACTTACTTCCTTCCACACAAAGATCCAATAACAAAAATTCTAAACTTTCACAGATGTCTCTAAAATCAGTAATCATCTATATTATTAAATTGGTTTTGGCCTTAATCCTATTTCAAAAAAAAAAAAAAAAAAAAAGTCTGAGCACTATAAATGAGAAGTCCATGAGCCCTGAAGGTTTTTAAGGCATTCAGGGTCAAGGCTGCGCCTGCTCCAAGCTCTCTCGGTGGCCCCCAAACTCCATGCAGGGTCAGAGCAGGGAGGCGGAGGGTGGGCAGGGGTGGCTGCATCGAGAGCCTGGAACTGCAACTCTGTCCAGAGTCTCAGAGGCCAAAGACATCTGGGACACCAGCTGGGAAATGACATTGCAGGGTACCCCTGGCAGCCAGCTCCCAGTTCTGCTGGTTCACTAAGGAATATTGACATTCCGTAACAAAGAAGTTTTAAATGCCCAACTTATGTCAGATATTGTTACCCTGGTGGTTCTCAAGCAGAGGTGATTTCCCCCTTCCCTGGGGACATTTGGCAGTGTCCGATGACATTTCTGTGTGTCATACCCAGGGGGAAGAGGGGAGAGTGCTACTGACATCTAGTGGGTAGAGGCCAGGTGTGCTGTTGAACACCCACCATGCACAGGACAGACACCACGACTAAGAATTACCCCATCCAAAATCATCAGTGTCACCACGGTTATGAATCTTGGTACAGGTCCTCTCATTTAATCCTCACTACACCCCTGTAAAGTGTGTGGATGCTATTACTACCCCCATTTCACAGATGGAGAACTGAGGCTAAAGGAAGCTAAATAAATTGCCCAAAGTCAGGTCTGCCCAACTATGAAAGTCTGTGCTCCTTGTAGGGTACACGTTGTTTCCTGACGTGAGCGCTTTCTCCATAGGTGACAAACTCCAGGCCCAGAATAGTTAGGCCTTTTTCTGTCATCACACAGCCAGTGATGGACAAGACAGGAAAAGTGGCCAGGTGTCCTGTCTGGAAGACCCCTCCCCCCACAGCACGCCCTGCACGTCCCCTGGGACAGACGGTTGCCCCTCCAACTGGAGACAGTCCCCTTCCCATCCTTCTGCCCTTCCTCCCCTCTCCCCACGCCGCAGGCCTATGACCACCTGTGAGCACACAAGGTTTTCAGATGGTTTTCCTGCTAGTCACAGACCAAAGCTGATAAAATAACAGTGCAGAAGGGGAGACAGTGAGAACAAATCCTTTCGCTGTGGGTCCCAGGGAAGTGGGTGGAGTTCGTGTCTTCCACTGTTCATAGGCTGAGCCCAGAGTCCACTCCAGCCCTGTGGCTCCCCTGCATTCTGGGGCCTGGTGGTGCTTGGTTTGCACCCACCCCCATCTGCCCTTCGTCTCCAACCTCAGATCTGAGAAGCTGCCTAAGAGCGTGTTCCTGCAGCCAGGTGGCCAGGGCTCTGCCTCTTGTACGCCATGAAATCCTGGGCAAGTCATCTGAACTCCCAGTGCCTGATACTAACCGTGCCCAACTCAGAGTGTCGTCAGGATCAGAAAAATAAGCTGTCTGGTGTGACCCGTGAAACCTGCTGATGCCCCCATACCCCGCTCCATATAACTCAGTCTTTAATCTCGCCTACTCTTCCACCTTGAATCACCCTCTAAAGCAGTAGGGACTTCTCCAGCTGAAAGACGGGCAAAACAGTCATTTAACCTCTCTGAGCCTCAGTTTTCTCCTTTGTGAAATGAAGACAATAACAGAGCTTACATTGCGGGAAGACAGGAGGATATGGTCCGTATTGCCACTAGCTGTTTGATTCTCTGACAAAGGTTCGCTGTTGTTAATATCCTGGGGACAATCGAGATGGGTTCAGAAGCAAAGGCCAATTATGCCAGCCCATTTTAACAGCCTCTCCCCTACTGCCGGCACGTGGCTCTTCCCAGCTGCCAGCCTGGCCGTGCCCTCTGCAGAGCCTAGAACACAAGGCAGTGGGCATGTTTGGTCTTCCTCAAGCTTACGGAATGCTGCTCCTCCCTAGAAACCCATATTACGTTAATAACCTGTGATGAAATATTCCAGTAGGGAGTTCTGGGGATACACTTGCCTTTGCTGTATAGTAAAATTTTCATTTATGGTTTATGCTGTTAAATGTTCCTTTACTGCCATGCAAGGTGGTGAGACCCAAGAGGACTGTAACAGCTAAATCCTGGCCCTTTTTAACGAAGTTCATCTGCTGTCTTCACTGGGCTGGCATTTGCATGGAATTTAACATTTTTAAAGCTGCCAAAAAATGGAAATACAACTTTTTTTTTTTAATCTGAGAGATAGCATTTGTGGCATAAAATATATGGGGAGAGACTATGTAAACTAAGCTTGAGGCACTGAAATAGTTACTGGTCTATTTCTCGTTGGTTCTTTTTCCAGCACTGTTTGCGGCCTACCTGGGTGCTGCCCTGGCTAACGTGTTATCCGTGGTGAGTCAACTCGGGCTGACAACATGCCCACAACACCCTTCCTGGTGTCCTCTCAGTTCCCAAACCCTGCTCAAAATCCCTCCTCCAGGAACCCTTCCCTGGTTCATCTCCCTTGTTTTAAATCACACTGCTCACCTCTGCGCCTGCTAGACAAAATAGGTCTCAACAGCTTAAACATCAACCCTTGGTCAATCAAATCCCCTTATCGGTGGGCCAGGAGCTCCGTATAGAAGGACAGTTGGAAGGACATGATCTTATAAATCAAACTCCTTTCTATTGTATTATTCTCTGAAATTATTTTTAAATCTTTGTTATTTAATTTGTGTGTATGCCCAACCAGCTAGTGAGCCAGTGTACATCTTTGTCTGTCCCATAGCAAATTGGACATTTGGTGGGGGCTGTGGCATCACTAGCAAAGGCTTCGGGGGGGAAAGGGGGTGTCAAGCCCCAGCTGAGTCAGAGGCCAGAGCTGGTGACATGTGGGCAGGAGCAGCAGTCCAAGAACCCCTGCCTCGTCTGGGCCCCAGCGAACGGTGACATGTGAGCCCAGGGGGAGCCACGGGGCCAGCCCCAGGCCCAGTGAAGAGTGCTCTGGGCTCAGCTTGCAGTCAATGCCTCCCCCTCTTAGATAGGGGTACAAGGGCACATCTCACGTGGGGACGAGGTAGGCGTTCTACTCACGCCTGTCTAAATCCCTCCCGCACCTCTAGTGAAAATGGACTGTTTGGACTTAACATGGGAAGATATGTTCTAAGCAGTATGATTAGGCTTCCCTGGTACTATCCTGTCTCCCCCAGTGGACCAAGTCCCTCTTCGGGGCTCCCTTGCATTTATACACAGCTCGGCTAAGCACTCGGCATAGTATTTTGTGACAAGTCTGGTGCTCATTGGTCTCTTCCATTTTCAACCCATGTTCTCCCTCAGAACAGGGGCCCTGTATTCTTATGTTTATCTCTAGAAACTATTACAGTGCCCAGCACATAGTAGGTGTCAAATAATACAGGATGAAGGAAACTCTAAGGTAGTGAGCCTCCCTGACAGGGCACAGTAGAGCTGGGCTGAATAGCTGGCCATCGGAAACACCGAGAGGTGACAAGAACATGCAGTACGGTCTCTGAGGCTCCTGTCTGCTCCAGGCTTCATCCTCTCTTCCTGCACCCAACCATTCACCCAATCCTTCATCCAATAAATCCATGTCATGTGCCTTCCTGGGACAATGTACCAGCCCCGTGTCTTCAACAATGCCACCCTCCATCTGTTTGACGGTAATGAGCATGTATTGAGGACCATTTATTGAGTGCTTAGCATGCACTAGGTACCAACTCTGAGTAGGTATTACTAGCACTATTTTACTATTGAGGAAACAGGTCTCAGAAAGATTAAATGACCATAACAAGCGGTCAGAGCTGAGATTTGGATCTGGGTCTGTGGAACTCCAGACCCACATTCTTCTCACTGTGGGACCCCCAGGGGTGCTTCCCACACCTTGTGCTGTCTTAGCAGGGCTTTGGAAAGGTTTGTCGAGTGGAATTCTTCCCTCATAGGCACCCCTTACAGCCTCAGTTCTGGCACCAGGGTGTCATTGCTCTTCCCCCAAGACCCACCCAACAGTGCCATCTCTAGACACATACATGACTGGCATTGTCACTTCCATGGTTTTACATGAGGTTTTTACTGATTATGATAAGATGATGTTTTGGGAAGAGGGGGCACAATTTGATCTGCCTCATAACTGAACTCACTGAAGCAAATTATCCACTCAAGCTATCTCAAATGGACAATGGGGAGGAGTATTAAAACCCTTCAGGCCGGGCGCGGTGACTCACGCCTGTAATCCTAGCACTCTGGGAGGCCGAGGCGGGAGGATTGTTTGAGCTCAGGAGTTCGAGACCAGCCTGAGCAAGAGCGAGACCCTGTCTCTACTAAAAATAGAAAGAAATTATCTGGACAACTAAAAATATATATAGAAAAAAATTAGCTGGGCATGGTGGTGCATGCCTGTAGTCCCATCTACTCGGGAGGCTGAGGCAGAAGGATTGTTTGACTTATCTCACTTGATTGTTCACAGTCAGTTACAGATTGAACTCTTTGTTCTACTACTTTTCCCCCTCCTCACTACTGTACTTGACTAGTCTTAAAAAAATAATAATAATAAAAAACACTTCAGAGCATCTCAAGGAATAAAAAGCAGGTCAACACCATGAAAAATGGAGCTGGGGATGGAAGAGCCCTTGAGAAGAGAGGCAGCTATGCTCTAGCTCCAGCTTCCTGGGATGAGGACATCACACCTTTGCCTCTCTGTGTACATCTGCTCGCTTCCCCGGTGTCTCTCAGTGACAGGTTTCTTTTGTGCTCACACCCCACAAATGGCCGCCCATCACTGATTTGGTTCTCCTGTCCTTTCAGTTCAAAAGCCCTATAGACACAGTCTTTGTGCCTTTTAGTTCAAATTCTCTAATGAGGGATTCTATTGGCCCAGGTCACCTGCCTATGGGAAGCTGTGTTTTGAGTCAGGTGCTGATCTCTAGTCCAATCAGCTGTGACCAAAGAGAAAATGGTCTTCAGCTACAAAATGGCTGCCAAAGACACTCCTCCAACAAGGCCTGAGGGGAGAAGGCATGGAATGGTCACAGTTCCTAGAGTTTGAAGTACAGCCTCGCCAGACACCTCAAGACAAAACATGCCTTCTACAAAAGGCATATTATTATCCCTTGGTGACTTCTATGTAAGGCATATTAACTTCGATTAGGATTCCAATGGCTGCATTTTGAAAAATGTGTACTCACCTGTTAGAATACAGACTGAGACCTGGGCATTATTTTATTTATATTGGTCATCAATTAAGTATCTTCATCAATGTCCACAAAGCATCCCCTCCTCCACCCAGGGCAGTAGGTGATTGATAAGGGCTGATTAAACAAGCATGGGCATCTGATGTAACCAAGGCTTCTCTTGTGTTCTCCTCCCCCAGTTTGGATTACCAACCTGCACCTGGCCCTTCTGCCTCTCGGCACTCACCTTCCTGCTCCTGACGACCAACAACCCCGCCATCTACAAGCTCCCACTCAGCAAAGTCACCTACCCAGAGGCCAACCGCATCTACTACCTGTCCCAGGAGAGAAACAGAAGGGCATCGACCATAACAAAGTACCAGGCCTATGATGTCTCCTAAGTCGCCCTTTCCAAAACACACCACTATAAACCCAGCCTTCAGCAGGCCGTCTGGGATCCCAGACAGTGGCCTTAACCTTCCCTTTTGTCTGTTCTATGACTCAAGCACTGGGAAATGTGTGTGTAGTCACCATTCAGAAAGCTCTCTGTTCTGAGATGCACAACACTTATCCAAAATATGGTTAGTTTAGACTCTATATTCATTAGATTGGAAGGCAAGAGGGTAGGTTCCACCCCAGCTGTGCCACAAATGAGCTTCTACCATCTCTGGCAAGTTCTTCTCTGCTTTCTGCTTTGATGTCTTAATCAGTTTCATGACAGGGAGGGACTCAAGAGTCCTTTCCACCTCTGAAGTGTTGATTGTTCTCGCTCTCCTACAAACTGATGAAATCAGCATGACCAACAAATAATTACTTTGAGTTAAGTAAAAGATGGAAGTGTTGCCAGAGAAGAGGCAGGAAACTGTTAACTTTCTGTGGAGGTTTATTCTTAGGTCATGGGCTGATGCTTTCCAGACTTGGGGTTAGGAATCTAAATTCACTGTAAGTGCCAATGTGCCTTCTTTTACATAACAGAAATATTTCTGGAAATGTTGTAAGGTAAAAATTGATCTTTATCAACACTCAAATCATATTGTAAACAAATATGTTTCCTTTTGCAATACTCATGATCATACTCTCATTAAACGAAGTCTGCAAGTTGGTATCAGGGTTTTCTTAAAATTGGACTCACCTGCAGGATCACACATTGCTCACTTGGGGGGGTTTCCCATGGTCAATCGTGTGTGTGAAAAGAGATAAGAATGGATTAAAAATTGGCCGGGCGCGGTGGCTCACGCCTGTAATCCTAGCACTCTGGGAGGCCGAGGTGGGCGGATCGTTTGAGCTCAGGAGTTCGAGACCAGCCTGAGCAAGAGCGAGACCCCATCTCTACTAAAAATAGAAAGAAATTATATGGGCAGCTAAAAATATATATAGAAAAAATTAGCCGGGCATGGTGGTGCATGCCTGTAGTCCCAGCTACTCGGGAGGCTGAGACAGGAGGATCGCTTGAGCTCAGGAGTTTGAGGTTGCTGTGAGCTAGGCTGACGCCATGGCACTCACTCTAGCCTGGGCAACAAAGTGAGACTCTGTCTCAAAAAATAAATAAATAAAAATTATCAGAAGAATGTTTGATGTGTTTAGGAGAAAATTACATGGCAATGACCATGGATATGGTTTTCTGTTTGAGTTGAAGGACAGATTTGTAATAACCCATTTCAATTTTTAGGGCATAGCCTCTTAGCTTTGTGCCCCCAAATTATAAATCAAGCCACTCTTGAATGGCCAGTAAATCCTGTTATTTGGTGGCTCTGGTCATAGCATTGACCTCCCAGACCACAAAATGCCTTTGTGGGACTCCACATGACACAGGCTTCCCCCCTTCCTCAAAAGAGGGGGATGAACCTCTTATAGGGCCACAATGGGACCTCCCCCTCCCCCCCACACACAAAGGCTTCCAATGTAGCACAAAGGGGTGAGGAACTTAGAGGGGAATGGGGAGGGGACGGGGAGGGGACAGGCCCTCTTATATACTCAGCTCTAAGGAAAGAATTACATTTCACCAAATCCATCCTTTAGAAAAAGCTGGTTTCTACATTTATCCTTTCTCTTCTGTCTACTCTGAAATCCCGGCCATCTTTTCCCAGCCCAAGAGCGCTGGGCTGCATATTTCTCTTCCAGATCATGTCTAGCCCATTATGACTTCCGCAGGAAAATGGAGCCCTTCTCCATGGAAACAAATCCTCCATGTAGGGAAGGGGAACGAGTCACACTCCAGAGGCTACCTCTGAGTTTGTGATCACACCTTGAGGTCAAGAAGGCCTCAGGCTATATTTTAATGACGTGGAATTACTGCTCTCTGAGGATTAGGCATCCAGGAATTTCACCAGGAGGCTGTTTATGCTCACAGCTCACTCAACTGCCCCAGAACCTCCAAGTGATGACATAGAACTATTAAAGTACTAGTTTTCATGCATTTTCCACCAAAGTGTTATAATCTGGTTTTATTAAGAGCAGGAAACCCTCCACGTGCATGCTGTTCTGGTTATTGACCACTAATAAAACCCTTCAGCTGTTCTAAGTATTTCAATATCCTTGCCTATAAAGCAAGCCGAGCTGGCCCAGGATACCAAGCAAGGTGGAAATAGATGGGGTAAAAAAAATTCAACCTATGAAAACATACAATGTCCACAGGATACCAGAGTGGCCGGTGTAGTCCAGAACTTCAATCAGGCACCAACAATGGAGGGCTGGAGCCAGCTCCACTGGCTCCTGCGACCACCTGTGCAGGTGAGTGCACCTCTCCCAGCGCCACTCGGTGACATATTGATAGCCTCAGATCGGCCACGGTGGGAATATTTACACCACAGAAAGCAGCAAACTCTACAGATGTGGGCATGCACACAGCACAACAATACACGTTTTGCAAGCACATGTACAAACAAAAAAGGTACATTTGAATGTGAGAGGGAAAAGAGAGCGGGGTATGAAAATAAAAGGACACACAGACTTTCATATATCCCAGAGAGGGGCCTCACATGGACCCGTGAAGATACGCCAGGGACTAAGGCATGTGATTAACTCAACCGCCAGAAAGAAATTTAAAATACAGGGTGGCAGAGTGTGTGCTACATACATATCTATACACACATACGTGCACACACACATGTATAGTTGTTTTTGTCGTCTGTCTCTTTTCTTCATAGAAGTAGCCCATGGGTGGCATATAGTAGCCCCAAAAAATAGTGAATTGAGCAATTGAAACACCTTCCCAGGCCCACTCTCTTTCCCTCTACAGAGTCCATTCACTCATACTGGCTGGAATTTGAAATCTATTCCACACACAACAACATACTTATAGCAGACGCACAGAATCTCAGGAAGTCCAGCTGACTTGCCTCCAAAACTTACACAGTGTTCAGGGAAATAACTGTTTAGAATGGTGCATGCCATCTAACCCTAAGCATTTCCTTGTTTTGTGGGCAATAACTTCAAGCTTCTGCGAACAGTCTTTTGAAACTATCCTTACCTTACAGAGCCTGTATGGTTTGGACCTTCAAATCACTTAATGGTCTCAGGTGAGGCAGGTAGATGGTACGTTAGTAGTTCAACTCCAGCGAGTATCAGAATCACCTAGAGATCTTATTTAACACAGATCACTGGGCCCCATTCCCAGAGTTTGAATCAGTAGATCAGAGGCAGGGCCTGAGAATTTGCATTTCTGACAAATTCTCAAGGGATGCTGAGGCTGTGGGCCTCCAAGGACCTCTTTTCTTTTTAAATTACCCAGCCTCAGGGATTTCTTTACAGAAATACAAACATTAACTAAGACAGCATCACACCATGACTTGTTCAGTAAACCATCTTCCCCACCATACTGTAAACTCTGTGAGGGTCCAGAGCGTGCATCTCTGGCTGCCCCCAGCTGCAGACCCTGCACGTGGTAAAAGCTTCATAAATATTTACTAGCAGATGGACCCCCCTGCCTTGGCATCTCTGTGAGCCTAGAATTGATTTCGGAAGGTGTGTATTAAGCAAGGTAATATTTGTTCAAAATGCAGATTTGGAGGCCCTGCCCTCAGAGATTGGGATTCAGTAGAGGAAGAGGTGTCAGAAACCTGCATTTATACAGGCATCCCAGGTGACATGAGGAGGCCGATTCTCCTGGTCGTCTGAAGAACTGAGGGAGGCAGGTAGGGAGAGGAGAAAGAGTTGAAATATGGTTTGGCATAACTTGAGGAACATATAAATGGTTTGTGCCTTTCTCCCCCAAATAACTTCAATTTACCTCGTATGTGAATGTCTTGTTAGTTTCTATATTCTTTATAAAAACTATAATTTCAACATAAAATGTAATATTGACCATACAATACAATTTAACACTTCATTTTATATTGTCTGGTATTGCTTGTCATCTGGGTGGGTCCTATTTGCTCAATAAGGTGGGGAATTCTGAGGTCAGGGATCTCATCTTATAATTACTTGGGCACAACATACTCTGGGGACAAAACAAATTTCTGAGCACAAGATATCCTTGCTGCTGACTCCTGGTTCTCGGACTTTTATCTGGGGAAGAAGGGGGTGCTGGGTGGGCTTCCACAGAGAGAGGGAAACAGGATCTGCATGTCAGGGGCTCAGGATAGGGAAGTCACAAAAACTCTTCTTTTAAAAGTTTCATAGTTTTAGCTCTTACATTTAGGTCTTTGATTCATTTTGAGTTAATTTGTGTATATGGTGTGAGGTAGGGTTCTCCATCTCCTGCAAGTGGACATCTAGTGGTCCCAGCACTAGATGTCAAAAAGATTATTCTTTTCCACTATAGGTTTTTTTTTTTTTCAGCATCCAGAAAAATCTTTAGTTTTCATTCCTGTAGTTCTAAGGTAGTATTTCCAAAACTAGTCAGCCATGAGTCTTAATAAATATCTATCAAAAAGCAAAAAGTCACATGAGCCAACAAAATCCAAGTACACAAAGCTAAGTAAAGTTAAACATCATTCTTTTTTTTTTTGTTTTGTTTTGTTTTGTTTTGTTTTTGAGACAGAGTCTCACTCTGTTGCCCAGGCTAGAGTGAGTGCCGTGGCGTCAGCCTAGCTCACAGCAACCTCAAACTCCTGAGCTTAAGCGATCCTCCTGTCTCAGCCTCCCGAGTAGCTGGGACTACAGGCATGCACCACCATGCCCGGCTAATTTTTTCTATATATATTTTTAGCTGTCCATATAATTTCTTTCTATTCTTAGTAGAGATGGGGTCTCACTCTTGCTCAGGCTGGTCTCGAACTCCTGAGCTCAAACGATCCGCCCACCTCGGCCTCCCAGAGTGCTAGGATTACAGGCGTGAGCCACCACGCCCGGCCTAAACATCATTCTTTACCATAGTCTTCTCAAAGACTTTGATGCCAGTGTGCTTTAATGACTCTCTCATCCTGACTTTATCAGAGAAGACTTTTTTTCTGCGTGTGGCCACCTAGTCACATCTCTAGGAGTACACTTCCAAAGAGCCCAAGTGCTGGATTCACTCTTTTGCAAGGATAAACTTGGCTGATTTGAATGCTACTGGATTATTTCAACTTGATCTTTGAGAATTAGGACAGCAGGATAGTTGGGGTTTGTGTGTTCGTGTATTTATTACCTTTAACCAGGCCAGAGCACAAATAAGACCATAATTTGTGAATTCCCCTGGGCTTCTTTTAGCAACTGGATGGAGGAGCCATGTTTTTAGTTTGCTGCTGAAGTATCAACTTTTTAAAAGCCAAACCTTAAACAGTGTATTGTTGCTGTTTTGTTTTCTTTCATTTTGATTTTTGAAATTGTGGTCCAAGAACAACCCGAGACATAATCACTTGAGTGTGGTTTAAAAATGCAGATCCTGGGGTCTCTTCAGACCTAATAATCGGAAACTCTGGGGCTGGAGCCCAGACTCTGCTGCCTCGAGCTCCCCGGTAATTCCCGTGTACATCAAAGTTGGATGCTCTTTCCTGAATTAAGAGAGAGAGCCCAGTTGTCCAAAGAGAGATGGGAGACAGAGACTGATGGGTACCTAGGACCAGACGGCTCTTTCTGTACCTCCTTCCCTTCCCTTGTCCACGTCTCTGCCCTTTTGCACATTGGCACACCCTGTGCGGCAGCCTCCTGTGTGATCTCTGAACTCAGGCACACTGAGCTCGCCTTGGCGCGTGATGCCTTCAAATTGCCACCGGAGGGCGCCAAAGCACCTCCAAAAGCCCTGTAAGGTGCTCTCCGAGTTCTTTGGCTTCACAGGTGCTCGTTCTAGGCTTCCAGCCTCCGCGTCTCAGCCCTGTCCCCCACCTCACTGATTCTCAAAAGGACATTGGATTGCATGGGAGTGCACAGCTGCTAAGAAAAACTCTCACTAATTGTGAGGCCCTGGGGGATTTGTCTAATCTGCCTCTGAGCCCAAGTTTCTCACCCTAACAAGGAATTCATACCGACCTGTCATTGTAGTTCCTTCAGCGATGAAATGCGACCGTGGAGGCAAAGCTCCTTGACCAGCTCCTGGCGATTACTCCACCATCAGGCAATGATCTGCACGGCCAGAAAACCAGAAACCTTGAATTACAAAAACAATTTTAAAATTTTTATTATTAACACATCTAAGTTCAGTCATGGCTGTCTTTCCTCCATATGCTCAGAAACCTGTCCATCACCTCCATACTGTTCAGTCTTGACCTTGAATTTGGCCTCCAGCGCTGTTCACAGCACCCACGGCGTGTAGACGAGCACAGGTGGGAGACGAGGGGCCCTCAGCTCAGCTCAGGTCCCACACCTTCCCCTCACACAGCTTTCTGTCTCTGGGTTATGCTAGTTACTTTTAAAGAAGCATAATTTAAATTTTGTTCCCTGATTGTGCTATCATGAGCATTATGATCATTCATTCTGCGAAGACAATTATCGTAATAGGTACTTGAGTGGTGGAGGTGGTGGGAGACCCTCCTGCTTAGCGTCCTTCAGAGCTGCCACCTGCCTGAAGGCTGAAGCCCAACTCCCGAGCTTGACAGACCAGGTGCTTCCTGACCCAGCTGTTTCACCTCTCTGGCCTCATGTCTCACCAGCCCCCACCAACACACACACACACACACACACACGCACACTCACTAAGCTCTTCCACATTCGATTACTTTCTGAGCCTCAGACCCAAGGCTCCTTAATTTTATCTTTGTTTGTGCTGTTTTTGTCATCCCTTTCTTCCATTTGCCACCAGAAACACTCCTATTCAGCCTTCAATACCCAATTCAAATGTCACTAGCATCTTTTCTGAGTATTTCCGTGATCAGCAAGGCAAAGTTAAGTTTCCTTTCTCAACACTTCCATGGTATTTTGTGTATACCTCATCTCTAATGTCTCTGATCTGGCTTTAAAGAGGCTGGGGTGGCCTCCCTCCCTGCCCTCCAGAGGTGGCCTTTCATTTGGCCTCTCCACGGCCACTTTAGACTGAGCCAAGCACTCTGGCCCGCTGAGCAGGCAGCCACTCCATTACAGGACCGTGTGTCTGCTCCACGGCCAGTCAGCAAAGCAGGGTGTGCTCTGGGCTCAGACAGCCCAGGACAAGCTTTTTTGTTTTTACATTATATTAAAGTATAACATTTATCTAGAAAAGTGGACAAGTAATATGTGTATCACTTAATGAATTTCCCATAAATGAACACACCTATGTAACCAGCACTTAGGTCAAGAAACAGAATATTACCAGCATCCAGAAATCCTCAACAATTGTACCTTAAAATGTATTTTGAACTATTTAAACTTAGATTTAAAAAATGAGCTATGAAATTTCAAATATATGAGTAGTTACTAGCTTCTGAAAGACATTTTAGAAGTTACAGATACCAAAATACCCCTGAAGATGTCACTCTGAGGATCTGGGGACACTGTGCTCCTTTCCCAAGCAAAAGCCAAGCCCTCAGCTACGCTGGGCCCCAAAGTGGACACTCCCAAGCCTTGGAGCTGAGCCAGGTGCAGACGAGGCAGGTACATCATCTACCTGAGTGTTTGGAGAACCCGATCACGTTGACTGTGAGAACGTTCCAGGCAGGGTTAAGGGACATGAGATGGAGGACAACTGTCATTGGTTGACTGCCAACTCCATGCTGGTTTCTCCACTAAGGACTTCACTTATACCATCTCACTGATCCCATGGAGAGGGCCACCCCCATTTTTTTAAAAAAGGGAAGCTGAGGAGAGGTAACAGGACTTGTCTCAAATCTACATATTATGATGATCAGAAGCCCCAGAACCAGGATCTCAGCCCAGCTGGCTCCCAAGTGCATCTTCCTAGAAGGAACAGCACAGGCAAAGGCCCTGGGGTGGGAATGAGGACAGTCTGTCCTGGGGCACCTCCATGCTGGGGGAGCCGACACCCCCATGTAGTGAGTGTCCCATTGAAGAGTAATGAGAGTTGAGGAGGGAGGGGTCCTGAAAACGGGCAGAGGGGCTATAATGGAGGACTCTTCCACTTGCCCCAACCAGCCCCTTTGCCCTTCCTGCCCTGCCCTGTGTGACGGTTAAGAGTCCACAGTGGGGACCTTGCTGCTTGTGTGTGCTATCTGATGTGTATTTTTTCTTCTGCATTTCTGCAGATGCCTTGATGTTTCAGGTGGGTGTGTTTGGTCCCTACTGCCCTGGTGTTTTCCATCAGAGGAAATGTACTGGCTCTGTTATTGACACATCACCTGGGCCTCCAGCATCACACAGGTGATTGCAATGCACCCTGACCTCCTGACCTGACGAGCTTACAGGAAAGGCACAAGCCCAGCAGCCCACACTGGGTGGCAAGACAACATGCCTGTGTCGCTGCTCTGTGCATGTGCATGGTTTCCAGCACATTCCGCCTTTATCCTGGGAGGCCCCTGGACCACAGGAAGCAGTGCCGAGCAGCACATGGCCTCCCCTCTCCCTCCCCCGCCAAGCTGACCTTCAGGGCCCTTCTGTGGGGCCAGCCCACCTGTCCGGGCATCTCATTGCCCTCTGCTATTGGCTGCAAGGTTGGGGTACCGCATGCCCTGGAGGTGCAAGGCTGGGCGGGCACCCTTGCTCCACTCCTCACTACCTTGGACAGCTGTCAGTTGTCTGTTTGCTCAGCTTTTAAGAGAAAGACGAAGAACACCCAAAGAGACAAAGAAACATCTCCCTCCACCCCATCAGGACCTAAGTTCCAAAGGCTGGCAGAGCCACGAGAAGGGACGTAGCGTGGAAGGTGCTGAATATACCATCGATGCATAGCTTTGCTCACTCATTCTCCTCCTGCCTTCCAACTGCTTCCAACTGCTTCTAACTGCTCCCCTGCAACCCCGAAGACACACCCATGCTCTCGTCTTCCCTGTCACTTTTGTGTAAATGATCCCCAAATGCAATGTCCCGAGCCCTGGACTCTTACCCAGACCAAAGTCCCACATCTCCAAGTGCATCCAGGGCTTGTCCACCTGCCTGTCCAGACATCTCAAACTCTGCACAAAATTGACCCCCAATTGCCTTTGCTGCACTACCTGTGGTCATCGTAAAGTTTTTATTAAAGTGTAATAGCTTTACATTACAGTGCACACATCACCCGTGGACACACCCAGGTAACAAGCAGAACATCCTCAGCGTCCCAGAAGGACCCCTTGCATTTGATTCCCACCAGTCACAGCCCCTTCCAATGGTGACTTCTCTCTGTTTAGCATGGTTTTGAACTTTGTATAAACAGAATCATGCAGCCTGTACTTCTCTGTCCCCAGCTTCTTTCACTTAGCATTGTGAGATCCACATATACCATTGTGCAGAGCTGTGGACCACCCATTCCCTCGCTATGCAAGTGTGTCATAATTTATCCATTCTTCTACTGATGGACAATTGGGTTGTTTCCCATGTGTGGCTGTTATGACTACTGCTGTATTGAACTTTGTTGTGAATGTCTTTTTGTGAATGTGTGTAGGCATAGCTTTTGTGGGTAGTCCCGGGAAGGAATGTCCCGGCCATAGGGTGTGCAGGTATCCACCCTAAAAGATACGGCCAGCAGTTTCTAAAGTGGTGCTATCAATGTACATTTCTACCAACAGCACGTGTGGGATCTGCTTCCCCACTTCCTCACCAACACTTGACGGCATTTTTGACTCACCCTCCCATCCCCCCCATGCCTATCAGTAGTTCTTTTTCCTCCCAAATTATCTCACATTTGCAGCCCTTTCCGCTTGGTTCTGGCCTGCTGCAGGGGCTGTGCACTCACAGCAGCCTCCCTGGCTTCAGATTTCGGGCACCCCATGAACCACTCCCTGACAACCTCTCTAAATGCCGCTTTCCTCATCACACTGTCCACAGAACGTCAGTCACCCCTGATCCCTGATTACTTTAGAGCTGCATCTGTTTGTTTGTCTGGTTTCTGGCACTCTTGGCAAACCCAGTGATCAAGCAGACCCCATCTTTCTTTCAAGCTTCGATGCTGTCTTCATGAATCCCACGTGCCGTTTTCCAATGCCTTAATCCCTCTTCCAGTAAATCTTCAACACCAGTTTGTTTGGCAGGAAACCGTCGTCTTTGTTAGCAGCTCTGTAAGAACCCCACCCCCACTCCCACGCCCCTCCCCACCCCCCAGCTGGACAGGGCGAGTGGCAGCAGAGCCCTAGGGAGCTTGTTCCAACACCCTTGTTTTCAGAGAAGCCTCAAGTGGTGAAGAACTTAAAAAATATATATCCTAATGACTTGGCAAATGTTTTCATGACTTTTTAAAAGTGACAACTACGAATGTTTATAGCAGCACAATTCACAATTGCAAAGATGTGGAAACAACCCAAATGCCCATCAATTCATGAATGGATTAGTAAATTGTGATGTATGTATACCATGGAGTATTACTCTGCTATAAGAAATAACGGTGATAGAGAATCCCTTTTGTTCTCCTGGAGAGAGTTGGAACCCATTCTATTAAGTGAAGTATCTCAAGAATGGAAAAACAAGCACCACATGTACTCGCCACCACTTCTTGTTTGTTGTTAGCCTTTATGTGATTGGAAAGCAGGCAGAGCTTTGCATATTAACTGGTGGGGGAAAGAGCAGATTACAAAGAGGAACTTCAAGTCAGCCGTGCTGTTAAGACTGCTTCTCAGTAAGAGAAACACCCTCAGCGTGACAGTTACCCAGCATCTGCAACCTGTAAGGAGGTTTTTAACCAGTAGAAAGTTTTTGAATTCTCTCATCATTACAGGGAATCATAGAAATGCATGGAAAAGACAGAGCAGGCAAATTTTGCTTATTTATCTCAAATATTAAGCAGGCAAATCAAACTGGTGTGTGCTTACAGTTTATTACAGTTATTACTTGAACATCTACTTTATATAAGGGACTGCAATGCATTCTGGTTCATATTGCCTATAGTATAGAACTGAGAGCTAATGTCGCTATTTTAAATGGCCATAGGTCTTCGTCGTTGCACCTTTTCTTTTTGAAATGTAATATTTTTCTTACCTGCACTTTATTTGATGCTGAGTCCTTTGGAAGGGGCAGTGGGGGCTCCATGCCTGGCAGTTGTATCTTATCACACGAGAAAGGGTATGTCAGCGTGCTCTATCAATTCTGATGCCTTATGCAAACCTACAGGGGCTTTGCTTTCCCTGTGGACACAAGCAGGGACTGGATTCATGGGTCATGACCCACAGCACACATCTTCCAGTTTGATCACATGGCTGTTTGGAGCCCCCAGGTATAATATCTTCTGAGCCATGCCTTCAGTGTCCTTCTGTATGGAGGAAGGACCTTTCCTCACCATCCCCCCTCGTCTGCCTACTTTCTGGCCTCAGCTGACACTCCGGAGATGGAGATTCCCTGGCCCTTCTGCTTCGTGCAAGAGGAACAACCTCTCTTTGGGTGCTCCCAGCTATTCATCCCTTTCACTCCTTAAGTGGAGCTGAACAACTGCAGGACTGCGTTTAAGAGCTAAAAATGTAGGCACCTCGGTGCCCCCTGCCGTCACCCATCCTCACACTCCCCTTGCGATGGCAGGCGGCAGAGGCTAGTGAGACATTTGCACTCCGCGCCTGCTTGCCCCTTAGCTCCACAGCTAGGGCATGCCTGCCACAAAGGGTCCCCCCCAGCCAAGTGGCATTCTGGGTCAGTGGGAGTTTGGGCTGTTGTCTGGTGCCGTTTTGTCTGCCTGTTTACCAAGCCAAACTGTGTGTGGCTCAGAGCACACTGAAGAGGGACGTTCTGTTCCAGACTTGCAGTCTCTGCTTCTCTCTTTGTTGGGGCTAGCGGGGTAGAGAAGCATGAGAATGGTTTTTCCCCCAGTGCCCTCTCTTGCATTTAGAAAAGCCCTGCTCAGGATGCAGAAGAGCCCTCTGTGGCATTCTCGTCTTCCAGAATTCCTGAGCGTGAGCACTGCCCAATTACATGCGCTGAGGTGCAAATTATGTGCAACATTAAACTGCCTATACATAGGTCAGTATCAAACAGGAAATGAAATGACATAGTGTTGTGATAATTTCCGAGTCAAACAACACATATTAAAAAGGCCTACAAAAGCAAGACATCATAGGAAAAATATTAAAATTGTATCATAATCCACAGTTTTGTTCTCCCTTCTCCCTCATTTTGTCGTCTAGCTCTTATCTCCACTTACATATACTGCCCCAAAATCTTTCTGGAAAGAAAGAGGTCCATTGTAAATAAAGAGAACTCTTGGATCCCAACCTTGTCATCCAGTCCCTTCCAGCCCAGGCGGGACTGTGCAACATGAATTTTTTTTTTTTTTTTTTTTTAGTCAACACCACAATGGTTGCAGGGCTGGGAATAGAGACACAAATTGCTCTAAGTTCACAGGCGTCCACCAGGAAATCCAAATAGATTTGGGTAGAACATGGGGAGGGGGAGAGGAGAGGAAACTTCCTAGGGAAGAAACTCAATGGCGGAAGTTAAAGAGGAGAGAAGCTCTCTTGTCTGCTCATTTGTGATTGTACCAGACAGGGAGATGGAAGGTGCATTCACTGAGAACAGGGACAGAGGGACATCCACCAAGGGGACATGGTGGGAAAGCTGTGGTGAGGAAAACATTTGCATAAACACCCAGCAAATGATTCTCTGGAAATGATACCAGAACCCCCTGTAGAAAGAACTAAGGAAATGTCATTGAATTGTGCAATTTGGGCTGCTTAAAAACACCACGAACATATGTTTGTGCTCAATACTGGATACCCGATTGTCTCTCTGATCTGTGGCCTGGAGGTTGTCTCCAAAGCCACAGCAACCTGGTGGCAGCCAACCCTGGCATCTTGGGTTCCTGCGGTAAGAGAACTTGGCAAGCCCTGCACCAGATGCCTACCTGATTCAGGATTGTTGAATGAACCGAGTAGTTTCCTGCTTGCTTGTAACTTCACTCCTTTTAAGGTCAAAGCCAGGAAGAAGATTTCCCTTGGTTCAAGCTGAGGGAGGGTCCCACCTGGGAGTCAGTCCAGGGCAAACCAATGCTGACTGAGAGGGGCAGACATCAGAACGGTGGCGCCCCCGTGTGTCAGGCACCATGCTTTACATGTGTCATTCTTCATCACAACCTTACAAAGGAGATAAACTCATCCCACTGTACCATCAAGAATCTGCAGTTCCTTAGAATCCCAGGTGCTTTGTACATGCCATTCAGCAAGGCTGTATTTTGTGACCTGTACTTAAGGTGTGGCCTTACAGGGACTGGGGGAAAAGCCAGGCAGGGAGGGTGGAAACAGGAGGAGGTAGGTGCTCCTGCCAAGAAGGCCTGAGACACGCTACATGCCCTCAGCCCCGGCCAGTGCCACTGAGGCAGAAGGCTGCACAGGTGTGGCGTGGAGGTGGCTCCAGGATGAGGTCCATAAATACGTGTTATGGCTGAGCTAATTGAGTGAATTAATGAAAAGCAAACATATGGGCAGAAGTTGGAAATGCTGGACAGCTCCAGAGTGGTTAAAAGTGCAAATTTTGATGTTAGACCTTGGGCAAGTTATTTAAACTCTCCAAGCCTCAGTTTGCTCATCTATGAAATGGGGATAATGGCACAATAGTTACCTCACAGGATTTTCCTGATGGTTAAGTCACTAATACATAAAGGTGGTGTTCACTTTGGCAGCACATATACTAAAATTGGAACGATACAGAGAAGATTAGCATGGCCCCTGCGCAAGGATGACACGCAAATTCGTGAAGTGTTCCATATTTTTTAATGAATTAATAAGAGAATATTAAATTATATTCAGTATCTGATGTTTTGCAAGGCTGAGATTTGTATTTAAATTGGTCAAAGTAAATAAAACACTTAGTCTCTTAGAGGACACAGAAAAAAAAAAATACATAAAGGTGCTTAGCACAGTGCCCGGAGACGGGGTGAATGCCCGACCACTTGTGGCATCTCTTATCTTTCTCATTGTCTTCATTATCCTGATGAGCACCAGGAGGGGCTGTGGCCCATTTGCATGAGGCAGGTGGAAACACCAGTGTGATTTCTTTTATTCCTAAAGCAGACCCCTCACACTTTCCTCTTGTGACTCATTCTCTCTTTCAGGGTAACACTAGGAGCTTGTTTTCTCCTTATTTTACCAGGAAAAAGTGTTAGAACGAGATTTGCCTGAACCTCCAAACTCTTTTTTTTTAATTTCAGCTTATCATGGGGGTACAAAAGTTCAGGTTATATATATTGCCCATGTCCCTCCCATCCCCCCGAGTCAGAGCTTCAAGCGTGTCCATTCCCCAGACAGTGCACATCGCACTCATCATGTAGGTATGCACCCATCCCCTCCCCCCAGCCCCCACCTCAGTCCGAAACCCAGTTGGTGTTATTCCCAAATGTGCACTTAGGTGATGATCAGGGAAACCAATTTGCTGGTCAAACTCTTATCATGAACGTGGACCTACGGGCTCCAAAGGCCGCAGACACCTGGCCTCGGAGGCGCCCCAGGGGGCAGGCTGACACCTGCCCCAGACAAGGAGCGCTGCATTCTGGCGGGTGTCCAGCGGGTGGAGCCAGAGAGCCCCCGGCGGCTGCCCAGCGCTAAGGACCAGCTGCACATCCAAGCAGAGGCCCAGATGGAAGGGAGACCTGTGCCATCCGCACGGCTCTCTGTGGGAGTTTTCTTTTCCATCCTGTGCTCATAGAAGTGCACCTGAGTTGCTTAGATTTCTGCCACAACAGAACAAGCCACAAAACTGAAATTCAAGAAGAAAGGAAAAGGAAGAGATTTTTAAATTCCATTTTAGATTCTCCTGCTGTGGAATGTTTGCCTCCTGACTTTTAAAAAGACAGCAGAGTGTGTGCTGGGAGTCTCACCTCGAAAGAGGGACATTCCAGGGAAACACTGGTATTTTTGTTCTCTCCTCTCTGGGAAAAAGGGCGGTTGGTTTACAGAAAACAAGTTGCACATATCTTGTCTTCCCCGCCCTCCCGCCACACCCCTCGGGCCCTTGCTTGGATTCTCACCTGCGCAGAAGGTGTCGCGTCTAAGAGAAAATTCTACCCCAGGAGCAGTCACCGGGCTCCCAAATCCACACTCCAGCGACGTGTCCCATGGTTTTTGATTTAAGTGACACTATGTTGATCCTTTTCAGTTATAAATCTTTCCAAAAATATTTCAGGGACAGGGTAGGGGCTAGAGGAAACAGCACGGAGAAGAAAGAGGAGAATTTGGAGTAGGATTAGTGGTGGGCAAGGAACTCGGAGCATCGTGGACGCGATGGCAAAGTCGTTGGCACCGTATCAAGAAGAGAGAAAGAGAGAGAGAGATCAGGTATGGAAGCAGGGGACCAGCTCCTGGGCAGTGCTTTGGCACTGGTGCCTGCAGTGGGAGGAGAAAGCGGGGCCCAAGACTGCAGAGCGAGGCTCAGAGTATAAAACTGTTAGGTGCCTCCCGCCAGCCCTATCTCCTGTGAAGGCCTCTCCCTCTCCCTGGAGCCCGGCGAGCCTTATCGGCCACTGCCTTCTGCCGCCGGGAGCCAGCCCGAGTGTAAGTACCCTCCTCACTTCTGTTAATTTCCAACTGTTCATTGTTCGGGGCTTGGCTGCTTAGTCCTCTGTCACTTTCGCTCTTTTTCTCTTTCCTATTTTTTTTTTTTTTTTTTAATGAAGAAAACGTCTCAGATCGCCCGGACTGATTAGAAGCAGCAAAGTCAGAGTTCTGGCAGACTTAGAAAGCAATTTGCCAAAGCCACAGGTTTCTTCCTGGAAGTTTAAAAGCGGTGTCTCTATTCATGATTTCGGAAGCAAGGTGGAGGCAGCACCTGGGCTGGGGGGCACGAGGGTTTGCGGCGAGGTGTGCACAGTGTCCTAAATGACTCCGGTTCACGCTGTTAGGAGTGTCGGGCCGCGTTCCCGAAATAAGTGAAGTTGGAGACAAGTATCTACGTGACTCAAAAGAAAAAAATGGGGCACTGGGAATGGCCCTTTCCGGTGATGGATTTATAGATTCTGCTGCTTGTGCCGTCAGGCTGGAGGGAGTGCGCCTGTGTACCCGCGGGGAGCGCTCGCCAGTCCCGCCTGAAGCCACGAATCTGGCAGCTTCCTTGCAGCCGCGCTTCCTGCGTGTGGATTCAGGGCTCCTGGGGGTGGCGTCTTCTGAGCACGGAAGCATTGTCATCAGGAGACAAGAATACCTGACTGCGTTTCCTTCCTTTCTGATTACAGCTTTAAAGAAAACTGAGCACCTCCTGCCACTTAAAAGCAAAAACTACCTGAAATAAAGATTGTAGTAAGTACCAAATACACGTCAATGTGACGGTCTCTTTATTATGATAGAGCATGAAAGTTTAAGTGCCTTCTTCTATGTCCATATCCAAAACTTTGTACTATTTTTAAAAGTGATACTTGAGGCATGAAAAATTGAAGAGTTTTAGGTCTCTCCAATTGCACAAATTTCTAATATATGCTGACAGAAGAATGTATTTTATTTTGTGCAATAAAATAGAGAATATTAGTTGAATTGAAATCTTGATATTGCCCAGTAGTACTGCCTCGTTTCACGAATGATCTGGGCTATGAAAAGTGATTTTTGACTGCTGTTGGGATGCTCATCAGGTACAGCTTCCAGAATATTCTTGGGACATTAACTTCAGCGCACACAAGGCTTGTTGTGGATGTGTCAGCAATGTAGGAGGGTGAGGCTCACTTTGAGGCCCAGGGAGACATTTGTTTGTCAGAGTAACTGCTTCCGGCAAGGGACTAGAGTCAAAGTGGGGTGGCAGAACCCTTCCCTTCGTGCTGTTGTTCAACCCCCACGCCAGGGTTACTTCAAGGCAACTGTGAAGACAGGCTGTGTCCACTGCACCACCGAGTTCTGGCACCCACTGCAGACTCCAGCACACAGAAGTTGCTCTTTTACTATCTGTTGACTTGAACAGAATCTCAGGTGGCATTAATGTGCCTGGCCCCAGACTGGAAGACAAAGAACCATCAGGGCCAAGCTATTCCATAAGGCTCACTCCACCTGCTGCTTGCTGAGTAAACTTGCATGGTTTCCACTCTGAACCTCAGTTTTTTCTTCTATAAAATGAAGGCTTGAACTGTGTGCACTCCAAAATCCTTTCTAGCTCTCAAATTTTTCTGTCTCTTGGCTCTAAGAAAATATTGATGTTCAGCTCAAGGATGTAGTTCCCCTCAAAGTGCACGATTTCGGTGGTAGGAGAAAGGCAGCACTAGCAGGGGTGCAAGAGGTAGGCATCTACTCTGAGAGAATGTCACTACCTGGCTTGTCTTTTTCTTTCATTCTTGTTTCTTTGTTTTTAACCTGGTAGAAGATGAGAGCCCTGCCATTGGGTTTCTTAATGTTGCTCTTTATTAAACAAAAATATTCATAATGCAACCCTGAAACCCATCAGTCTGGTACATAACTAGCCAGGTAGTTTACCATGGATAAATACACACACATAATTTTTTCCTAAGACATGTCAGAAATATTTTCCAAAATTGTGGATTTCTCTGAGTCACTCTGGCAGAATGTAAGTTTTCAGGATTCAGGCCAAGTCAGGAGAAGAAAGTAAAATTAAAATAAATAAAAGGAGGTGGAAAAAGAGAAATACCACAGACACAACTTTTTTGGAACTTCTGAAGTAAGAATGATATTTTTGGATGCAGTGAAAGTTAGGAAAAAAAAAAAGAAAAAAAATTTATGAAAAGCTGCCATACCTGTTGAATTCAACTAAAAATTGTTTATTATTAACAAAATGATAGCCGATATTTAAGAATTCTTATTCAAGTACAAGAAAAAAATGCCATTTAGCAGTCTCTTAAACTGGGCTTTTGCTGTGCATACAAAACATGGCTAGTATCTTGCTACAGAAAATAGAGCCCACCTCATTCTTGTCACACTTGATAAAGAACAGCAAGGCCAGGGCAACTTGTCACATTGGTCCCAAGATGGAGCTCTAACAATGTGCCCTGAGCGTTTCAGAGCCCAAAGCCCATCCTCTCTCCTAGAACAGGCTTCAGCTCCACCAACCTCCTGCCCATGGGGACACGCAACAGAGCAAAATCCATGCGTTGGTCTCTGTGCAGGACAGCTTGGCATTTTTGTTTGTTTGTTTGTTTGTTTGTTTTAAGCAAAGTAAAGGAACATCTACTTTCTGTGGCCAGCTCGTTGGCTCTCCACCCCCTGTGCTCTCTTTGCTGTTGGAGAAGTTGCCTTCTTTGGCATTAGAGTTCTCGGTGGGGCCACGTGGTCCCTCCCCGGGAACCCCCCCAGGCGGGCTGCAGCCGCCCTCCACTTGCCTTCCAGGTGCTCAGCAGAGCCAGGGCGTGCATCCTGCTGATTCACATAATTTTGCCCTTTGTCACGTGTTGAGGAAAAGGAAGGATGATTGGTGCCACTGGTGATGCCCAACATAGTCCTCTTTGGACGTTCCCTTCTGAAAATAAAGCTGGTGAGGAAGCGCGCGGAGGCTTGGCCCTGGCCGACAGGTCGCAGGAACAGGTACGCTTCCTTCTGCATCCTCTGTCTGGGGGAACCTGGGCGCTTGCTCCAAGCCCCGGTGTGTCTTCTCTGGGCAGAGCCTGGGAAGTAGGGCTCAGCCACTCTGCTGAGCTGTGGGCTGTGGGCTGAGCCAGAAGCACAGGGGTCTCGATCCAGAAGGTCACGTGGCACCCACCTTGGTTTGGAGGCTGGATCATTGAGCTAGGGTGTTTTGACTGCAGTGGAAAAGCCAGGAGTAAGTAGTCTGGGGTTTTACATTTATCCTGCTTCTATGTTATTAGAGTTGCCTTTATTTTATTGTCCACTCTTCTCAGTTGAAATGCAATGGCCTACTTTGCAGGAGGTGAGGTGTTTGAGGGTCAATAGAAGATCCTTGGTCCATAGCCTTGCGTTGCCTTCCCAATTAGCATGTGCAGATTCTTAAAGTTCCCTAAGGAAATGCAAGTATTCTAGCATGATAAAATTCTAGTGGGAACCGCAACTTTAAGTTATTGATTGCTCCTTAGCACTTCTCATGCCTGAGTTCTGGAGCCGGTAGTCAGGGCTCCCAGGGGCTCCAAAGGGTTCAACAGTTCAGAAGAAATGGTTTCTGGGGGACTCAAACAGCAGCCACTGCCTGCTGAAGTCGTGGGAGCACCCCTCTCTCTAGGACATCATTGCCCTACAATCCATCCCAACATGCAGATATTGGAGACACAAATCACTATAAGTCTTCCAAATGTTGAGCTGTGGATTTGGACAAAGCTAGTTTAATCTTTACTTAACTTTAGGTGGCTCAACAGGGGATCAGGCCATTCAGGTTCTCAATCACGTCTGGCTGGTTATATTATCGGGTTTCGAATCTGTATCTCCAGAATCTCTGGGGTGATGGGATATTTAAAACCCTCTAAAATAAATACGTTATGCTGGAAATTTTGAGAACATGAATTTGTTTATTCTGAAATAGCCCAGGTACCTGCTTTTGTGGTTGATGAAAAATGCCACTTTAATGTTGTTCCTTGATGCTTCGACTTTAGGGCTTGATACATTCGGTTACAGAAACTCAAGGCAGTTGTGTCTTTGAGCTTCTTGTTGTTGCCTGGGCTGAAAGCCTGATGCCTCTTGTAAGCTGGTGTGGTTTTGAGAATGGATTGCTGTAGCAGAGGCAGGGCCTTACCGAGCAATATTTTCAGTTATGAGATTTGAAGAGGGACATATCTGAAAATAAATGATAGCCATCACGTACTCAGATTATAAAATGAAAGATGATTTTTTTTCATAAATGCATAATTATTCAAACAGTTGTACATCTTTAACTATGGAGCCAGCAGAGCTCCTTATGGACTTAGTTTTGGCTTCCAATCTCTAGGATTCACTGGAAATCTCACAGATGTTGGTGTCTAACATTGTTTTGCCAAGACAAAAGGAGCTTGGTCTGCAATGCACTGTATGAATGGCTTCTGCTCTGTGCAATGATTAACAGTTTGCCATTGTTTAAAACATAGTTGGGCAGTGAAGTAACATAATGGAAGTGTAATTGTTAGCAATAAATCAGTTACCCACATTGATTTCCATACTGAGATTAATAGAAGCCAAAACTAGAGTCAGGATTTTTTAAAAATAGACAGAACTTTATTATCTGTTAGTCACTATTTGTTGGATATGGTACGTGGAACAATGATGGGGCAAGGAATAGCCATGGGGATGGTTTGATCACAGCCTGGTGACTGGAAAAAGACAAGCTGGTTTCTCTGCTTGGGCTTTGGGTATTTCCTTGGCCGTGTCCTGTTTGGTTGCAGCTTTGGCATTCCATTATTGTGCCTTCGGGGGTCTGATGGTTTGGGCATTTGCCTGCTTTGCACTGACCTTGGCTTTTCTTACAACTCAAGGTGATTTTACCATTGTCTTCCTCCCTCTGCCTACCCTGGGATTATGGCACTGGTATTCCTTTGTATCTCCCATCAGCACCATGAAACCTCCATTTTCGTCTCCAGGATACCATATTCTGGTGATGTTGGTGCTTTCCTTTTACATACTTATCATGAGACGTGTATAGGCTCATAGTGAACACAAGTCATGGTTATATTGTTTATATTTTCCCAGGGCATGTTTACTATTAATATAATCACGCCTTGTACATTCTTCTATTATATAATCCTTTAATTACAACTCTTTGGTTTTCAACAGCTTTGTCCAATTCCATCTTTCCTAGTTTCTATACCTTTGTGGAATGTCATTCCTGCTTGTTTTCACACATTTAAATAAAAAAAGTAAAGACCTTCTGAGGCAGCTACATGATATAAGGACAAATTCAAGCCATCTTTGACTTGGAGAGTATGGGGATGCTGTGTCAACACACACAAACTGTTGTAAAAATTTCTTCCCTTTCAAATCTTTAAAAATAAAACTTTTTTCCTACACAATGAGTGCATTGCGCACCGTTTGGGGAGCGGTAACACTTGAAGGTGCTGACTTGGGAAGGGGGCGTGGGGAAGGGAGGGATATATAATAAAAAAAAAAGTTTTTATTAATTCATCTGGCAAATTTTTTAAGTTCAAGGGGATATATTTCTTTTAAAAAAATTGTTGTCCTCTGTATTAAATCACATTTTGTGTATTAAATATGTTTCCCCTGGGAAAAAAAGAAAAAAGAAAAAAGAAAAATGTGCTCTATTTGATTAAATGCTTAGGACAAAAAAAAAAAAAAAGATTTTCCTTGTATAGTCTCTTACTTTCATAATCATTTACTTCCTACACAACAGAGATTTTCTTAAAAATAAAGCTATATAAAAAAAAAAAGCTATAAAGTCTCTATCAGCCAACTGCACATATAAACTTTATGTGGTCACTGATTTAAACAAATTGTTAAAAATAAAAATAAAATAATGGCATTTATGAGTCAAAAAAAAAAAACCATTAAAATGATTGTGTTATTTGAAGACAGAAGCATTATAAAAATATCAATATATATTTTGCACATTTAATTAATTTGCCCTTCTATAAATAACTCCTAGCTGTTTATTGCCTATTAACTATTCCTATTGTTGCTTTGCTTAAAGTATAGCAGTTACATAAAAGGAAAGTAAATGATACAAAATAATCTATAATTAAAAAAATATTTTTCAAAAAAAAACAACAAAACTTTTTGTTTGTGAAATAAAATTTTAATTTACAAAGACTGCTTATCTTGGACCAGTCTGCACTAGCTTAGTCAGCAGGCCATTTTGTAACCTGATTTCTTGCCCTGTGACTGGCAACATGAAGCTTGAGCACTTGATTTGAGCTCTTTCTATATTATTTGACTCATTATGTTGACATGAACTGTTTTTCAGTCTTCTCAAGTAGACTGAACTCCTTGAGTACAGGAAGTGGGAGATCAATCAATGCTTGTTGAACTAGAAACTGAACTCTGAAATTAAAGATCAGAACATTCTCATGATAGCATGAGAGACATCAATCACAAAGGTAGTGTGGGATTTGGGTTTGGGTAATCATCTCCGTGATGGTATTTCAGGAGGAAAATGGCACTTTCTTAGTCCTATGGGACATCATGGTCCAGATCTTCTGTGGCTACTCTAGAAGCCACAGAATTACGCACAGCCAGAAACCAATCTAGAGTGTTCTGCATTAGGGATATTTATGAGCTCTGTCCTTCCCCAAGGAGCCACAGGAAGAGCCAGCCATGGAGGACAGCCCCTCTATGGTGAAAGTGGACAGGGGTGAGAACCAGGTTTCACCGTGTCGAAGGAGAAGGTACCTCCCCAAGGCTCTGGGCTATGTTACTGGAGATATGAAGGAATTCGCCAACTGGCTTAAAGGTATTTATGCTTTCATCCCTTGGAGAGATGGGAAAAGTAGCTTTGGGGGAAATGGTTTGCTGGTACTTCTATTTATATCTTTAGTAATATTCCCCCATCTTTTATCTATCTCTTAACTCTCCATTTTTCTAATTTTTATCTTCTAACCTGCAAACCTCTTTGATTTTTTCTTTTTATGGAGATGGTGATCGGGTCCAGGGCACTGTTTATATTAGAGGAAGGCACCCAGCTCTATTCTGCAATTTCAGTACTTGAAACTAAAATTTTATTATTGGTAATTCATTCCTTTGGCTCAAGAGTCTGTACCTCTGAACATGGTAAATAAATGCATGAGATGCTTTCTGGGGCTTAGATTCTAGCAGGGACAGTGTAGGTTGAACATAAAGAAATGAGATGCATTGAATTCAGTGTTAGGCTGGAAAAAAAAAAAAAGAGATGCCTTTAGGGGTCTGGGTGCTACTAAAGGGACAAACAGTTTAGAGAGAAAAAATCAAAGGAATATCAAAAATCGGTTTCATCTCTGGGGGGTTTTGACGATTTTGCTCAAGGTGGGCCCTGGAATTGAGCAGGAACATCATTTGTTTGGCCACTTCCTTAGCTGTGCTTCTGTCGTGTCTTCCAGACAGGCCTGTGATCCTCCAGTTTGTCGACTGGATTCTTCGGGGCTTATCCCAAGTGGCGTTTGTCAGCAACCCCATCAGTGGGATCCTCATTCTGGTGGGACTTCTGGTCCAGAACCCCTGGTGGGCTCTCACTGGCTGCGTGGCAACAGTGGTCTCCACCCTGACCGCCCTCCTGCTCAGCCAGGACAGGTAGGCACGTCCTGCCGAGACACAGGGGCTGACCACCGACTGTGGGCAGCAGTGCTGAAGCCACATCCTTCCCGGGAGAAACAAGCTTTAGCCCACAGAACTCTTTATATTTGCCTTTAGTCAGAGTACAGGGAATCCGTTATAGTCTCTTATTCTTGGCATCTGAATAAGTAGCTAGTCTGAATGATGCCAGATTCTTGTGGCATTGCGTGGTAACCAGAACCAAGCTACAAGTAATCCCCAGGAGAGGTTCTAAAGAGATCTTCTTTAATGATTGATAAAATTACTTATCATCAGCGTTCTGTTAGGGCAGAATTGCATATGAGTTCATGAAAAGTCTTAGTGGCTTAATAACCCTGTTATATCTTGTTGTCATGCTTAGTTTAGCAAACTCGTTCTTCATAGACAGTGCAATGGTCAGCTCAGCTCCTGGGAGATGAATACCCATAAATTCCAAGTGAGTAGATTCTGACTTGTGAGTCTTCTGATAGATGTGTTGGGTTAAAAATACTATGTGCTTTATAAATTGATCTGTCATTGAAAAAGTGATAAGCTGGCTCCCACCAGCGGGGAAGACGGCTCCTGACTAGCCAGTTTGTTCCTTCAGGCAGAAAACCAGTCTTCTATGCTTCCAGAATCAATGCATAATCCCCAGTGATAGTCATTACACAACTAAACTTTTGTAGCACTTGCTGTAAATTACCTAAGGAGGTCCTCCGGGAGAGAGTCATTAAATGCTCTCTACTTTTCGATCAATTCCAAGGAGCCTGATTAGCTCCCAGTGGAGGGTGATTTTGTATCTTAGATTAAACCCTATTCCAAGGCAGGCCAGGAAACAGTCCTCCCAATTTGGGGATGGGGGCTAGGGTTGTGCCATATTGCATATTCCTTCATTGTTTTGTTCCAGTGAACCATGATCAACCCCATTTTCCTTGTCAGGTATTATTTAGAAGACAAGTCCTATTTACATATGTTCATTTCCTTGGTCCAAGAAAGACTGCATTAAAATGGCAATGCTCTGTTTTAAGTGAATACATGTCTTCCTGTTGCTTTAGTTGTGGCATTCCACAACTTACAGATGTATGCCATTAATTTTTCACTGATCGAACTCAACATTAAATCTCCTAGTCAGTTGTTGAGAGGACAAGCCTTTGTGTAGCTGTCTACTGTCATTACATGTAGTCCCAGTTTCTGGGTGACATTCATACAAATTGCATCACCTCCCACTTGCCCTCCAGGATTATTTAAGAGAGACAAAGAACTTTTGACCAGGGACTCCCACTTCTATTGCTCTCATCCAGGTGAATGTACGTGACGTCATCTTGCCTGCTGCAATGGTGCCTCCTGGCCCAGCTCACAGCTGTCGTGCCATCCTGTCCTGTCCCCGCACTGACGGCAGCACCTCCGCCTTAGGTCCTGCATATTCACCCTCCCCCACTCGCTTCACCATCTTCACTCCCCGTCCTCTGGCAGACATCGCCCCTGCGTGCCAGGCCCTTGGGAAGTGGATCCTGTGCCCTTCATTGTGCCAGATGTCACCAACTCTTGGAGCCCTAGGGGTGGGAGGCTGCCTTGTTAGCACTGGGGCTCATTCCACAGAAATTGTCCCATTTCTCACTCCGAGCTTCCAATTCCCAATTATGAAATAGAGGCCATTTGGGCCAGAGTAGAAACTTACCCATAGGCAACCTTTAGAAGTGAGGTCGAATACTGAACAAAAATGAACCTCAGAAAGAAGTAGGTGTTAAACATGCACATAATTAAATAGGCTACTTTTCCAAACAAAAGAAAAGCAACTGTTTTTCTCTGCAATATGTAATACATGTTTGGAGACAACAAAATAGAAGCACAGGAACATGGACATGTATGCTAAGTTGGAAAGTGAATGTTTACAAAATCAAAGACACTATGAAAGTGAACTGACATTTCAGGAGTCTAATATCCCTTACCAAGAAATCTAACTTAGGAAACCAATGTCATGCGCTAAAAGCTCTATTCAAGTCAGAGGCCCTAAATGATTTAAAAGAGATAATATTAGTTTTCCAAAGGAACGGCTAGAAGGTTGCAGATCAGCCTTCCTGATCCCCCTGTCCTTCCTCAGACTGTCTTGGCTGTGACCCCTGTGGAGGGAGTTGCTCTATATGCACATTTGTATTTTTATCTATGTATCTTTCGCTTCTTCATGTTTTTATTAGTATTTCTATGATGCTTAGGTAGACTTTGAAATACATTTCCACACATGATCTCATTCTCTAATGTGAACATAATTAGCAGTGTTATGTGCAAGTGCAACCCAGCACACTGGGAAGTGTCTGTGCCACACCTCTTGTCCTGCAGGTCAGCAATTGCAGCTGGGCTCCAGGGCTACAATGCCACCCTGCTGGGAATACTCATAGCTGTCTTTTCAGAGAAGGGAAACTATTTCTGGTGGCTGTTACTCCCCGTATCTGTTATGTCCATGACTTGGTAAGTTGCAATTCCTTTTCAAAATACCTTTTTTAAAAAAATTATGGGAGGAGGAGGGAATGGGAGTTATTGTGTCATGGGTGCAAAATTTCAGTGTTGCAAGATGAAAAATACTCTGTGAATAGATGGATGGCAGTGACAGTTGTGCAACAATGTGAATGTCCTGAATGCCATTGAACTGCACACTTAAAAATGGGTACATTTTAGGTTATGTGTATTTTGCCACAATTTTTTAAACAATAAAAACAATTTTTATGTGTACTGGAAACAGAAACAACCATTCAAAAAGATGTGTATTTCCTTACAACCAGGCATTACGTCCGATCCCCTGCAGACCCACCAATACCTTCCCCTCAACCGGAGGTTCTCCACACCGGCTGCCCATTGATGCCTCCTGGGGAGCATCAACACACACTGATGCACATGGCCCCACACACCTCCTAGCCCCTTCCAAGATTCTGATGTAATTGGACTGCAGTGTTGTCTGGGTATTAGGAGTTTTCAAAGCTTCCCAGGCGATTCTAAAGTACAGCCAAAGGCTGAGTGCCATGGCTCACACCTGTAATCCCAGCACTTTGGGAGGCCAAGGCAGGAGGATCACTTGAGGCCAGAAGTTTGAGGCTGCAGTGAGCTATAGCTCATCACTGTACTCCAGCCTGGGTGACAGAGCGAGACCCTACCTCTAAAAGAAAAAAAAATTATAGCCAAAGTTGAGCCCCACTTCCTCCATCAGTGGTTCACACACTTGAACACTATTGGAATCACCTGGAGAGCTTGTTAAACCAAAGAAGTCTGCTCCCACAACCCAGGTTTTCTGATTCCATCCACCTGGGGTGGGGCCTGGGAATTTGCATTTCTAATGAGTTCCCAGGTGATGCTGATGCAGCTGTCCAGGGACACCCCCCATCCCCGTTCAAAAAATTTTTTTTACTGAATTCAAAAATCCTACAAAATAGTTTTTCTGTTGGCATTGCCTTAAATCGTTTTTCTGGAAGCAAACATTTCCTTCGTTCTATATTGTACTTAGAATATAAAATACTAGTATGCACACAAATGAGAAGCAGCTGTAGGACCACCCACCCTCACTGCACCCACAGACAGGTGTGTGGAGGAGGACCTACCTGTAGAGCCAGCTTCCCCAGGAGGTGACTTGGGACCTGTTCAAGGGCAGGAGACCTCGCCTGTGGGTGCTCACCCACCCCGTCCCATGGTCCGGGAAATCTGGAGATCTGATCTTAAAGTGATGGGGTCCTTGATTGGGTCAATAAGTGAGAGCCACACAGTGGCCTGGGGACCTTGTAATCCACCCCCTCCAGTCTACAGACAGGGAAACTGGGGAGAAGAGTCTTGCCTAAAGTTACATAGTTACCAATAGCTCAAGTATGCAAACTCTGCCCCCAACTGTAAGATCTTCTTCCTCCAGCCCACACCACCTGCCTCCTTCCTTGAAGAGTTTCTATGTTCCAAAAATATTAATAGATGTACTAAAGACATGCAGAAATGATATATGCCAAAGTCAGGATGGTTGCCTCTGGTGGGGAGGAAAAGGCATTTTATCCAGTGGAGTTACCCAGGGGGCCTTAACAATATAGAAATTTTATTTTGTATATCTGAAGTGTTTCAGAAATATTTTGAAAACCTTGGTACATAAGGCACTCTGAGCAACTCCAGAGTATAATTTTTCAAAAGCCAAATAAGCTAAGAGTTGATTTTTGACTTTGTATAAAAATTATTGTCTTGACAGTAGGATTTATCCCAGGTTTTTCCTTCTGTGGGAAGTTTGCCAACACAACACTTTAGGGACATATTGGCAGATGAAACAAATCCCTTCCATAGCATAGAGATTTGGTTTGTCAACCTGGCTTGTCACATGCTCACTCTTGTTCTCTGTTATTTTTTAGTCCAGTTTTCTCGAGCGCATTGAACTCTGTGCTGTGCAAATGGGACCTCCCTGTCTTCACCCTCCCCTTCAACATGGCATTGTCCATGTACCTCTCAGCCACGGGACATTACAATCCATTCTTTCCAGTCAAACTGTTCGCACCAATAACCTCAGTTGCGAATATCTCCTGGCCTGACCTCAGTGCCCTGGAGGTAAGATACACTATCATCTCACATCACCCCCCTCCTCTGGAAGGCACCCAGTGGCCCCTGGTTAATTGTCAACGGGTATCAGAGTCCCCTAGATGTTCAGCTGTAGGGTGGCCTTTCTGCCTTCATCTTGCCATCTAAAGCATTTGTTCTACTTCAGAGCTTTTGGGTCTAAGGGATTTTTCTAAAATGACTATTTGGTTAAAGTTAATTTCCGCCCCCCCCCCCCCGCTTTTTTCTAAACATCTACAGTGCTAGCTCCAAAGAACTGGATGCTCACTCTCAGAGCTCATTACGGAGCCTCTCTAGTCTGCTTTTTGTTATGGTTTATCTCATAGAACATGTACAATGATCCAGAGTTCTCAAGCCTTGGTAGGCATCAGATCACCCGGGGAGTTTTTCAAATACCAAAGCAGCCTTCATCTCAGACCCTCTAAATCATAATCTCTGGGGGTTGGGACTTGTATGAACAAACTTCCCAAATTGTGATGCAGACCAGAGTTTGAGAACCACTGTATCACAGGTTGCACACTGTGTAGCTCTTCACAGATGGGCACAGAGAGATCCACGTAGTTCTAAAAACCTGGTTAACCCAAATCAAATTCCAGCTCTTCCTGTTGGTGTTATTTAATAAATCTGTTTACGGTTTCTTGATTATTGAGAACAAGAGAACACTTGAAATTAGAGGAAAACCAAAATAAACCTTACCTTTTTAATGTGCAAAAGACCTGTTCTCCCACTATCAGGTTATGAAATACATTCTTTGCTGAGTGGTCAAAACACATGAGGAGCTCAAGTAGCCTTTTCTTTAACTTCTTGCCCAGAAAATGATTGGGAGCATTTGGAAATAACTCAGAAGGAAAACTCAAAGATTTATTAGAACTACCCATGACAAACAATATTATAAAATAGCATGAAACTATCTAGAACTGCACTGTCCAATACAGAAGCCATTAGCCCTGGGTGGCGATTTAAATTCAGACACAAGTTAGTTAAAAATTCAGTTCCTCAACCTCACTAGCCACACTTTAGATGCTCAATAGCCACACGTGGCAATTACCTACTGTATTGGACAGCACAGGATATAGACTACTCCATCATCTCGGAAAGTTCCATTGGACAGTGCTGATCTGGGCAGTGGGGTCTTGTCCTTCTCACCCTGAGCCATCAGCCCGTCACCAGCCACTTCTCTGCCATCTCACTCAACCCCTCACCCCATGTCTACCGGAGTGTTAGTTCTGCTGTCAAGTTCTGAGATAAAAGCTGTCTTTGCCAAGCTCCCTGATCAATTAATAGAAGAAACAGGAAATGACCTTGTGCAGACATGAAGAACCAGCAAGCGCTGGAAGAATTTAGAGTCCATGTTTGGCAGAGTCAAAGTCACACTGTGGTCTTCTGCACTGAGCAAGGACCAAGCCAACTTGTGGAAGCCAAGGCAGACCCAGCCTAATGCAAGAGAGCAGAGGACCCTGCCCCCGTCCCAAGGCTGGGGCTCCCTCTGTCAGAGTCGCTGCCTCCAGAAGGTTCTTGCCGGAAGGTAACATGTGACCTAGAAATGGAGGACTGGGCAAGACGGGGGTGCTGGGGAAGGCGTCTTTCAGTAAACCGGCTTGCTCAAGAAGGAAATGTCATGGGGAATTATGCCTATCCTGGCCCTACCAAAAGTTTTGTTATAAAGAATGATCATTTGTTGGCTTCAGTTAAACCCTGTACCTTCCTGAAAACTGCCATTCTGTGAGCACATTAGCTAAATTCAGGCCTTAGCCAGAGAATAGAACTGTGACATTTGCATGTATTTTTGTGCATTGAGGCTTGATCGATAGTTATTAGTAACTAGAATAAGCTAAGGATATCTTGGCTTAGCACACACACATTCCACTTAACAACAGAAGGGTAAATATGGCTTTGATTCATGAACTTGCCAATAATTGCTTCTACATTGTAAATAAAATAACCTGGGTTCAGGTCTCCAGGCTTCTCGTAAGCAACCAAATTTCACAGTCGCAATATTTCTGTTGAACACAGGGCTGCATTGATGGATTGCCCTCAGCACTGATGGACAGTTGAAAGCCGAGGAGGTGTCAGCTGTGCTCCCAGCCATCCTCAGTGGGAGGCGTGGCAGATCCCACAGCCAGGAGCAGTGATAGCAAACCGGAAGCTTAGCAGTGACCAAGGCCGAGTGTCAGTGCAAGCAGGAGAGGCAGTGAGCAGAGGGGGAGTTTCAAGAAGGCGTGTTCACCGTGCGCCAGGGAAGGGCTGGTGTATCTCTGGGGATAAGGATGAAGAATGACTGGGATTTTTCTGTAATCAAGGAGAGACAGAATTTTTTAAAGTAGTGACACTTATTTTGGAAGATAAGGCATGTTAAATCTAAAATATATTGTATGAGTTTGCCGGTGTCCTTTGGGTTCCTGTAGAGTTGTTTTAGTGGCCTCATTTTTTAAATTTCCTTTGCAGTTATTGAAATCTGTGCCAGTGGGGGTTGGTCAGATATATGGCTGTGACAATCCGTGGACAGGGGGCATTTTCCTGTGCGCCATCCTACTCTCCTCCCCGCTCATGTCCCTGCACGCTGCAATCGGGTCATTGCTGGGCACAGTGGCAGGTAAGCATAAGACTCCTTACCTCCTCTGTCCCACGCATTGTCTTGGGCATCTGCACTCCGGAGCTGTCTTGAGGGACCAATGGGAGCTCTTAGCATGCTTCCCCCTGCCCTCCAAGCCCATCAGACTCCTTCCAGAGCATCCTGCTTTAGTCTCAAGTTCTGACCCATCCTGTCTTGTTTAATAGGACTCAGTCTCTCGGCTCCCTTTGAAGACATCTACTTAGGACTCTGGGGTTTCAACAGCTCTCTGGCCTGCATTGCAATTGGAGGAATGTTCGTGGCACTCACCTGGCAGACCCACCTCCTGGCTCTCTTCTGCGGTGAGTATCCCGCGCATCTTGCATCTCGGGGTAGGGTTGCTCATGACTATGGGATCAAAATCAAAGACAAGTGGTAACAAAGGACTGCATGAGAAATCAGGGCCAGGATTCCAATTTGGGCCCACTTGCTACCTATGTAGGTGTGTGACCAGGACAGTGACATCCTCTCTCTAGGAGTATTAAAGCCACCTCGGCCTACCTTGCTGGTTACTGTGAAGACAGGAGCCTGCTGCGTTGCAGTAACCGTTCTAGAATATGTATGTTTCAGGTGATAGATACTTGACTTGTCCTGTGCTCTTTATACCAATTGTTTAACCCCAAAACCTCAAAGGAAATAACTCAGGCTAAATACAGAACCTTGTGCCCTGGAGAGTCACATGGGATCCCATGTGGCCCTTAGAATCACATTAATCCAGCTGTTCCAAAACTTGAACATGCATCAGAATCACCTGAAAGCCTTGTTAAAATGCAAATTGCTGAGACCCATTATCAGTTTCTGATTCAGTGTTAGGGGTGGGGGGAAGAATATGCATTTCTAGTAAGTTTCCAGGCGGATGCTGCTCTGCTGGGGACACATTTCGAGACGTGCTGTGTTAATCCTTCCTGATCCCCAGTATTGTAGCCAGACTCGGCCTGTCAGAGCTAGAAGGCTCTGGAGACCTCCACTCCATCCCTTTCACTTCCCTGTGGGTACTGAGGCCAGAGAGGTCAAGGGATGTGCTGAAGGCCATCGGGTCAGTTGGGGGTAAATTCAAACCTCGAATCCACCTTTACCAACAGCCCCCAGAGTGACTCCTACTGCACTCCTCAGCCTCCCTGTACTCTCAGGCCCGTAGGCAACACTTAGGCTAAAACCGACCTCCTGTCATTTGGATCTGAAAAGCTAGTGGATTGCCCAGGCTGATTACAAAGTGAGGCTTATTGTAGCCTCTGGCGTTGCTAATTCAGTACAAGTAAATTTAAGATAATATTCTGGAGTGGAGGGAATGACAATCCCTTGGGGACAAAAGGGTAAAAAGATTAGTGGAATGTCGAGAAATTGTTACTAATTTAGTGGAAATATACGTCTCGAGTCTGTTTATCACCAGATTAATCAAGCGGAAATATCTAAGCAGTTATGAAAATGGCGGGAATGGATTCCCGCGTTGGCAGGAAAGGGTATGGGACCAAGGGGTTCTAAGACCCTGTTCAGTTTTGACTTGACGCTTTAGGAAGGTTAACAAAACTCAGGTTGCTCTGGTGTTGCCGTTTAGATGTCACTTTGTCAATCTTTTCACAGTTACTCAGCTCTTTCACCTAATAGTTCTGCCAAAACTTCGTGCTCATTCTCTTTATTTGTTCATAGGCTTAGGGCGAACGAGAGGGTTAAGGACAGATTCTGTAACCACCTGAGCACAGCTGGATTAGAATCTTTTATCCTACAACCTGCCAGCTTTATTCTGAGATGGGTTTGGGGTTTTCAAACCTTTATTTGGGGTGCATGGCTTTATTTTTTCTGTAGGCAATAGCAGCAAATATGTACTAAGCACTCATGGTACGGCCCAGACAGCGCTAGGAGGACTGAGGGCTGTAGAAGGCTTAGGTCCCCTGCGGTTCCTGCAGACAGAGTGCCACAGTGCAGGGGAGAAGCCAGGTGAGGGAGGGACCCTACAGGAGGCCATGCCATCTTGGTAGATGAACAAGGAGAAATCTACAGTACAGGATTCTCTGGGCGAACTTTACAGTTCAAAATCATGAAGTGCCTCCTGGCTTTTCCATAAACCCTAAAAAATGAGACGAGGGATTCCGTTTGGTGGAAAGGATGGTATGTACAAGCCAGCATGGGGACAGCCTGAGCACATCCTTTAAGATCAAACAGAAACCATTTTGGGCACAGGAGGTGTTGGTGAGGTTTTGACAGACGGTGGAGAGGAATTTAGCCAAACATGTTTGCAAATCTGTTTCCCTAAAGAGGGAATATCCTTATTATTTTCTTAGTTATATTATTTTCTTAATGATTTCTTTACTATTTTTTTTTTTTTTTTGAGACAGAGTCTCGCTCTGTTGTCCGGGCTAGAGTGCCGTGGCGTCAGCCTAGCTCACGGCAACCTCAAACTCCTGGGCTCAAGCAATCCTTCTGCCTCAGCCTCCTGAGTAGCTGGGACTACAGGCACGCACCACCATGCCTGGCTAATTTTTTCTATATATATTTTTAGCTGTCCAAATCATTTCTTTCTACTTTTTTAGTAGAGATGGGGTCTCGCTCTTGCTCAGGCTGGTCTCAAACTCCTGACCTTGAGCAATCCTCCCTCCTCAGCCTCCTAGAGTGCTAGGATTACAGGCGTGAGCCACCATGGCTGGCCTACTATTTTCTTAATTATAGAAGCAGTGCAGGTTTATTATATGAAGCAAAACAAAAATTCAATCAGTATAGAAAAGAGTAAAGCAGAAAGTGAAAATACTCCATCCTACCCCCAGGTGGAACTTTTTTGCCTCCCTTTTTTAAGAACTCTTGTGATTACATTGGGTGCATTCGGATAGTGCAGGTGGATCTCTACTTCAAGGTTTTTAACTTAGTCACAGCTGCAAAGTTCCTTTGGCCATGCATAACCACTCACAGGTTCTGGGATGAAGACGTGGACATCTTTGGGAGGCCATTATTCTGCCTATCTCACTACCCTCCTTTGGGTAGATCTGATTTCTCTAGCAGCATAGCATAATGGTCAAAGCAGTGTACTGAACTAGTTAAGAGCTCAGACCCTGGTGCCAGGCTGCCTGGATTCATATCCCAGCTCTGCTACTTAATAGCATTATGAACTTTTGTTTTTTGCACTTGCTTATTTAGGCAACCATAGCCTTATTATTGAATAACTTGCTTATTCACTCTCACCCCCATAGCTCATATTAACCTGTGTCTTCTTGCTGGATTCCTTCTTCAAAGAGGGTTTCCAAGAAGGTCTTGTGAAGTAAACCTTCAAAGACCCTGAATGCCGAAGAACATCTTTGTCTCACTATTACTTAAATTTTAGTTTAGCTGGTTGCAAAACTCTAGATTTAACTTTTTTCTGTCAATACTTTGAAAATCGTCTTCAAACACTACTAATGCATTGTCTTCTTAAACCCCAAATTGCTATTAAGATGCCTGGAAAGAATCTGATTCTTGTTAGAGGTGATTTTATTTTTCTCTCTGGGCTCTTAGAATTTTCTCTTTGCATAGGAGACATATTTTTTCCCACTATTGTCTGTCTAGATGTGGGGTTTTCCTTTTCAGGGCTACTAGGCACTCAAGTCCTCACAACGTGAGTGCTCATATCTTCCTTTAATCCTGAGATATTAGCAGTGTTTCATTTCTCAAATCTTTTCTTTCCAATTATTTTTCTCTCTCCTTCTGGGACTTCTAGTATTTGCATGCAATATTTTTATGTTAATTTTTTCATAAGTCTTGACTTTTTCTTAGCATTGTCCATCTCTTTCTCCCTTCACGAGGCCCTCCAGTTAAGTTGATCAAATGGATCATTCTTTGGCTCTAACCATTGTGCTGATCATGCCATCTACTGAGTTCTTCACCTCCGGTTCGTTAATTAAGCTCTATCGGCTGTAGGTTGTTCAGTTTGTTGCCCTTCTTTTGTAACGTGTGTCTCTTCAGATGTCCCTGGAGCCTGTTTCCTGAGGGATAGTAGCTGTTTGGGTGGTGCGTCTCTGAGCGGGGAGTGGGAGCCCAGGGCTGAGCTGGCCTCTCTCCTGGTGCGTCTGAGGAGTCAGGGGACAGGGAGGACGTGCCACATCGCAGGGTGTAGAACCTCCATGCTCAAGGCAGCAGAGATGGCCAGTGTATAGGAACTTCATATGACAAGTGCCCTCTCCCTGGGAGAAGTTCAGATGGCTTCTAGTTCAGAGCCATCACCAACAGTGCTGCAAGAAACATTTTTGGTACAAGTATCCTTGTGTACTTTGTACAAGTATTTCTGTAAGATATATTTCTACAAGCCAAATTGATAAGTCAAAGGAAATGCCAATTTTAATTTCCATAGATGCCAGATTCATCCCCAAAAGGGCCATACCAATTTCCACGGCTACCCACAGTGTGTGACAGTGCCCATCTAGTCCCCAGTGGGTGCCGTCAGACCTTTTAATCTCTGAAACATGAATATTTGGGACAGACCTCCAGCCCCTCTCAGAAAGCAAATCGCACATGTAAAATGCCACGGCAAGTTTCAGCTTGTCCACCTCACCCTGATACTGCCAAACAAAAGCCCAACCTTGACAGCCAAGGTAAATAAATAACAGACATTTATTACAGAGCTATTCTTTTATTGGGTCTGAAAGTTTTTATCAGAAAATGGACTTAGAAAACTCTGATGGAATCTGGCAGTGCTGCCTTCCCAGCCTCTAAACCAGAAATTGCACGACCAGAGAATTTCTCAGTGTCATCGTTTTATCAGTAGAAGCTGTAAACACATTATGTATCTCTTTTCAACGGTTGGGTTATCAGAGGAGGACTCACACGTGGCAGTCGGTTGGAAGGGACACTGTCTGTGAAAAGCTGAAATCCAGCCTTCCCTTCAATACTCAAGGGCCTTTTCCTTCTCTCAGCTACCAAAAATGCTGTCAGGGTCATTACCTACAAACTGCCCACGGTGTGCAGAATTTCCTCTCTTAATGTAAGGCTTTCCCAGTCCTACTCAGCGAGTCTTAATTGATGGGTACTGACCATTAACTAGTCTGACACTTTTACTATGGAGAGAAAAGCAACTTAGAATAGGAGATCACTTCAAAACAACATAGCAGTATGAGACGTGAAAGTGCCAAAAGTGAGTCTTAGAAATGTAACAGGTATTTTTTTTTTTATTTCAAAGTATTACAGGGTTACAAATGTTTTTGGTTACATGGATCACTTTTATAATGCTTGAGTCATGGTTATAAGTATGCCTGTCACACAAATAGTGTTCATTGTACCTGTTAGGTAGGTTTTTCCCTCCTCCCCTGTCACCCAGCTTGATTTCCATTGAGATTTACTTCCCTCTGTGCACATGTGTGCTCATCAGTTATTTCTAATATAATAGCGAGTACATGCGGTGTTTGTTTTTCCATTCTTTAGATACTTCACTTAGGATAATGGTCTCCAGTTCCTTCCAGATTATTGCAAAAAGCATTAGGTCATCCTTCTTCATGGTTGAGTAGTATTCCATGGTGTACATATACCACATTTTGTTAATCCATTCATGAATTGATGGGCACTTGGGTTGATTCCACATCTTTGCAATTGTGAATTGTGCTGCAATAAACACTTGAGGGCTGGTGTCTTTTTGATAAAATGACTTTTTTTCCTTTGGGCAAATACCCAGTAGTGGAATTGCTGAATCAGAATCTCCATACTGTTTTCCATAGAGGTTGTACTGATTTGCAGTCCCACCAACAGTGTATTAGCATCCCTTTCTCTCTGCATCCATGCCAGCATCTACTGTTTTTGAACTTTTTAATAAAAGCCATTCTAAATGGGGTAAGGTGATATCTCATTGTGGTTTTGATTTGCATTTCCCTGATGATTAATGACATTGAGAATTTTTGCATATGTTTATTAGACATTTGTCTAATCTTCTTTGGAGAAGCTTCTGTTCATGTCTTTTGCTCACTTTTTAATGGGGTTGTTTGATTTTTTCTTTGCTGATTTGCTCGAGTTCTTTGTAGATTCTCACTATTAGTCCTTTATCAGATGTACAACTTGTGAACATTTCCTCCCATTCTGTAAGTTGTCTGTTTGCTCTGTTAATTAGTCCCTTACCCATGCAGAAGTGTAACAGGTATTGTAAACAGGGCAATGACAATAAGATCTCATGTGCTCAGGGGAGGCGTTCTGACAGAGCTGGTCCTGAAGAGAGCAAGGATGGAGTATCCCTGGTGCTAAGCAGTGAATAGTTGTTGAATTAATTAATTAATTAAATTTTTAAAATGAATGAAATTGATGAAATCAAGTAGAGAAATGCTTCTAACCCAAGCCATGAGCACCCTTCTGTTCAGAGCAATATCTCAATCCCAAGGTGAAAGGGGTGAGTTTTTTTTTTTTTTTTTTTGAGACAGAGTCTCACTCTGTTGCCCAGGCTAGAGTGAGTGCCGTGGCGTCAGCCTAGCTCACAACAACCTCAAACTCCTGAGCTCAAGCGATCCTCCTGTCTCAGCCTCCCAAGTGGCTGGGACTACAGGCATGCGCCACCATGCCCGGCTAATTTTTTCTATATATATTTTTAGCTGTCCATATAATTTCTTTCTATTTTTAGTAGAGGTGGGGTCTCGCTCTTGCTCAGGCTGGTCTCGAACTCCTGAGCTCAAACGATCCGCCCACCTCGGCCTCCCAGAGTGCTAGGATTACAGGCGTGAGCCACCGCGCCCGGCCGCGAAAGGGGTGAGTTTACAGCTGCTGTTTATGGAAATACATGATCTCACTTGAGATTCATCACCTCCCTGTAAAGCAGATCTTCAAGTTGCCTTTTTACAGATCGTGAAACTAGACCCTGAGAAATTGAGTGATTTGTTATTCAACAAATCAGATGACAGAGCTGGGATATGAAACCAGTACTGTTTCCAAAGACCAGCCCTTCCCACTGGCATGAGACAATTCAGCTAGGAAAGAATTCACTATGCTATTGAATAAGTAACACCAAGATGAAAAGAAAAAATATTGATAAAAGGACAGAAGTCTGCATAGTAAAGTAAATGAGGCTCACAGAGTCCTTCTTACCTTTTCCTGGTGGGAAGATAGCTGATGTGATTTCTCACCAAACATGAAGATGGTGAGTGTGTAACAGGGAGCTCTGGTGGCCTACGTGGCTGTGTGGCCAATGTATGAAGGGCATTTTTCAGGCTGTCCTTGTGCCATCTAAGGGCTTCCCTGAGCCTCCTTAGGCCCCGTATGCAACCAAAACTGAGGAATTGATGATAAGCTAGTTGAGATCTTTGTTGTTGTTGTTTTACGTTGAAAGTGATTTTTTTTTTTTTTGCTCACTCAGTATAAATAAAAATATAAGATGTTTATTCGCTGACATTAATAGTATTTGGAAAAATGTTATGGTGGGATGGAATCTCAAGTTTGTGTTCAGTTTCTGCTGTTCTCTGAGTTGTTACCTTCCTATTTTCATAAACCATAGGGTTTTTTTTTTTTAGTATAATGTGCTGCTGAAGTGAGCACCATACCATGATCTTTTGTAGCTGTGAATTCTAACCATCAATATGAGAATTCTAGATGCAGTGAGATTGTATAGAAACCATGCTATCTCAAGAAATATTCCTAAGTTTCATTTTAATTCAATTATGCTTGGATAAAACAAGAGGGAAATGTATTTGCCACAGAAGGCCTTTCCTTAAATATTAGCAGTAACAACAAAATAGTAACCACAAAAAAATCTACCTTTATTGAGCCCTTACTGTGTGCTAAACACAAACATTATTTCTTCTCATGCTCACACCAACCCCATGAGAGAGAGAAATTTTTATCACTTCCATTGTACAGGGGAGGAAATGGAAGCTTAGAACAGAGTCCACAGAGCAGGTGGTAGAGCCAGGATTTGAACTCAGAGCTGCCAGCTCTAGGCTCATGCGTGTAACCAGGGTGCTGGGCTATCCGGTAGGATGTGGAAGTAACCATTCCAGGGGATCTATGTTGGAAGGCAGTCTTTTCCTGTGATTAAAAGTGCATCTACCAAGCATTCTTTTTTCCTCTTTTGTGTAGCCCTGTTCACTGCCTACCTCGGAGTCAGCATGGCAAACGTAATGGCTATGGTGAGTTTGCTTGAATCTTACTTTATAATTAGCGTAACTGACCAGCTTTCAATTACATGGAAAACCCTTCTGAAGCCCACCTGGGTGGTGTCCAGTGGCAGGATCCATGGCCGGGGCCGGCACCACCCTCCCTTCTGCTGGAGCTGTCTGGCCTCCCTTCCAGCACCGCAGTCAACTCTAGTCCAAACTACAATCACCTGGCATGTCACAAATGCCAGGTTTTAGGTTTAAGAAATAATGAAACTTAGGTTGTATAGCATATTATCAAGTTCATAGTCTAACTCTGAGTGATAAGAGTTGACTTTAGAGTATCTCTTACTTAAACAGAAAATCAGGACTATATAACAGTTGAGAAATCAGGAAAGGGAGGAACAAGGTAATTGGCTAAAGATCCAGATGTTGTTGTCATTGTTGTTAATCTGATCAATAGTTTTTCATACCTCTTGTCTTTTATTAAATCCCCAGTTATCAATAAGACTTATTCAGACCCAGGTCCTGCCTAAATTACTAATATTTAGTAGGCAAATTCTTTTCCTATTAAGTGCTACCTGGCACTCTTTCTCCTTTTCAGCCCGTGCTCTTGCCCCTTGACCCCCTTCCCCTCCCCTGAGAAGCCCGGTCTCCCTAACTCATCTCCCAATGCCCTGAACCTTTTCTCACCTGCCATTGCCAGTGATGCAGGGCCAGTTCTGACGGCTCAGTCCATGTTGATGTGGTCATGGCTGCTAAAAGGTCAAAGCAGTATCTAACCCTCTCAGAAGCAGCATAGGGATTTAATCTGGGAGGTTCCTCATGGAGACACAATGTCTTTATGGTGGAAAGCCGAAGTCCCATTGCAGGCATGCAGGATGGGGAGTACATCAGAGCACATGGGGACCTTCACATTTCAACAAAGAAGGTTTACAGGCATCTGCCCATGGACCAGAATGGGCAAGCTACACAACAGTCAGCTAGGGAGACTTTGAAAAACACAGATTCTTAGGCCCTATCCCCTGACATTTCTGATAGAGTAGGTCTTCTATGATGCTTGACCACCTGTGTTTTTTTTTTAAATAACTCCTCCAGATGATTTGCATGTGCAGACAGGTTAGGGTACTCCTACACCCCGTCACACCCCAGGGTCCATGCCTAGGGCCAAAACTAACCAATGGTGTATGCTCAGAATTGTGTGAGTTGCCAGGGACAGCACAAAGAAGGACCTACCCTCAAGGAACTTAGTGTCTGTTTGAGAGACACAATGGAAAAAGCAAACCAAGTAGAGAACAAAAGCAAAGCAAAATAACAAGACATAGACTGGGCAGGAGTCAGGGTCAGAGAGGTCACTATAGGCCGGGCACGGTGGCTCACGCCTGTAATCCCAGCACTCTGGGAGGCCGAGGCGGGAGGATCACTCAAGGTCAGGAGTTTGAGACCAGCCTGAGCAAGAGCGAGACCCCGTCTCTACTAAAAATAGAAAGAAATTATCTGGCCAACTAAAAATATATATAGAAAAAATTAGCCAGGCATAGGGGTGCATGCCTGTAGTCCCAGCTATTCGGGAGGCTGAGGCAGGAGGATCGCTTGAGCCCAGGAGTTTGAGGTTGCTATGAGCTAGGCTGATGCCACGGCACTCACTCTAGCCCGGGCAAAAAAGCAAGACTCTGTCTCAAAATAAAAAAAAAAGAGAGAGAGGTCACTATAGGCTGGACTAGTCAGAGAAGGCCTTGTGGATGTGATGAGTGGTCAGGACTACTGGCAGTTTGCAAGTGTCATCTCCACATGTTCTAATTGCCATCTTTGCACAGCCAGGGTAGGGTGTCTGAATGTATGAGAAGGAGAGAAGCACATGCAAGATAGAGACATAACTGGCCACTCTAAAGATTAGATGAAAACATTGCAACTACTAAATTCCCTGAGATCTTAGTCCCCACGAGCATAAGCAGAGTTCAGAGCAATACCCCCAGTGATGCATCCCCCTGGGCTTAGTGGGAACAAGGGGGAGTTCTCTGTGCAGCTTAGCTTGCCAATGGGATCTCAAAGGAGCATGTGTCCTGTCTCTTTTTTCTCAGGTTGGATTGCCAGCTTGTACCTGGCCTTTCTGTTTGGCAACACTACTTTTCCTCTTGGTGACCACAAGAAACCCCAACATCTACAGGATGCCCCTCAGTAAACTCACTTATCCTGAAGAAAACCGCCTCTTCTACCTACAAACTAAGAAAAGGATGGTTGAAAGCCCTTTGTGAGAAAAACTCTTATCCACAGCCATGGTCACGAGTCATTTCTGACTGACTGCTCCAGTTGACTTCCAGGGTCTCAGCAAAAACAACTTTCATGCTAACCCATCGGCATTCTGTTCTTCTGCTCATTTTGTATTTTTCTTTTCAACTCCAGGAATATCCTCAAGCATGTGGGAGCCACGTCCAGGTGATGTGCTCCAGCATGGAATTTTAAGCCCTAGTAGGGGATTGGCGCTAAGACTGTAATGTACATAAAGTCAGAATGTTCCAACAAAAAGAGCAAGTGAGACTAGAGCTAATTATTGATATTTATTGATATTCTTGGTGTTTAGTTGGCTAGATGATGTTCACAGTATTAAAAATTAAGCTTTATAAACCAACTAAGCCTTATGGAATTTACAGTCAGAAAATCAAAGTCAACCCACAATTCTCAGATCAGCAGTTTGGTTTTTTAAAATCAATGCAAGTTACACATTACAGCTAGGGTCAACATCACTGGGGTGCTGGCCGATAGCTGAGGTTGTTCCCCACTTCTGCCCCAGAATGGTCTCCATGCTGTCCCTAGCATATGTGGCATTCTCTTTCAGGAGGTCGTTGGGGTTTTTTCAGACTGAGAGCTACAGGAGCAAAAAGGGATTTTGTCAGTCACAATTACTCTGTCATTTTGTCACTTTGTTTGGAGATTCCAAAGGATTCTTTTTAGATAGAGATTTTTTCTTATGAAAAAAGATTTGTTTTCAATGAAATAAAATAAGAGCAGTTCCTGGCCTAACCAGTTCCTAGACATCTAAGAAAAATTACAGACTGTATTTATGAAATACTCAGCTTAGCTATTTTTACTTTAACTCCTAAATTGATTTTGTAGATGCCACAAATGTACAGAATCATCATCAACCTGCAAGGGCCCTTTAAAGTTACATTGTTAATTCATTTGAGGATGGGATGTCATATAAAGACAAAAGGTGAAGGTCAGACTGCTTATGAGTGCGATTTTTAGAAATCAATGAATATCTTACTTAAAAAAACTTATTATTTTCTGCACACTCACAATATTTTCTCTCAGAAACCAATAGTATTTGAACCACCCAAAAGAAATACAGGTAGGGAATTCTCCTGTTTTTCTCTTTTTAATTTATAAGTTATCAGTTCTGTAAAGGTTCTGTGACCAAACACGCTGAAGATGGCAATGGAAAGTTATGCTCATTCCTTCAGGAGGTATCCACTTAGTATTTTGGAGGTTGGAAAAGTGAAACTTTGGAATCCTGAAGGTTTTTTCCTCTTTGGGTTTGCAGTGCCCAGTGTACAATATACCATTTGCTGGATGAATAAAAAGGAATAGGGAAGTAAATCTAAAAATGTTTTAGGGAGACATTCACTTCTTCCTTTTCTCAGGAAAACAAACAAGGAAACAGTGTTCCAATTTAAAAACCCCATGACCAAAGCCCTTTGAAATTATGAATTTGCAACTGTTGTAGGTATAGGGATATTCCTGTGGGAAAACTAAATGTTCAGTGTTTGAACTGAAATCTTCCTTGTTAGGGAATTTGTGAAATAAGAGCCGGGGGAAACAAACAAACAAAAAAAGCATAACCAAAGATGGGCAGTGAAGAATCTAGACTGTGGCTGAGTGAACCAGAGGACTCTAAAATGGACCCAGGGCAACCTTCAGAACAGCTCTGAGGTGCTCATTACAGCGTTGTCTTGTGCGCTCACACAGATTTGTAAATAGGAATGTTTTAAAGCCTTGTACATTGTCTGATTTAAATGATATTAATTCTCTCAAGCTATTTTTGTTACTAAGTATTATCCTAAAATTGAGCATTTGTATTTTTTCCTATTGTCTGTATAAGAAATTTCTAGGCAAATATATGAATAAATTATACTCAGAGCTCAGTTTTGTGTAATGTGCCTTTTATAACCATCATGTATATGAACGATCACATGCATATAAGTATGTGTTGCTTATATTTTATTGTGCTAGAATCTTTATTCCTTTCTCATACTTGGAAATGGCACTAGACATATAGTTGAGCAAATCCTGTTCAATTTCAAATTGACAGGCCCACCCATACGCTTGGGTGTCCTCTCAAACCATTCATTGTTCTCCCCACTCAGGGGTGAGGATGAATTGCTGAGGACAGCTACAGACATTACCCATCAGAACAAATAAAGTTTAGCCATGTGAGCAAGTTTCAATTTTGTCAGAAATAATTTGGATCCGGCTGTCTTTTATAAACCAGTGAATGTGTATTACTATCTCATATTTAGAGTTATGAAGTAAAAGCTATTGGACCTTTGTGTGTGTGTGTTTGTATGTTTAGATATGTTTTGTGTATGTATGTTATATGTTGTGTCCACATGGTACCAAATTGGCTTATAAATAAAGGAGCACTCATAAATTAAGTAAATAAGCTCGAATGCTTTCCAAATTCACATTAATTTAGTAATCTTTGGTAACTAAGATATATTAAAAAAAAAAACAAGTATTGGTAAAGTAAAAATACAAATGTCTTCAAAATTGTCAGCACACATTTTTACCTGCATGTACTGGTCATATTTATGCTTACCTCTGCTTAATGTTTTACAGTATTAGGATTTTACATGAAACTTATAAAACTATGAACTTAGCCAAAAACAGAATGCTCTTTGTGTGATTTTTGATAAGTAAGACTAATTTAATATTGTTGGTTTAATGAAAACAGCTGAATCTTCTGAGTTATCAGCAAAAATACCCATGTGTTTAACTTTAAGGTTCATACTTAGGTGAATATCTAATATTCACAGGCTACAAAAATGGTTAATTGGAAAATAACTTGAAATGATGATAACTAGCTTTGTCTAATATCTGAGTTTTCATAAGTAATCTAAGTAACTGCTAAAATAAATACATTAGGTAAATGTAAATGGGGTAAATGCTTATGCATAAAATTTTCATGGGATTTTAAATTGTAACATTATAGTAAATCAAATAACAGATACTCCATTAAATGTCTGGGCCATTTCCAATTTAAAAATTATGTTATGGGGAAACATGTTTAAAACTTACAAAAAGGTTCTCATCTATAAAATACTAATATGTGACAGACAATTTAAGTTTTCTTGCTTCCTAGATTTTCACTAAAATTTAGGCTACTAAGAATAAAAATTCTAGTCAACATATGTAATTCTATATATAAAGTGTACCAAAGAATAAAATGTTTTTCTAATAAGAAAAATTAGGGTGGGCACAGTGGCTCAGGCCTGTTATCCCAGCACTTTGAGAGGCCAAGGCAGGAGGATCACTTGAGGCCAGGATTTTGAGACCAGCCTGGGCAACATAGTGAGATCCTGTCTCAAAAAAAATAGAAAAATTAGCTGGCTATGGTGGCATGCATCTGTAGTCCCAGCTACTTGGGAGGCTGAAGCAGGAGGATCTCTTGAGCCCAGGAGTTTGAGACTGCAGTGACTTGTGATGGCACCACTGTACTCCTCCTTGGGTGGCAGAGTGAGACCCTGTCTCAAAAAAAAAAAAAAAGAATGATATAAAAATAAAAATGTGGTCTTTATTTAAAAATAAAGGATAATTTTGTCTAATTTGGAGATTATTTATGATTATTTATGAAAGAAAGTGGAAAGGGACCAGTAAGTAAGAGACAGAGATCTGAAAAAATTATGGATATAATGGTATATTTTTGGTACGGAAGTACTTTAGGACACCCCAGCCCCACACAAGGTTGTGTAGCCTCCGACTAACAAGATTCTAAGCAAAGGATGAGACGTGATAACGATCAGGCAAGGAAAGCTTAGGGTCAATTCATGCTCTAATTAGTTCTCTTGATCTAATGGTTGAAGCCTCTAAATCAGGCCATGTTGGAAGCCCCATTGGAAATAGTTGAGTTTCAATTCAGTTCCAGCTCAATGAAGTACTGAAAACAAGTGTCTGACATTTTCTGGTTCATGGTTTCAAATAAACAATAGGGAAGCCAGTTTCCTGTTTGGGTTGGGTCTGTTGGATCCTAGCCCAATGAAGCTTTGAATTATATTGCAATGACAAGCAAGGACTTGAGGGGTAAGAAATGAAGCACAGAGGAAAGCTGGCACAGTGCCAGGAAACTCAGCTAAAATTAAGTCCTTCAGACCACAGGAATGGAAGCTAGGACATGAGTCAGTAGTCCAAATGCAAGTGCATTTGGGGCCAACAAGAGCACACACAGGCAGACCATGGGACTGGCCAACCCAACAAGGAGGCCTTCCTATTTTCTGAGACCCCCACGTTGGCCTCTCAGTGAGAGGATAGATCTGTACTACCAAACACAGTACCAACTAGGCACGTGTAGCACTTGCAGTGAAGCAAGTGCAAATTGAGACGTGTTCTACATGTAAAAGTTATTTACACAGAGTGTAAATAAAACACTGTCTCCTCTGCAAGGCATTGTAGCAAACACATGGGAGATATGAAAGTTATTAAAGACATGGTCCCTTGTCCTCCAGGAACCTCTATTCTAGGAAAAATAAAACTTATTCTACAAATAACTGCAATATAATAAGTCTGTAATAAATCCAATCTTGAGTGAGTCAGTCCATTAATGCTCTAGGAGTTTGGGGGACAGAGGAGCCACGGGTGGCACAATAGCTAGGGGAGACATGATTGTGGCAGAAGCAGAAATTGCATGATGACCGGACAGAAGAGGATTTGAATAGATAGGAGAAGAAGGCCCTCCAGAAGAAAGGAACAGATTAATGAATGAGCAGAGACTGGGACACCCAGCACAGTCACAGGCAGTAAATAGATCTTATAGCTGTAGCAGAGATAGTCTGAAGGGGAGCTGTGAAAGTCAAAGTTATAACTGGTGAGACCACTATATATGTCACTGAAAGTGGCCACTGATGGAGTTTTCCACACTTTTATTACTCTATTAGTGGCCACTCTTGAAATTACAACATACAAACGTTATTTATCAAACATTAATGTTGCCTGTTACTTTTCTCTCCTCCCGGCCAATGCAAGGACCTTCATTGACCCTCCTTCTGAATTGCTATTGTTATCATGTATTTCAATTCTATGTTTTAAACCTCAGTAGATATTATTATTTTTCTTGTATGTAGCCAGAATTCATTTATATTTACCTGTGTCGTTTCTATTTTCATTCCTCTTCAATTGTTCATTCATCTCCAAGCTTCCATCTGGGATCATTTTCTTCCTTTATTGCAGGTCTGCTGGTGGCAGTTTCTTTCAGTTTTTATTTGTCTAACTTCATTTTACCATCGTTGTTGAAGGATATTTTTACTAGGTGTAGAATTCTACATTGACCATAATTTTCTTTCAGTAAATTAAAAATATCATTCTACTATCTTCTCAATTCCATTATGATTTTTTCAAAGGCTGGTATCATTCATTCTTTTTCTTTTTTCTTTTTTTTTTAGGGTCTTGCTTTGTTGCCCAGGCTGGAGTACAGTGGCTATTCACAGGTGTGATCATATGCACTACAGCCTCAACCCCCTGGGCTTAATTAAGCAATCCTCCCTCCTCAGCCTCCCAAGTAGCTGGGACTACAGGCAGGTGCCACCACACTTGGCTTGCTGTCATTCTAACTGTTGCTTCTGTCTTTTGTCACCCTGTCTGCTTTTAGGATTTTTCTCTTTGCTTTTGTTCTTCTGAAATTTGATCCTGGTATGTCTAGGTATGAGTGTCTTTTATTTATGCTGCTTGAGGATCATAGGACTTTTATCTGTTTAGGGAAATTCTTAACCATTCTCTCTTCAAACGTTCTCTCTCTTCTCTCCTTTTGTACTCCATTAGAATATTTACACATTTAGTATACATTCTTACTAAATCGTATATGTATTTTACCCCTCTGAATTTTTCATCCTTTTTTCTGAGCTATGTCTGTATAGTTGCTTTTGACCTGTCTCCTAGTTATCTTATTACCTGTATCTATTTGCTGCTAAACACATCCATTGAGATCTTGATTTGGGTTATTTTATTTTTAATTAGAGTATTTATGGAGGTTCTCTATCAAATCTTTACAATTACTTTTTGTAACTTCCAATTCTTGCTGAATTTTAAGTTTGGCTTTTATTTCCTTGAGTATATGTAATAGTAAATACAGTTGCTTCAAAGTCTGTGCATGGTAATCCCACTGTCAAGAATAACCGTGAGCATCTTTCTGTTACTTCTTGTTTGTGCTGATTCTTACTTCTGTGGTCTTCCTTCCTTGTTTGCTTGGTTATTTATTACTGTGTGTTAGACATTATATTTGAAAAAATATCTGTAGAAATAATTGGAGACCCAGGATGATATCCTCTTCCAGACAAGATTTTCACTTGCTCTGCCAAGCACCTAGGGGCACTAGCAATCCAGCCAAGGTTGCTTTAATCCAAATTCAAGTCTTTAAATTTTGGGGCCCACCCAGGTGACTAAGCTAAGCTGTAATCCGTATGAAGACAGTTTACTTGCAGTTTACTTTAGTCCAACAGAGCAGCCCTTTGGGACCCCAACTCTTGAGTGCCAAGTAGTTTATCAGGGCCTCTACCCTGGAAAACAGAGTAAGCAATAGATTCCAACTTTTGGGCCCATAGCTACTCACAATTTTCAAAACCATAGCTCACCTCGCAGCCTCCTCTTTAGATCAGCAAATGCTCCCTGGGCAAAAGTCACCCTAAATGCCAAGCTTACCTCCCTGGATTTCCATCTTCTCCTAGATCTTGGCTTGCTAATTCCTCACTACCTTACTAGCTTTTGAATATTTTAGAGGGAAATTTTTAAATGTTTTTTTCAGACTTTTTAGTTATTTTCAGAGGGCAGGTTGGTCCACATTACCTAATCTGCCTCTACTAGAAACAGAAGTCTGATATATGCTCTAAATAGAGATAAGGGTCAGAATTTTTGAGGATAAGAGGGACATGAGCAGAGAAATGAATCAGCCCATTTGAGGGGGCTATTTCAAGGGTCAGTAGAGAGATAAGAGCCAAAGAAAAGGATTGTTTTTATTGGTTTCTTTCCTTGTGTCAGCCAGCATAAAGGATCAAAGAATTTATTGGGTTAATCCTCACATTGGTACTTTTAATCCCAGTTAAACCCACGGGATTTCAAAAACAGGCAGTATTATCTTAGTTAGTTGCTTCCTTATTGGAGAGCCTTTGATTCCAACTGCAAACTCTCTGCCAAGGGGAAAGAGAAAGCTAAACCACAGATGGATTAACTCCCACTCTAAGAGCACTGAACCATCATCCCTGCTCTCAAAAACCCACCTTGAGCCATGCTGGGGCAGGGGGTGAGTTCAAAGGATCAAGGCTGCACTGCTGAGGCAGAAGCACCAGTCAAGGTGGGGGCCCTGTGCTGTGTCCTCTGGCTGCCTGCCTTCTAGGGCTGTAGGTGCTGAAGCTTTGCTGGATAGGGATGATGGCAGACCTCGCTGCTTGGCCAGCAAGGGACCCATCCTCTACCTCCTTTGCCTTGACTGCTTTCCCCTAGGGAGGCTACAGTAGCTAAATATTCACACGCTCAGTCTCCCTGCATCATGGAGAGGTCATGTGATACAGTTCTGGCCAATGAAATGTAATCAGAAGCCTTGGCGGGGGCAGGAGGGTGGGGTTCTGGAAAAGCTTTAGCTTTGCTGATAAGAGACTGATGGGGCTGGCACTGATCCCGGCACTGATCCCGGACTTGGATGCAGATGTGTTACCTAGAGTTGAAGCAGCTTTCTATGACCATGAGGAGACACACGGGAGGGAAAGGACCAGATGATCTCCAAGGTGCCAGCCCTGACATTGCTGTCTTCCTATGTGAGAAAAAGGAACCACTATTCATTCAAGCTACTGTAGGTAGGTTTTCTATAATTTGCAAATAAAAACACTCCCAACTGATGCAGAGATTCCTAGTACTAGGACCCAGCATCAGAGCAAAACTATTTTTGGCTCTAGAATGAAAACATGATCAAACAGCAAATATTGACTGAGCAGACAGGTGACAGGTGCTGGGAAACTGTATGTCCATTTGTTCTCCTAACCGTCAGCTCTATGGGACTCCCAGCAGCTTAGCCCAGCCTCCCAGATCCCACACTCATCAGTGGGGGGAGGCAGGGAGAGTAGAGTTACTGATCCTCCTGGTGCCAGCGTGTCCCCAGGATGGAACCTCATGCCCCAGAGAGCCCCACCCTCTTGTGGAGGACTCTTTCAAATAAATGATAGCTGTCCTGTGGGTCCAAATCCACTGCATGCTTTTTCTTGCATATCCTGATGGGAGACGTTTCCTTGAAATCTAAGTGATTCCCAGATCTCAATAGTATTCATTTTGCTGTGCGTGGGGAGTGCCCAGTGAAGCTGCTCAGGACGACAAATGTGAACACAGGCAGGCCCATACCTCAAGGCATCTGGCTCAGTAAACAATGTGTTCAAGAGTTAGCTAAGGATTAAACAACTGTCAGGTCATCCAAAGCCAGAACACTTTGTCCTTGCCACCAACCTGTCCCTCTACGATCCCCACCCGTGCTCCTCTTTCAGTCTTCACTGCCCTGCTCCTTTACCTCCTATCAGAACAGGTCCACAAGATTTGCTACTGGTCACTGGCCCCTCAGTCTAGTATAGCTCCAAGGGGCCATCTTCTCTTATCTCTGATTCTAGAAGAAAAAGAGAAAAAGTTTGTCCTTCCTAAAACTCATTTTAGGCTCTGGGGCACAGGAGAGGGTGGAATTTTGTATGGTGCTTATGATGGGGTGTGAGAGGATTCTTCTCTGGGATTCCTGAGCTTCCTGAGCAATTCTTCACAGAAGCCCAACCCTGACTCTCTCAGAACAACTTATCCCCATTCCTCGGATCCCTATGACTTGTTCAGGGTCACAGAACTAAGCAAGTGCCAAAAACTGCATTTAAATCCAGATCTCTTCCACCCCAGAGACTGAGACCACAACACTCCTAAACCAGAGTATGGGAAGTCGCACCAAAGGATACAAAAGCATGCACACGCGTGGAAATGTATTAACCTGAGCGGGCCATCATTTCAGTAAAAACAGAACAGCACTCATTGTAGAAACACACACACAGAAATATACACAACCAGATCAAAGGCCTGGGGTTCCTCCTCTAAAAGACCTCATAAAATAAATCCAGATGTACCAAGCTGCAGATAGGGGTGGGGAAGGGGCCTCCACAAGAAGTCAAGTTCTACCAAAGTCACAGAACCTAGTAAGATATTGCCTTGCCTCTCTGACCATTTAAGAAAGGCAATAACACGAGGAAGAGGTGTGGCTTTTCAGTCCCAATTCCTGAGCAAAAAGAAAGAACTAGCCAAAGCCATGTAAGTGGCATCCTTGGGCAGTGATTTGTGCCCCACTGTTGAAAGTGAATTTCAAAATATCATAGACACAGATATGTATAGCAAAAAAGAGAAAACTACATACAAAAATATTATCAATATTTTTCTTTCAGTGCAGGGATTATACCATTATTTTACATTATCTTATTATTTTTTTCTTCTTTTGGTCATTTCAGGATTTTCATGTTTTTTATGCTAAACATATATTGCTTTACTAAAAATATATAGAAAAAATTAGTCAGGCACGGTGGCACATTTCTATAGTCCCAGCTACTCAGGAGGCTGAGGCAGGAGGATTGCTTAAGCCCAGGAGTTTGAGGTTGCTGTGAGCTAGGCTGACGCCACGGCACTCTAGCCTGGGCAACAGAGCGAGACTCTGTCTCAAAATAAATAAATAAATAAACATATATTGCTTTTATAATTACACATATATGTGTGTTTCAGAATTAATGATAATAAATGAACAAACCCACAAAATAGAAGGAGAGGCTTTAAAAGTTCAGACTGAAGTTCTAAGAATAGTGTAAAAATATCCAAAGTCCAGAATGAACAGGACTTATGAAAATTGCTAAAGACCAAGCAAGTTATGCTCAGAGAGAGCAGAAAATCAAGGAAGGGGAAGGAATGTCAGAGATATCAACTGTCAAACTTAGTACCTAAGGAAATAGGACATTTCATACTTAATAACCTAATTTTATCTTCTTTGAATTCGTGTTGTTTTTTCATCAGGACCTGAATCTATGTGTATTTCACACAGGTAAGATCCAATATAAAAAGATTATACTAGGCCTTTCTGATAACCTTTTGAGTTCTTACTCTGAGCCAGGCACTGGGCATCACCCCTTGTTAGATCACCCTGGTTGTCCTTGCAGCAATACCACAAGGTCATTATTACCCACATTTTACATAGAAAATAAATAGTTGCCTCAAGTTACACAGTAGCTGGTGACAAAGCTGGGACTCGGTTCCTGCCCCATCTGGTACAGAAGCTGTGCTCTTGCCTTTCCTGTGTGATGGAATGGGTAGAGGGGAAAAAATGGCACAGAGAGCTGAAAATAACTGGGTTTTCCAGAGAAGAGGAAATGGAGAAATGACATAGAAAGGAAAAACCACCTCCGTTCAGAACTAGCAAAATAATGTGGCTTCATTGACCCTGACAGAGAATGACTTAGGAAACCCCAAGCTTCTCCCAAGTGTGGTGTGAGCTGGTGTCTCATGGGCCTCACTTAAGTTCCCCATGTCATGTATCGGAGAATGTCCTCCTCTCTGGAAGCCTCTAGGCAGAGACCTGGCTTCCTGGCCACCCAAGCCTTGCAGCTGGCCCTGTCCCTGGGGCCCACTGAATTGGAGGATCACTTTACCCAGCTGGGGGTAGGCATGGAGTCAGCAGATGCTAAGGAATGAGAAATTCCTATCAGCCTGCACCTTTCAGCTGGAGATTCCTGAAGGATCCTTGGGCCATTCATCCTTGCTGCCAAATGTCCACCACTGCTGCGCCTGAGGTTTACATTTCTGGTTCCACTTATCGAGGCCAGCTAGATGGTTCACCTTCACCAGATTAAACCAGATTAAGAGTGTCAGGTGGCTGAGAGGGGCCCTTGAGCTCCTCAGAAGCAATCCTGGTTTAATGTTCCAACCCAGGCCGGGCGCGGTGGCTCACGCCTGTAATCCTAGCTCTCTGGGAGGCCGAGGTGGGCGGATCGTTTGAGCTCAGGAGTTCGAGACCAGCCTGAGCAAGAGCGAGACCCCATCTCTACTAAAAATAGAAAGAATTATATGGACAGCTAAAAATATACATAGAAAAAATTAGCCGGGCATGGTGGTGCATGCCTGTAGTCCCAGCTACTCGGGAGGCTGAGACAGGAGGATCGCTTGAGCCCAGGAGTTTGAGGTTGCTGTGAGCTAGGCTGACGCCACGGCACTCACTCTAGCCCGGGCAACAGAGTGAGACTCTGTCTCAAAAAAAAAAATGTTAAAAAAAAAAAAAAAAAAATGTTCCAACCCTTCCTTACATTTTCCTGGATATTCACACAAGATTGCCACGTACACTCGCACAGGTGGCACACTGAAAACCTTACAAGGCATATAAATCACAATGGCCCCGGATAAACATATTCTCACTTGTTCGAGAATTTGCTTGGGAAGGACTCATTACCAAGTCCCTAAATAGAGGTGATCCGTAGGACAATCTGTATGAGAGTCAAGAAAAGAATCAATGATAACAAGGATCATTCTGATGAAGTCCAAAAACTGCTGCCCCAGTATTTCATTTTACACATTTGTGAAGTACAGATAAATAATTCCTATTCTACTCACTCCGTACAAATATTATAAAGTTAGAACAAGCTCGTGGATGTGAAAATACACTGCAGAGTAAAAAGCATCATGAAATGGGAGCAATTTCTCTTGCCAATGACTATCAGCTAGGCAGTATCTATGGAGAATGGGCTTCATGGTCTCTGAGAACCTGCAAACATTTGTTTCCTGTGCTCTCTGCAGCACCGTAAGAAACCAATGTCTGCACTGTAATGAAGCCATGCAGGGTGGTGCTGAAGATATCACAAACTAACTTTAAGTTCCTTACACAAAGTTGCTGTATGTGAAATTATTTTAAAATCAGTAAAACTAAGAATCAAATTAATGAATATTTGTTAATGTCTTACAAGGTGTTTGAAGACAAAAAAGAGAAGGCATTTTATATGGGAATATCTAACCAAAATGTAAGACCTGAAACTATAAAACTACTAGAAGAAAACACAGGGAAAACACATCAGGACGTTGGTCTGGGAAAATATTTAATGGATAATATCTGAAAAGCACAGGCAACAAAAGCAAAAACAAATTGGATTATACCAAACTAAAAAGCTTCTGCACTGCAAAGAAAACACTCAACAGGGTGAAAAAACAACCTACAGAATGGGAGAAAATATTTACAAACTCTTCTTCTGACAGGGGCTCAATATCCAGATTATACAAGGAACTCAAACATCTCAACAGCAAAAAAAAGAAGAAAAAAAGAATAAGCCCATTAAAAAATGGGCAAATGATCTGAACAGACATTTCTCAAAAGAAGACACACTAAAGGCCAAGAAATATATGAAAATGCTTAATATCACTAATCATCAGGGAAATGTAAATCAAAACCACAATGAGGTTTCATCTCACTCCAGTTAGGATGGCTGTTATCAAAAGGACAAAAAATAGCAAATGCTGGTGAGGATGTGGAGAAAAGGGAACCTTTATACATTGTTGGTGGAAATGTCAACTAGTACAGCCACTATGGAGAACAGTATGAAGGTTCCTCTAGAGGAAATACAGACAAGGAAATCAAAGACCCTGGGACAAGGGCATGTACCTAGTGGTAATGGTCACACAGAGAACTGTGCAAAAACACAAAGGTGGGCAGCCAGACCAGACTGGGGTGCAAGGAGGGCTTCCTGGGAGAGGTGACCACAGGAAGGAGTCTTGAACAACAAGCCAGGAATTATAAAGACTTAATGGGATGGAAGTAGGAGTATTCCAGGCAGAAGGAACAGTAGGGAATGGGGGTCGGGTTGCTTAAACACGAGATTTAGGAAGTTGAGCTTGATCCTGAAGCTCTGAAGACTGGAGACAGTCAGCTCCAGAGTCAGCTCTGGAGACACCCGAGATGAAGGGGCATGATCCGATTTTCTCTTTAGAAGGTTCACTCTGAAGCCACAGTGGTGAAGGTTGCATTGGAAGATCTGAGTGGCGGGGTGACTTTAGCTGTCCTAGAGGATTGGGGACCACTTGTCCCTAAATTATCTCTCTCACCAGTTCAATGACACTTGGCATTCCACTGGTAAAGCTTCGCTTCTTTAACCCCAATGTATATCTGTGAACACCTGATCAGTGCTTCGGCCCCCGGGAGAATGGGGTCATGCTTTAGGTGAGCCTTGTTCATTTACACTGAGTGTGAATGAGTTTCAAGTATCTTCCTAAGGATATTATTTTCTTTTGCCATTTATTTTTATTATTTTATTTTATCCATCTAATGGATGACCTACTCTTCATAAAGTCCTCTGATAAGGACCAGAGACATGGTTCTCTCCATAATCACAGCCCAGAAAAGGGAGGGTGGGGCAGGGAAGAGGAAGGAGCAGACCAGCAAACAGATGATGGCAACTCTGAGATTGACCCCCGGGCTCCCGGCACACACGGAGCAGAGGCACCTGCATTCTTTCAAATACCCATTAAGGTGCCAAGTGCTGTTTTAGTGCTAAGAGTCATGTGGCAAGCAGTGCCCGGCACATGAAACTTACAACCTGGGGGAGGAGATACACAATAAACAAGAAAACAAATAAGTGCATAATACAATTTCTGGCAGTGATGATGCTGGGAACTGGGGGTTGAAGGTCAAAGAGCTGGCCGAGAGGATGAGGACGGGTGGGAAGACCACAGGTGCAAAGATGGCTCAGGGACTGTGGTTGGGTTGGGTGGGGGGAGGGGAAGCACAGGGCTGTGGACCAGCCACTGGCCTAGGTCTTGAACCTAAAGGCCTTAGGAGTCAAACTCAAGTTGGAACTTGAAGAGGAGAATGATGAAATGTCATGGAAGGGTTTTAAGCAGGAAGTGAAATCAACAGTTTCATTGTTTGCAAAAATCACTGAACTTGCAGAGTGTGACTGAGACATTGGAAGTGTCCAGAGAGAAGGGATACAGCCTGAGCCAAGGCCGGAGGAAGGAGGAGGAACAGAAGCCACAGGACTGGCTGTGGGTGGTGAAGGGGAGGCAGCGTCAAGGGGGACTCCCAAGTTCCTGCTGGGCCTGCCTGGGAGGACGATGCTTCCACCCACTGAACCATGGAACCTGGAAGTTGGGAGACAAGAGTGGGCAGAGGGAGTGTGATGACAGGCCTTGCGGATGTGTGGGGCAGACAAGACTCTACACAGCTGAGTAAATGAGTCTGGCTCTCAAGACTCGTAGCTGAGTTGAAGATACGGGTTCAGGAGACTATGAGGACCCCCAAGTGCTGAGGAGTGAAGGGGGCAGAGGGACAATAAGGCAGGTAGGTAGCTAGCAGGGGGTGTCAGGTCAACTGCTCAAAGAGCAAACACCTACACATCTGCCCTGTGCATCCCTGACTGGGCACAAGCTTTGGGAACATCGGACCCTGACTCACCTGCTTAGCCTGCCGGGTAAAATGTCTACTCTATTTATCTATCCTCCTTGGGATGCTTATTAAAAACTAAAGCCTCCCTGCTTGTGCTCTGAGTTTGCTGGCCCCAATGAGGACCCTCAACAATTCTAGGGTAAGGAGAGAGTCTTCCTTTAGCAAATACTCAGTGAAGCCCTATTGTGATAAGAGAAGCCAGGGTGTGTGTGGTGGGGGGGGGGGGAGTTCCTAACAGAAGTGATGTAGCTGTAACCCTAGAGAAGAGGTGACCTGTCCTTCCATCCTCTGAGTCCCTCAGCCCAGGGCTCAAGCAGTGTCCCAGGTGGGCTTTCCAAACCAATGCTACAGATTTCCCAAAGATCAGCTCTCCTTATAACTCAGATTTGGAGCAAGCCTGCCCCGAAGAGCACCTTGGAAATAGACAATGCAGATGGCATCCAGAGAGGAGCGACTTGGCCAAATCGCACAGTCACTTAGGGTCAGTGCCCGGGAAGCTCCATCTCCTGGCTCTTCTGAGTTAACTTGGGGAAACAGAGGCTCCCATTTGCTCTTGGAGAAACTGTCAGTCCCTTCTACTGCCTCCTCTTAGGAACATAAAAATGATGCATAATAATTAAAATGCAAAATGTGTGTACCCTATGACCCAGAAATCCCACTTCTGAAAATTACCTGATGAAAATAAAAGCACTGGTGTATAGACACATGTGCACGGATCGCTCCTGCAGCTTTGCTTGTAATTTCGACATCCATTAGCAGAGAGTGGTTAAATAAACTCTGCTACATAAAAAATAATGCTGTGGGATATTATGAAGTTATCTGAAAGAATGAGATAGGTCCACATCTCCGGACAGGAAAAGATGCCGCTGATTCACTGCTTAAAGGAGAGAAGCAAGTTAGAGCAGGGTGTGTGTGGTGTGAAGGCCTGAGGAAGGCGCTGCAGGGTCTAGCTCCTGCTCTCTCAGGAGCTGGGGAAATGCTCTGGCCAAGAACAGAAGACCCACCCAGACTCTGAGGACTCTAAGCCCCCATAGCCTGGAGCTCCTCTCCTCCACCATGGCCAGGCCACCCGAGAGAAACACCTTGGGGTGGGTACGGGGCAGGGCTAGGCCTCCTAAGTGGGTGCAGCCGGCCCAGAGGTTACAAGGGAAGGATCTGGTGAGGGAGCAAAACCTCCTCCTGCCGCCTTGATAGAGCTGGTTGTGCATGGTGAGAGCCTTTGTCTTACATGAATTCCCCAAGCTTTAAAAGCCACATCTCATTTTCTCCTCCTAGCCCTCAAGGTTGCCAGCCCCACTGCTGTCCAACATAGGGAAGAACCGAAAGGAAGAGCCACACTGCCAACCTCTGCATAGGGTGAGGGCACGTGTCCAGTTCACTATCAGGAAAGCAATCTGACTATCGGACACTCCAAATCCAAACACAATCCAGAAGACAGAGCCCACAGCGCTCTAGTCCCCACAGGGTCTGGCTACCGGTCTCTCTACTCCTCCGCCCCCACCAGGAGTCCACCCAGTAAGCTCAGGAGCCCCTCATCCCCAGGGCTCTCCTGCAGAAGTGTGGCTCCTGGACCAGCCACCTGGGACTTATTAGACATGCAAATTATCTGCCTGCCCCAGACCCCCTGGATCTGAGTCTGCATTTTAACAAGATCCCCCCCAGGAAATTCTTATCACCAGGAAAATTTTGAAGTGCTGTTCTAGGACCCCAGGCTCTCTGGAGGCGGTTCTGGTCATGCAATTAAATCTTCTGCTTCAACCTTTTTCTTGAAAATATTGACAACTGCCCATGTCCTTACTCAGTGAGTTACCAAGCTGGCAGGGGCCTCCCTGTGGGCTTCTTCTCCACCTTGCCAATCCCCTCTCCAGAGAGGCAGGGAAGCGGGGGAAGAACAGGGTGGAGGGAGAAAAAACCCATCTGGCACATTAAAAACATAGGAAGAAGGGGAGGAAGGGAGGAGGAAGGAAAAAAGGAAGGAAGACAGTGAGGAAAAGAAGGAGGGAGAGAGGAAGGCAGAGAAGAGGAAGGAAGGAAAGGAGAGAGAGAGAGGAAGGAAACCAAGGAAGGAGGGAGAGAAGGAAGGAAGAAGAAAAGGAAAGAAGAAAGGGAGGGAGAGAGAAAGGGAGGAACGGAGGAGGGAAGGAGAAGCTGCATTTGAACCAGTTTTCTCCAAAGGGACAGAGGCCACAGGGAGTGGCCCTGTTTCTTCCCCATCCACTTTCCTGCCCTGGAAAATCATCCCAGTTCCCCTCTTGGCTTTCCACATGACTAAACTCCACGGGTCTCGTCTAATCATACCTCCAGCCACCCAGCTGCCTGTCCCAGTTCCTCCAGCTCGCGGAGCATGCGGGGCCTGCAGATCCGGGCCCCCTGCCCGCCCCCTGCCACCTCCCCCCACGCCAGGGAGGGTTCCCGCTGGTAAGCTGGCCGAGAGCAGGAGCTGGCCTGGGGTCTCCAGCATGGAAAGGTCCATCCAACTCCTGGCCTGCTTGGCATGTGTTGTCCCGATGGGTGAGTGTCCATGGCTTTCTCTGGTCCATGCTCGGGACAGAATAGACGCTTACAAAGGCTCAGGTAGAGTCTCTCCTTGAAGGCGGCAGCTGGGTGTGCCAGAGGCTCCAGGCCTGTGCAGGTGGCAGAGCTGTGCTTTGGAGGCTGTGGTGACAGAAGCCAGCAGGTCAGATCTGGGCTCAGCCTTAGATTTCCAGGTGACTTGAGGCAGGTCCCCAACCTCTCTGGGCATCAATGTCCCCATCTGTGTAAAGGCTGCTTGCCCCAGCCATTGCCGTGAGCATCCTGGGGGACAGTGGGCCAGGTACAGGGGTGACAGTACAGGCCCTGAGCAAACTTTGGGTGCTGCTGTCCTCCAAAGGCTTTACGTCTTGATGGGACAGCCCTGAGGATGAGGGGAGACAGCACATGTTGTCTGGGGACAGTGTTGGGGTAGGGTGGGGTGATTTCATGGGGGGAATAGGACAAGTGATAGAGGCCCTCCCAGCAGGAGCCCCAAGGTAAGAGTGGGAATTCTGGGGCAGGCTTCAGTAACAATGCCACCGGTCACTTAGCTCAGTGACTAGGTGTCCCTAGAGACAGTGTTTCTCAAAGGGCCCAGGACCCACTGCATGAGAATCCCAGGGGAGGGGGCATTTGTCAATGCAGGCTCATTGGCGCCACCCCAGACCTGCAGAATCAGAATACCAGGCAGCAGGGCCCAGGAATCTGCATTTTGGGTGACTGATGCCCAATACAGTTGCAGGCAACCGGGATAAATGGCAAAGGCAGTCCTCACAAGCCCCTCTCTCCAGACCCCAGGCCTTTCCCAATCTGGGACTCGGCATCCACACCACCCCATGCACAGCCATCATGGGACTCAGGCTGACATCGTGGTGTTCTGGGCTGTCAATCAACATTCCCTGTGGGGGTACTGTCTCCACAACTGGCTTATAAACTCCCACACCTGAGACTCCTTTTCTTTCCTTGCTACCGATTAACAGAGTGGAGCCCAGGTGGGTCTGGTCTGGATAGTGACCACCTGCAACTACTAGCCTACTGCATGCTGGACACTTACGCCTCATGACCCTCTGAGAAATGAGCTATTTCTATTCCCTTTTCACAGATAAGGAAACCGGGTCACAGAGAGGCTCAGTGAGTGGCTGGGGTGGGGCTGGGACTTGAACCTGGGTGTGTGTGGCTCTAGGGGGTCCACCCCACCCCACACAGCCGTTGTCCCACTCCCAGAGCCCTGCGTGGGCACAGATAGGGGAAAGTTGACCTAACTCAGCCATCTTCTTGGGATGACCGGGTCCCCCTGAGACAGCAGCCAGACCTGAAGTGGCAGACAGGAGACAGGGCAAGGACGTGAGTGCTACCGTCAGACACAGCTCTGAACCCTGCCTCTGTTGACCAGCCGCGCGGCTTGGGCAGATGGCCTACCTTCCCTGGGCCCCTGTAAGATGGGGTCCCTGCCACCTCCTGGAGGTCGGTGGGATAATTAGACCCTGCAGGAAAGGCCCCCACACAGCCCCCGGTGCTCAGCGGTTGTGCAGTGAGCGGTAACGAACCGTTGCTGAGACACATACCTTCAGAGAAGCGAGGCTTTGAGGGCTCGGGTGTTAGTGTGGGTCTTTGTTTTTTCCTCCTGCTAAGGGTCAGCTGCTATGAATCAGCTAAAGACAAAAGGATTTAGAGGAAGCATGAGCTGTGCAGTCACATGTTCAAGAACAAACACCAAACCACGCCCATGCTCTCGCTGCTGCAGCCAAGCCGCTCGTGCGAGCCGTGCGGCTGCGGAGACCCCTTTCTTTTATACACCAGCAGCTGCGAAAACCAGGGTGATCCAGGGCCCCCACCTCCGGATTGCTGTTCGCTCATGAGTCTCTCCAGGGAAAAATTAAGGGGAAGAGTATGGAGTCACGGGGCGTGTAGGTGAGGTGGGACAACAATGAATGAACAGTCCCAAGGGGGAGGGTCCAGGCACCCCCCGAATCGTGAGAGTGCAGGGCCCAGGGATTGCCTTGGCAGGAGGCCCTGAGGACCAGGCTCAGTTCCATGGCCATGTGCGTGCCCACAAGGCTCTGGGAGCAGGTGCCAGTGCCAACTTGGGCCCACTGGTCACAGTGCCATCCCTGCCCAGAGCAGGCCCTTGGTGAAAGAAGGGGGAGGACTTTGTCCCAGGAAAGTCCCTTCCACTCTCCATGACTTCCCCTTCATGCCAGGGCCACCCCGCCCAGCACCCACGCCCTGGGCAGCGCCTGGTCTCCCAGGGGCTCCCCACACAGCCTCCGTTGTCTTCCCCTCGCTGCTTTCAGAAAGCTGGAGATGCCAGGGAGCGTGGGTGGGTGACGAACACTGGCCTGGGAGCTCTGACCACCTGGGGGACCACAGACAAGGCCTCCATTGGTCCACAAGCCTAGGAGAAGCCTGTGTGGCAGCCACAGTGGCTGTTACCCTCAGGACTGCTCGTGCCAGGCCTTTGGCAGAACCCTGCACGGTGAGGATCCCTGTCTCTGCGCTGGGGGAGGTTCGCTGGCTTTGCCGGGGCCTCACTGCCTACCTGCAGCGGGCAGGGAGCCTGGACAGAGCTTGATGCTGAGAGCTATTTACTTTACCAGCTCTGAACCACTGCAGAGAAACAAACCCAAACAGCAAGACAAATAGCAGCAGTCAGCCAAAGACGTGGGAGCTTATTTGGGATTCTGGGAAAGGTCAAGGAGGAGACGGGCTGCTGTCATGGGGCCAGAGGAAGCAGGAGGGCCGAATGAGCCAGGCGCCGCTGCACCAGTGGCCGTGTGGGCAGGCTTGCTTGGACTGAGGAAGTCCCACCAGGGGCGGGCAGGAGAGGGGTGAGGGGGCAGGGGGAGCATGGCAGCGACAGGCTACGTCAGAGCCCTGAATGACAGGGGCTCTGCACCTCTACTAGCTCACGTGAGCAGGGCCCATCCACAGCTACGTTCCTGTCCTGGCTGGAGAGGCAGGGGTCAAAGAGGATGCCAGGATAATCCCGAGGCCAATGACCAGCAGGCCTTCCACTCGGACTCCCTCATACCTCACCCCTTCCCTGCAACCCCCTGGGTCTGCTTCATGCTAAAGGATGGAATTCCTGCCCCTCCCTCCTTTCCTCCCTGGTCTCCACCCCATTCTTGCCCTTTCTCCACTGATAAACTATCCTGGCCACATGCAAGCCCAGAGAAGGAATTTCTGGGAGCACACTGAAGGGCGGGGGAGATTGGGTGAACGGTGATGTACCCAGCTCCATCCACACACCTACAGGTGAGGTCCATGGCCAACATGAGCATCGCCCCCAAAACACCCTCCCCTGGTTTTGCAGGTGCCACAATGCCTGAGAGAACACTACCAGAGCCAGTCCCTGAGAGCACCCTTGTTAGCATGCATGGGTGTCCCCAAGGAGGGTGGCTGCTTTACAGATAGTTGGACTGCTCAGATTGGCTACCTGTCAACTGGCGATGTCAGCCATGGTGGTGGTGGGGACGCACAGCAGATCTCTGAGGGACTCCGGCTCTGAGTGTCATGATGCTATCCCTCCAAGAGGCACAGCCTGCCCATGGTGACTGCTCATCATCCTGCCCACCGCAAAATTCATAACTTGCTCCCTCCAGAAAAGTGTCACATAAAGCCCACCCCAGCAGACCTAGTTCCTGTTAAAGCACCATTCAATGAGGGCACCCCCTCTGGGCACTGTCCCACCATGACCACCGCTGGCTCACTATCCTGTCTGTGATGCCCTGGAGAGGTTCTTTAATTCCAGGCATTATGAAAACATCGAAAGATCCCCAGGCTCTGCCATGAAACGGATCAGCAGTTCTCTCTACAGTTAAGCATGATTGCATGCCACGCTGCAGCACCCCACAAATGAGGTCCCCAGGTAAATTCCTGCTTGCCTTTCTCACCAAGGAATTGGCGACAATCTTTGGTCAGCCATGGCAGAACCAAGGTTTCTATTTCTAATCCTGTCCAGATGCAGGTTCTGCTAATGCAGGCAACACGGCTGTGTTTCTACCTCCCTGGAGTTCCCTTCCCACTCGGGCACCATGGCGGGGGCTACTCCCTAGTGGAGCACAATCGTGATGATGTGGGAACTGACGCCCGATGATATGGGCCCAGCCCTTCCTCCTTTAGACAGGTCCCCGCGAGGAGGCATGAAGGGAGCTATTGAGGAGAGTTTAGTAGATGCCTAGGAAGGACCTTCAAGATGTGGGTGCGTCTTTCCAAGTTGGCTGGGTTTTCTGAATAGCTAGTGGCTTATTTTTAAATACCTAAAAGCTTTTTAGTTTATTTTAGCTAGACATATTTCTAAAATGTTTTGTGTGCTTCCTTGTCATTTTAATCCAAATATCATTGTCAAACATAGATCTTTAGACTTAAACGTCACCTTAGTAAACATCTAGACGTATAATCTCACAGATGAGCCTACTGATGCCAGAGAGCGCTGGGGACTTGCCAAAGGTCCCAGAGTCAGCATCAGAGCCAGGGCTAGAGCCTCAGACAAAGCCCTGACACCCCATCTGAAGGACATGCCAGTAAAATAGGACTCCTCCCGTGGCAATGTGCCTTTCCATGGTAACTTGAGTCATCTCTGTGCACACCTGTTACTCGGGCCTGGAGCAATGTTATGAGGGCTCAGGGCTCTCTGGGTTCACTACTTCTCCAAATGGTCCCTTTGACACTGTACTTTTATAATTTCCGTCCTGAGCTGTCTTTCCACTATTTTCACTGACCCCTTCCTTCCTGACTGAATGTCAACTGTCATTTCTTGCTGCTTTCAGTGGACCTACAAACAGACACCACTTTCCAGCTTTTTGATTTTCATTTCCCTGGGCTGGGAAACAAACTAAATAAACTTGTTAGAATTCTGTATAAATTAAAAAACAAATAGTGGCTTATCAGTGGCCAGACTTGTCAACATACTGAAGCAGGCTACTAACTGTACTGCAACTGGATTCCCAGCACCCAGTGCAGGCTCTAGCCCATGATAAACTCTCAATAAATACCTATCAGCCAATAAATGAATAAATGAATGGCTAGCTTCCCAGTGAGTTGAGCCTTGGGCTACTGTACTTCAGCTGGTCTAAGATGCCCAACCGAGCTTCAGGTGGTGCAATGTCAGGGTACCAGCATCGTACCCCTGCTGCACCGCCCTGAGCACTTCTCCACCACTGCTTAGCATTCCCTTGCAGGGCTAGTGGGGGAGGGAACTAACCATATGGAGCATTTGCTGCATATCAGGCCCTGTGCTGGGTGCTCTATAACAAATATGTAGTTTCATTCAATTCTGTGAGGACAGTATTATCTTCCCCATTGTGTAGCAGAGGAGCCTGAGACCTGGGATCTTAACTCACCCAAAGATCACCCAGTAGGTAAAGGCACCTAGAATGTTTCCAGGCACAGATCAGGTGCTTGGTTAAAATCTGATGAAAGAATGACTAGAGGTGGGATTGTCACCCAGGTCCCCTTGTGCCAAGGCTAGCGTGCTTTCCGCCATACCCTGTGGCCCACCATTGAGAGGAGATATTTTGGACAACAGGAAGAATGTGGGCCTCCGCTTGACCCCTGGAGGCTGACAGCCATGAGTCAGAGAGATTAGAGATTATAGTAAGAAGTCACAGTTCCAGTTGAGGAATCACTCCTCCCCTGTCTTAGCCGGCGGGCATGAGCTGCCAGATGGAATGGCAAATGTCACAGGATGCTGGGGAGCTTGGATTCCTGCCAAAGCAAATGCCTTTGTTCCCTGGGCAATTCTTGCTGAGGGCTTCCCACCCTCACCTTGAGTCGGCTGGAGATTGAAAGGTCTCTGTATGGGAGGGAGTCCAAGTGCCCACTTCTTTGAATCCCATTCAGCAGGTAAGCAGGAAGCACACATCTCCTTCTAACGGGAGCCAAGACTGTAACCCTGGGTGAAAGGGCCTCTGTGTTCCCTTTCTGCTTCTCGAGCAAAACCCGCCCAGGGATCCTGGAAGGGCCATCTAGGGAGAGGATTGCATGCTCCAAAGAGCAATGGCGGTCCTGCAGGTGGCTGGAGATGTTGGCTCTGTGCAGGAGGAATGTCCTGACCGGCAGGTTATTCATAGATGGATGGGCTCCGTGGAGAACGGTCGGCCAGTGGTGGGCTGAGGAGACTCCTGCCCAGGGAGCGAATTGGGCTAAATTACTACAACAGCAAAGAGCAGTGGGCTTGGAGTCAGAAAAGCTGGTTTTCTCCCATCATCTACCTGTGGGACTCTGGGCCTTCATTTTCTCATCTAAGACAGTATCTGCCCTGCCTTTCTCCCCCTGGGTGTTTTTAGGGTCACATGACATGGTGTATATGAAAGAGCTGTGTAAACTGCAAAGCCCTTTGGAAATACAAGAGCTGCTATACTATTCCCTTTAAAGATCCTGTTGTGAACCGCACCCCAGGGGCACCGGCTGAGCAGGCTTAGCAGCCTCCCCCCTCCCTGGGGAGACACCACCCGGGCCTGATCCTCTGCGGCTGGGCACTGACACCCTTCCACCCACCCGCTCTGCCCTAGCCCAAAGCAGCACATATGCAACGGCACCGGTTCTGTGGCCCGCCAGCCCTCTGCCAGCTGGAGGCAGAGCTCAGCTTCCAGAACTTAGGTCAACCACACTTCAATGTGGGAGGTGGGGAAACTGAGTCCAGAGCCGCTTGCACAGAGCAAGGAGGCAGCAAAACAGCTCACCACTCTGGTCTCTCGGCTCCCTGCCCAGGCACTAACCTTTGGGGAAGTCAGTCAGGGCACAGTCCACTCGGGCTGCCCTGGATTCTAGATCTCATCCACCAACCCACCAACTCAACACATTAGCTTCAAAACATACCGTCCCCTCCCAGGGCCTCAGTTTCCCCTCTGTAAGTGGGAGTGTTGGAGTCCCCAAGGTCCCTCGCTCTAGTGCACTAGAGTGCAGGGTGCGGAGTGAGTCAATCCTGAGTCGGAACCCTGGCTTGGCTTCATCCTAGCTGTGTGGCCTCAGACAATTACTCAACTTCTCTGTGCCTCTCCGTTTACTAACATGTAACCCCCGGGGATAACTGTGCTTACCTCTAGGCTCGTTTGTGAGAACTAAAAGAAATACTACCGAGAACTTGCTCAACACAGAGGTACACCGTAAGTGCTTTTATTATGATCACGGCCCTGGGGATCAGGGGACTCTACTGTAACCACGGGATACCAGGGTTTTTCCGCAACAGAGAAGGTTTTGATGGGGGAAAACTAAGGGGAACACCATGGGGTTACTGGGCAGGTAGGTGAGTTGGGACCCCCATGAATGAGGCACACAGTTCCAGAAAAGAGGGAGGAGGGTCCAGACACCAGCGCAGGCCCCAGGGATTGGCTCTCAAGTCACCAGGTGGGATTCCGGCCCCCTGGTGTGTGTATGGGGAGAGGTGATTCCTAACTTCCAGAGCCCCGGGCAGGGGCAGTTTCCTAGGACTCCAGAATCTGCTGGGATTCTGGGGTTCCAGCCGCCCAGGTGGGGGTGTCTCGGAGTGTGGGCGAGGCCTCACGCGGCCCACCCCGCCCGCAGGCGCGCCATCGCAGCGCTGGTCCATGCAGGTGCCGGCCGAGGTGAGCGCGGCGGCGGGCGACGCGGCGGTGCTGCCGTGCACCTTCACGCACCCGCACCGCCACTACGACGGGCCGCTGACGGCCATCTGGCGCGCGGGCGAGCCGTACGCGGGCCCGCAGGTGTTCCGGTGCGCGGCGGCGCGGGGCAGCGAGCTCTGCCAGACGGCGCTGAGCCTGCACGGCCGCTTCCGGCTGCTGGGCAACCCGCGCCGCAACGACCTGTCACTGCGCGTCGAGCGCGTCGCCCTGGCGGACGACGGCCGCTACTTCTGCCGCGTGGAGTTCGCAGGCGACGTCCACGACCGCTACGAGAGCCGCCACGGCCTCCGGCTGCACGTGATGGGTGAGGCGGGCGCCGGGCCTCTTTCCTCCCTTCCCGCCTGCCCGACTCGACGGCTTGCTGGGTGCCAGGCGCTGTGCCCGCCGCTGCGCTAGGAAGGGCGACAGGACCCAACCTTTCTCCTCTACCCCCCAGGGTCTCACACCTAGGAGTGGGTTAGGGCCACCCGCAGAATCCCAGTCCCAGGAAGGGCTGGGTGGGGCCTGGCAATAGGCATTGTAATGACGCTCATAGTGTCCCAGTAGCTCGCAGATGAAGGGGAGAGAAAGATGAGGGGACAGTAATGTTAAATGTGGCAAGGACTGCAATGACTGTGTGCTCCCTGCCCTGGAAGAAACTCGCAGCCCCCTGACGGGTGCACAAGGAGCCCACCAAGTGCCCAGCAAACATGCCTGAACCAGGGTCCCCGTCCCTAGAGCAGCGGTTCTCCTCTCCAGCTCCAATCCTGCTCCACAACAATAAGGACCACTTAGCTCTTGCTGTGGGGCCAGGCCCTAGTCCAAGCTCCCCAGAAGTATTAATTTGCCAAATCTTCTCAACAACCCCATCAGGTAAATGTATGGTCCCCATTTTACACATGGAGAAACTGAGGCATAGAGAGATACAATAGAATCTCTTGCCCAAGGCCACACCTGTATTGGGACCCAGGCAACCTGGCACCCTAGTGCTCACCCTCCCCTCCGAACCTCCCTACCCCCACTGCTCCGGCTCTCGAGTCCAAGGGGTTCAGGGAGCGGTACCCCTTGCCTTTGCCGGCTGCTCGCGCACTGCAGTCAGCTTTCTCACCCTCCCCTACTCCCAACACCACCTCCGTGACTGTCGCCGCCCTCTGCCCCCGCAGCCGCGCCACGGATCGTCAATATCTCGGTGCTGCCGGGCCCTGCGCACGCCTTCCGCGCTCTCTGCACCGCCGAAGGGGAGCCGCCGCCCGCCCTCGCCTGGTCCGGCCCGGCCCTGGGCAACGGCTCAGCCGCCGTGCCCGGCGGGGCTCAGGGTCTCGGCCACCAGGTGACCGCCGAGCTGCCCGCGCTGACCCACGACGGCCGCTACACGTGTACGGCCGCCAACAGCCTGGGCCGCGCTGAAGCCAGCGTGTACTTGTTCCGCTTCCGCGGCGCGGCGGGAGACTCGGCCATCGTTGTCCTGTTCGGCGCCCTGGGCCTCAAGGCGCTACTGCTGCTCGGAGTCCTGGTCGCCCGGGCTGCCCGCAGCAGCACAGGTAAGTGCGCCCGACCCCGGAGGGCGCGAGGGGCAGGGCGGGGCTCTCCTCTTAGGTAAGGCCACGTGGCCAACCACAGGACACGACCAGAACATCTTTTTTGCCCTGAGCATCGTCTCACTTTCCTCTGCCGGTATCCAGCCTCGCAGGTGGAAACCAGCGCAAAAGGCCCCATTTTACAATAGGGACGCTCAGGCTCAGAGAGTGACCTGCCTTGTCCCTAGAGGCACAGAGATAGCGACCCTGACAGCTAGCTCTAGGGTCCGTCCCTTTCCCGCCACCCCAAGATTCCTCTGGAAGGGCTCTGACCAGACTTTTCTAAACAGCACCGTTCCGTTATGATGCAGGAAATATCCTGAGGACCTAGTATGTGTTGTGTAGGTGCCAGGAATACAGAGCTGGGTAGGACACGGTTCCCTGCCCCCCAGTGGGAGCTGGGTAAGCGGAGAATTGCAATGTGCTGTGAGAAGTGCTCTCCTAGACCCCAGGTACTGCAGAAGCCAGAGGACCGATGCCTCACTCTGGTGGGGTGTCTGGAGAAGGCTTTACACAAGTAAAGTGAGAGCTAAATCAGAAACTGTAAGTGGGCGTGAGCTAGGTAAACAGGGCCAGTGATGTTCCCAGCAGAGGGAACAGCATGTGTAAAAGCTCTGCAGCTTGAACTTGCAGGGTGTCTTGAGAGAGCATCACTCACTGTTGTCATGGGAAATTTGCTCTGTGTCCCAGAGAGGGTGGCGGCTTCCCAGAGCCTCTCAGACTACCCAGGTCCACAGCACTAGCTTCAAACTGCAATGAGGAATCCAGAATTTACCATGGTCACCCTAGCTGCTCCCCTCCTGGCTTTCTTGCTGGTTCTTCAAACTCACGAGCAACTTGTGCTTCAGGGTCCTTGGAAAAGCAGTTTCTTCTGTTGGACTGCGCACTCCACCCTTCCCGCTAACTCTGCTCAAGGCTTAGGTGTCACTGCTTCACACCCTGCTACTTTGCTGTTTGTTGCACAAACAGTGGTTTCCCTAAGAGCCCTTTCCACAGCGGGGCGGGTGGGTGGCAGGGCACGGAGGCTGCAATGGAGTGATGTCGCCTCTCTCTCTGCCCCTCCCACAGAGCACCAGGCCACCCAGGACACCCCACCGAGGTAAGTGAGCTCTCCTGCCTCCACCCCACCCCATCTAGTCTCCCTTGGCCAAAGGGTGCAGGCAGGCTTCTCAGAGTGGTGGCAGGAGAGAGAGCCGGCACATGGGTAGGGCTGGGGTCCTGACCTTGGACAGGGTCTGGACCCTCCTTGCAGCCACCAAAGCACCCCCTCCCTCAGTGCACTAAGTCCTTTGCCACACACACACACACACACACACAGAGAGACACACTCCTAGCCCTGCCGTGCTGCTAAAGATTGATTTTTCTGTCTTATCTCCACACCTCCGGGCTACATTTCCTCTTGTAGTCCTCCCTCCACATTCCTGGACATACAGACCCACACGAAAGCCACCTTGGGGTCACTCATCCGCCCCAGGCACTGTGCTGAAACCTCACAAACAAAATCTCCAGAGGTTCTGAGGGCCTAGGTGAGGGGCCCAGGGACCCCAGCTAGGAAGTCCTTGACCCTCGCTCGGGTCCACACTTTCCTGTTCTGTGGCATCTGCTGGAGTGAAGGCCCATGTTGCAGGGGAAAGAATTGGATTCACAGACCCTGGACAGTCTGTGCCTGATCCTGGAGGGGCAGGGGTGCGGTTGGGGGGCGCAGCCTTTCAGGGCCCATTAGAGGAGCCGGGGGCTCCCATAACTGCGCTCACCTGCGCCCACTGCCTGGCCGGCCCCTCTCTCCAGCTGCCCACTGGAGAGTCTCCCTCAGTCTCACAACTTGTCCTGTGTCCTTTCTCTTTGCTAATTTACTCCTGCACCAAGGCCCCTGAATCAGAACGCTGACCGTTGTTCAGTCATTTAACAAATATTTGAGTACCTACTACGGAACAGGCACTGGTTTGGATGCTAAAGATACAGCAAAATCCCTGTCCTCCCAGGATTCACATCCTAACGTAGAGAATTTGGATAAATACACCGACAAGGTCATCTTAGATGGGGAGGGGCCAGCCACTGGGTTGTGGCTCCTTAGCTCAGGAAGCTCTCCCTGGGGATGTGACCTTGAGGGGACCTGAAGACGGAGGCTGGGACAGGGGGAAGGGGGGACAGGGTTCCAAGGAAGGGGAAAGGCAAGTAGAAAGGCTCAGGTGAGACCAGGGAAGGAGGCAGGCGTGGCTGTGGGGGTTATTCCGGGTGCGATGGGAAGTCACCGAATGGTTTCAAGCAGATGAGTGGCCCTGTCGGAACAAGGGGGGGCCAGGAGACCTGGGAGGAGGCCGTTGGTTCGGCTGAGGCTGGGTTGGCTGCTTGGATGAAGGCGCAGTAGCGGAGGGGGGAGACGGGAGACCGGGCTCCCCCGAGGACCAGGTGGGCAGCACGCAGTGTGGAACGCTGCCAGGCTGCCCAGGGTTGGAGCTTGAGCCCTGGGCGCTGCTTACTGGGATGAAGACGAGAGGAGGCAGGGTGCGGTGAGGACCGTGTGTAGCACCGGAGGACATTGAGATCTGAGATTCCCGTTAAGATGTCCCAGGGGAGAAGGCAGGACAGCAGCTGGGGATGAGGAGGTCAGGCCTGGAAATGTGCATCTGGAGGTCAGGGACACCGAGATGGCTTTGAAGCCTCAGAGGAAGACAGAGACCCTGCTCGACCTGGGCTGCTGTCACCAACCATAGCCCCGTCCCTGTTCCTGTACTGCCCTGCCTCTGATATTGTCAGGCTCCACGTCCTGTTGGTCCTAGCGCCACTGCCCGCCATGGCGTCTCCCCTTCCTGGCCCATTGCTGGGGTACACTCTGGGTACTTGGGGACCTCTCCCCTGCACTGGGCGGTCAGACAACTTTCTCCTGTCTGCAGGCCCCAGGCTCAGGAATCTAATTACGAAAATTTGAGCCAGATGAACTCCCGGGGCCCAGCAGCAGCCGTGTGCTCACCGTGAGGAGCCCTGTGGCCACTGACGCCCATTTGTGAACCATGAGGAATAAAGGCCAATTCCAGGGCTAGCTGGTCAAGCCCTTCCTGGTTCCCACCCTCCAAGGGGTCTGGACCCTGCACATAGAGGCTCTTCTAGTCTCCTACATGGACATCTGTCTCGGAGCCCCCTGGTATTACGCCAGCGAGGCCAGCATTTTGAATGAGTGTGCATGTCTGTGTGTGTGTGCATGCATGAACTTCATGTGAAACTTCCAGAAAAGCTCCCCTCACCCTTTCTTACCTAGGACACCATAGTAAAGCAGACAGGAAACTGGTCATAGGGTCTGGAGGCCCAGTGTTTGTCCTGCTCTGTCACCCACTTGCTGTGTGCACGGGAACACTTTTTTCACCTCTTGCGTCTCAGTTCATCCACTGTTGAACAAGGACATAATACTCTTCCCTCCTTGCTGGTGGGACTATCAAGATCTGAGGAAATAACAGATGTGAAGGAGCTTTGGAAAGTACAAAGCCGTCTGCAGATGTGAGGGACATCACAGGCCCCTCCTTGCAGAGCCACCTTTGGATGTGCAGAGAGTGCTTGATTAAGTGTCCCTCACAGCAGCCTCACAGAGAACAGAGGGTTCCAGACAGCAAGCCCGGGGCTGGGGCTGAGCAAATCTGCAGTCAGAGGAACATCAAATCCTGGAAACTCAGTGGCAGGGAGAGGCCTGGAGCCCGTTTCCTGGGATTTCCACTGTGACTGTCCCACACCCTGTGCACTGCCTTGAGCTGGGGCCCCTAAGAAAAAGAAACCAAACACCCATCTCTCAAAGCATCTGGAAACCACTGTCGTAGGGACTGGGAGCTGGGAGAGCTGAGGGAAGGTCTAGCCGAGAGGGTCCCAGCGGAGCCCCTGTGCAGGGTCTCTGACCTGCAACCCCCCAGGACGTACAAAGTCTAAAAGCACTGGCAGTTTCACCCCATTTGCTCAAGTCTGGCCAGGTTGACTTTGAGGGGTGCTACCTTCCCTGCTTACACTCCAGCATGAATTTGTTGATCCTATTAGCTCCTGCAGGCCTTGGTGTTCAAGGGAAAAGGAAGAGGCTTGCCTGGGATCCAGGTGAGCTGGCAAGAGGAAAGGGCAACAGGATAGGGCAGTGGTCCTCAACCTTTTTGGCACCGGGGACCGGTTTCATGGAAGACAATTTTTCCACGGAAGCGGGGAGATGGGGGAGGTGGGGAGGGGAGGAGGCGGAGCTCAGGCGGTGATGCGTGGCCCTGTTTTCCTAATAGGCCACGGACCAGTACCAGACTGCAGCCCAGGGGTTGGGGACCACAGGGATAGGAGACTAAAGAGGTAGTGAATGAGATATCGTCTCGCCCCAGTTAAAATGGCTTTTATCCAAAAGACAGGCAAGAACAAACGCTGGCGAGGATGTGGAGAGAGGGGAACCCTCTTACACTTTTAGTGGGAATGTAAATTAGTACAGCCACTATGGAAAACCATATGGAAGCTCCTCAAAAACTAAAAATAGAGCTACCATGTGATCCAGTAATCCCGCTGCTGGGTATATGTCCAAAAGAAAGGAAATCAGTGTATCAGAGAGAGATGTCTGCACCCCCACGTTTATTGCAGCACTATTCGTCATAGCCAAGAAATGGAATCAACCTAAGCGTCCATCAGTGGATGAATGGATAATGAAAATGTGTTACAGATACACAATGGAATATTATTCACCCATGCAAAGAGTAAAATCCTGTCATTTGCAACAACCAGTGGATGGAAATGGAAGACATTATAAAATAATATGAAATAAACCAGGCACGGAAAGACAAATATCGAATGTTCTCACTCATATGTGGGAGCCAAAAAAAAACTGAACTCGTGGGGATAGAGTAGAGTGACAGTTAGCAGAGGCTTGGAAGGGTGGGGCCGGGGGGTAAAGTGGGGATGGTAAATGAGTGCAAAAATGCGCTTAGGTAGAATGAGTAAGATCTAGTATTCGGTAGCAAAATAGGGTGACTATAGTTAACAGTAATTTATTGTATATTTTAAAATAACTAAAAGAGTGGAATTGGAATATTACTAACACAAAGAAATGATAAATGCTTGAGAGTGAAGGATACCCCTGATTAGGTCCTTACACATTGTACGCCTGTATCAAAACATCACATGTACCCTATAAATATGTACAACTATTATGTAACCATAATAATTAAAAATAAAATTTTTTGTTAGAAGAGGCCATGATGCTTTTTCAAGGGAGATGGTCTGATGGTTGAGTGATCGTCACCAGTTATGAAGCAGGCAGTGGGTTACAAAGTCCCCTCCTGGCCAGAGCCTTCTCCAGGGCAAGTGAGTGATGACAGCTCATGGTTACCTTGGGATCCCTCCAGGAGCCTGTCTGAGCTGTTAACAGGTCACAGGAGTTGGCATTTGTACTTCCTCATGTGGGGACACTTTGGGGCCCCTCCATGGAGAGTCCTGTACGACCAGGGAAGAAGTTCAGGATGGGAGTGGTGTGTGTTGGAACATCTGCCTGGTCTTTGAGGTCAGTTTCACAGCCAAGAAAAACTGTGATAGCAATTACTTCTTCCGTATTTGCCTTGTGCTGGCAATTGGGCGAGGTGTTTGGGGATACAGAAGTGAGTAAGGCGTCTGTATCAGGGTGGGCCAGGTTGTGTTGTGATAACAAACAAACTCCCAAATCACAGTGGTTGAAAACAAGTGTTTATTTCTCATGGAAGCTACATTCCCATCACAGATCTGCGGGGAGGCTCTGCTTGTTGTCACTCGGGGTCCTGGCTCCCAGGGATCCAGCATCTGTAATGCTGTGGATTGCTGGGCTGGAGGTTAAAACCCCCCACTTGTGATCGTTGTGCATCAGCCAGAACTAGCCACGTGCCCCACACGCCCACGAGAGACCAGCCCGTGCAGCTCTACATGGTGCTTGGACGAAGGAAGGCCAGGAACATTTGGGACAGCACCGTAGCACAGTGGGACCCTCCAGAGCTAGTGAGCGGCACAGTAAGTGGAAATCCTGCCAGGATCACAGTCGAGGTAGCTGGGGGTACCATGGCAGCACCCAAATTCGGTAACTGGCCATCTTGGGAAGGCGTCCTGGAGGAGGGTACATGGAGACGGTACGCGCTGGCCATGTAAGTGGAGGAGGCTACGGGGGAGAGTGGAGTTTGGGAGGTAAGCAAGAAGGGACGGTCTGAGCAAAGACCAGGAGGTGGGACACAGCGCGATGTTTAACTGGTTGAAGTCGCTGCAGCGTGAGGGTGGAGGTGGGGCGTGGCCAGAGGTGGGGCAGGAGGCGCCCCTATGCTGGGTGGACAGTGCCGCCCCCAACAGGGATGAGAGCAGCAGAAGGGGACGGGGCACCCAAGGGCCCAAGCACGGTGCTCCCTGCAGTAGTCAGCACGGCTGCTTTCCCCATGTGACCACTGGCCTCTCCAGAAAAGGCTGCCCCAGGGGTGGGGCCCTGGGAGCTCAGAGCAGTGTCTCCCAGCAGGTTCCAAGGAGCACCTGCTTCAGGAACACCTGGAGGATGAGCAGGAACACCTGGAGAGCTTGTTCAGATGCTTGAGCGACACCTGGACCTGCTGAACCACAGGCCTGGGGGAGCTAGGGAAGAATGGGGGAGGGGGCGGTGAGGGAGAGACTGGAATTTTAAATAAGTTCAGGAGATTTTGCTCCCAATTTTCTATTATGATCATTTTCAAACACACACCAAAAAAGCTGAAAAAGTTAAATGATCACCCACGTAACTGCCACCTCCATTCTACAGTTACTCACATTGGCTTGATGCTCGTGTGTGTATTGGGCAGGGCCGTTTGCAGTAATCTGCAGCCATCAGTACCTCCCCCCCCAAATACCTTCTGAGAACAAGAGCATTCTTCTCTATCGGCTCGATACCTTTACCACGCTTGAGAAGATTAACATTAATTCAATAATACCTTGTAGTCCATAATCAGATTTCCCCAATTGTCCTCAAAATGTCTTTTTTAGTTTGCTGTTTCCAGCCAGGATCCAGTTGATGCCAGGTGATCCCCAAGCAAGCCCTCGGGGTGCGCCCGGCGTTGCTGGCATAACCGTGTGGACGTGTGGGGTGCTAGCTGACAATCTGGCGGTCCCGCCTGCTGCGTCTGCACTTTGAAATAGGGCGTCTTGGAAACTAAAGAAGTGTCATTTGTCAGAGGAGCGCGCCTCTGATGAGCGGTTTCAGACACAGCGATGAGCCGTGGGGAGCACGCGGAGGGGGACAGTGGGCACCCCCTCCCACCACTGCACACGGCCCACAGGCCGCCTCCAGCTCAGCCTCCTGAGAAAGCAGCTGCTCCTGGGGGCAGAGGGGAGCTGGTGAGGGGAGGGCACTTGGCCACCCCCCGACCCCTGGGCTGGCCTCACAGCCTGGCACTGTCCCTACGAGAGGTCTGGGTGGAGCAGAGCCACCTGTCCTCCCCCATCTGACCCTCTCGGAGCACTCAGGCTCTGTCACTGGCAAGCAAGGACCAGAGACACAAGCACCAGTGTCCTGGGGCCATGGAGTCAGGAGAGAATGACCTAGAAGCTTTAGTGTTTTCTAGACCCGACTTCCTGTTGTGGTGCAGAGCACAAGGCTAGAGCTGTCCCCAGTCCTGGCACAGCACTCTGTGAGCCGCTCGTGCCCAGAGGCCCCGAAGGGCAGGCCTCCCCACCAGACTTTGAGGATGGCAGAGGGAGGAAGTGGCCGACAGCTGACCTGGTGATCTCTCAGGTCCTCTGCGAGCCCAACACACTTCCCCTGCCCTCAACAAGCAGCATCTGAAAATTTAAAACTAGATGTAGCGACATGAGAAGAAACTGCCTGGCAGATAATCTGCAACAAAGGTAGGCCCTGCCTCGGGATGGAAATGATGGCTGGGCACACGCGGGCTGAGTTTTCTCCTGTAACGCCCCCCCCAGCCAGACAGGACAAGAGAGCCAGGACAGGCAGGGGTCGGGCCCCACCAGCCACAGAGGCCTCAGGCTGGGAGGGACCTTAGACAAGAGTTAAGCTTCCTGGGCTTTGTCCCTGGCTCCTCCGACCCTGGCCACTTAGGTCCAGTCCCTCCCTCGCCATAATAATGGCTCCTCATGTTTCTGGGGCTCTCATAATCCCAAAGCCTCGCGAGATCTCCCGTGGCTCTCACTAAGAGCCCAGGTAAGACTGGAATTATCCTCATTTTAAAAGGAGGGAAAAGCCCCAGGGAAGAAGGTGATCTGGCCAGGGTCCCACGTATTTAGTGACAAAACTGCGCTCAGGTCTGGCAGCTCTGGCCCCGCTCCTTCCACACCGCACTGCCTTCTCCTTCCCTCGTTGGTGCTCCCATCTCCTTCCCTCCTCCCTTGGGCTCCTTCCTCTGTCATATGTTGTAAACCAAAGAGAAACACAAGATCTGCCAATACAAGGACACAAAATTATTTGGTATTGGGACTCTCTGGGTTTTCCAGGGTTTGGGCTTTGGGATCCCACACCTCCTTCCTCCACAGCCTGTCCCCAGATCCTGCCGCCAGCGACCTCGAAGGGCCCCAGGGCTGCAGGTTGCCCAGGAGAGCCCCTGTGTGTACACTCACCTCCACACCTCGACCAGAGGTGGCTGTGACCTCAGGGGGAGGAGGAGATTGGAGGGAGATGCCCTAAGAAATACTGATTAAGGGGCAAGTGGCACAGAGCAGGCCAACCAGGGCAGGCTGGGGGATTGCAAGGTAAGTCTGGTCTAAGCCACAAATTTAGACTATATTAAAATACAGTGTCCAGGTCAGAGCCCATCTTGTTCCACTCTGACCAACAGATCTTTTCTGAAAAAAACGCTTAGGCTAGAAAGGAAGACCAAGAGGGAAGAGGGCTGTCTTCAGAGGAGGAGCATTTTGGAGGAAGACCTTTTCTGCGCTGCCCCATGGTGGCATGGACCATTTCCAGCAGCATTTCTTTCAGGGAGCGTCCCCACAAAGATGCCCACTGGCCTGGAGATGGTTAACTTGGTTGCTACACTAGAAGGTGGGACAACTTGCCTCTAAGCCACTTTCCAACCCTTAAATTCTGTGAGTCCATTGGGAAAAAGCAGCCAAGCCCAGGCAAGGGTTGGGGAGACACATCCCACTCCCAGAAGGTCCTGTCCCTGCAGAATCCCAAATTGGTGGATGTGCAGGCCCTCCTACCACACCACCACATATTCGAGGTGCACCTGATACTAAAGAGGAACTCCCTGGCATTCCCATGCTGCAGGTGGCTTTCCCCGCAGACCATGACAAAGCTAGGGCTACACTGCCCTCCCCTGGCAGCTCTGGCCTCCCAGAGGCACCTCCACCCCCACCTCGTCACAACTCAGGCCTTGGGAGCCTTTTGTGCGGCTTCTATGGCCCTGTCCTGCCAAGGTCAAGGCCACATTACAGACCCTGAGGGGCTCACCTGACCTTTCCGGGATCACCAGGCAATCTCCTGTCCATTCCAATTCTTAAGACCCCAAGTCTGTGGTCCCCAACCTCTGGCACCGGTCCGCAGCCTGTTAGGGACCAGGCTGCGAAGAAAGTGAAACTTCATCTGTATTTACAACAGCTCACATCACCCTGAGTTCCACACCCCAGTCCTTGTTCCGTGGAAAAACTGTCTTCCATGAAATCAGTCCCTGGTGCCAGAAAGGTTGGGGACCACTGCCCCCAAGTTACACACTCTCTTTGAAATTAGAGGCCTCACCCATTGTGACGAAAGGTCACAGACTAAAGATTCTACCCATTACAAGCTTTCTAATTCAAAATTTTTCTTAGTGTGATTTATGTATGAAAAGAAGACCTGCTAACCAACTTGCCAAAAACAATGAGACAGGCCCACCATGTGTCAATTAAATTTGAATCTAGTTTATTTGCAGAAGCTTAACCAATTCTCATTTCTTCCCGTTTCTCACCATTATATAAAAACTCATCCTTTGAGCATGTAAAATACTGAACAATGAAAAAGTGAATATTGCACATTCAATGACCATAATTAGATTGTGGTTTTTAAAGGTCACCCTAAACATGTGGGAAGGAAAAGAGTTTAATACACTTAAGAAGTATTTATCTCCACATAAGTGATTTTAAACCACAGAAAGAAAAATAAATTCTCTTGGTGCTCAATGAGAGGTATTACACCTGCACAATAAAAAAATAAAAGTTATAATCTACATTTCATAGCAATTTCATTATCTCAAAATAGGATCAGTAGTATAATTTTCTTTTCAAGTCATTGTCATCAGGAATCGGGAACTGATCCGGAGTGAAGGAAACTTGGAACACAGCTGCTCCTGAGGCCTGCTCTGGAACACGCACGTATCACCGTGGACCAGAAGGAGGTGAGCATCAGTAAGTCTAGAACTTTACACAGCACAACCCAGACACAAGTGGGAGAACACAGAAGGGGATGCTTTTTTTTTTTAAGCAACATGCTGATTTCCCAATATTATATTCTCCATCTTGCTTAGTAAGATGTCAACTGATCAGAAAAACGATCAGTTACTATCTCAAAATAAGCTGGAAAGTTGGCCCAAACGAAGGGCAGAACAGTGAAGGACTAAGTGCAAAGTGCCTTACGGTCAGACCTGTCCCACGGATGTGGGATGAGCAGTCTTGGGTGACAACCGAGGCCTGCACTTTGAACTCGCCACTGGTATACTATGCCGACCGTGGGGCACAGCTACTGAAAGCTGGCACCGCCCAAGGCTCCAGGATAGGGAATGACACTGCTTGGGGCACACTAGTGTGACCTTAATCCAGGGCAGGGGCCGGGATGAGACGAAGGAGGCACCAGGGCCATAAAATTGAAGGAAGTGCACTCTCACGGCCCCGCTAAACCTGGGCACAGCCCTGGCAGGATGACATGGATGAGCTTGGGCACTGCCCCCAAATGCAGCCCTGTTAGGCATCGTGGTGGGAGGGGACTAACTAAAGACACCAGCGTTTGACCTGCAGAGGACTAAGAGGTGGGGAGTGTCAGAGATGTGAAAGACAATGTCTGAAGGTCTGTGGAGACCGGGGCAAGAGAGCAGCCCCAGCCTGGACTGCACCAGGCAGGACTGTGAGCGACAGGCGACGCCACCAGGAGGCATCTGGGCTCAGCATAAAGCAGAACTATGAGAAAAGCTGCCAATGGTGGCCTGGGCTTGCCCGGCAGCGGCTGAACTGCCAGGCAGGGGAGGGGGCAGGGGAGAGGCTGGAAGAGCCCTGCTGAGTGAGCAGTGGGAGTGGATGAGCTTTCACGGTCCTTCTGACTTTACAATTCTAGGACATTTGCTTCCTGCTCCAGAAGAAATCAATTAATTTTAGGAAAAAAAAAAATCAATGAGGGCTGGCCATGGCGGTTCACACCTATAGTCCCAGCTACTTGGGAGGCTGAGCTGGGAGGACTGCGTGAAGCCAGGAGTTAGGGGCTGCAGTAAGCTACGATCATGCCACTGAACTCCAGCCTGGGTGACCGAGTGAGACTTCACCTCTTAAAAATATAAAAACCAAATGAAAACCTGTACATCACCTTCACTCAAAAGGAAGGAGGACAGGTTCATGCAGAACTCGTACGACATGGATACAATGATTTTGGTGATTGATTGGGAGGAACAAGGAGGCTGTCACTTGGTTTGAAGGGAGGTTTGGCTGGTCTGGGTTTTCATTTTCTGGACTAGGGTTCCTCCAACCTCGAAGAACTCAGAGACTCGGGCACAACCCCAGGGGGGCAGACGCATTCGATGACCGAGCCAGCACACGGATGGTGAGATTACGAACAAGTCGTGCCTCGGAGTTGAGATCCCGTGCGTGCAGGAGCTTCGGAAACATATATGGGTGGGTCCCAGCTCCAACTGCCACCGTCACGCTGCGCAGACACACCCCATACCTTCCGGCGTTGTGCCCTTACTGCCCTGGTTAGGCGATGCAGCGATGCAATGTGGAGATGTGATGTCTCCTGACCCACCTATGCATCGCAGGGTGGGGACTGACGAACAGAGAAGCCGAGAGATGCTTTTCGTGGCCACCAGAAGGCCGCGTCCTCCTGCTCCCAGGAGGCTGCCAGGCATCCTTACCTGAGCCCGCTGCCAGGGCTGGCCACCGTGTGGGGAAGGGTGCAGCGCGCAGCAGTTCACCCTCTACACAACCTGGTCCACAAGGCTGACCTTGGTCCTGCTCGATCCCAACACCGATGTGCAGCACCCATGGCTATATCTGAAACTGTGACCCTGCGCTCTCTGGAGGCCAACAGTTTTTTCAAGCAGAGGCTCGCTACCCCTGCAAGCCGATGGGCAGGGTGATCCACCTGCTGCCCTTTCCCCAGGAGGCCACAGCAGCACGGCCGCATTCTGAATTGCCTGGGTGTCTGTACAGCACTCCCTGAGCCCAGAGCTTCTCACAGGAACCACTGAGTGCAGTCAACTCCTGACATTAAGTATGAGGGAGTTAAAGAGGAAGCACTTTTACGGACCTCCTCTGATGATCAAGTTACAAGGCCAATGAATTAGATGACATGAGGCATGAAAATCGATACCACCTTTAACAAGTGAAATACTTTACCAGGTAGTACGATATCTCTATAATTTGGATTCTTATCAGTTACAACCAAAGATTGATTTTATTTTTTATAATTTTTACAGACCAAATACATTATATTATAAACTTTCAAAAATTAACAGTGAATCATAATTCTTTAAAATGTACATACTGTCAAAAATTTCACATTCTAGGATATCAATAATTACAACCTCCTCAAGGAAAACAGCACATAAAATATTTCCTGTCATAAAATCATTGTTGCCAAATCAGCCAATTAAGCTGTCCACAGCTTCTAAACTTTTCTTATACACAGAACAAGATAACTGATTTGGAAAATGGAGGGATGCAAAAACAAGGGAAGCTGAGAAATGTCCCTCTGAGATGGACACTTCGTGGTCTCTAAAACTCAAGACACTGAACAGGGATGTTCTTTGTCAGAGCTCCAAAGCATGTCTGTGAGGCAGAATTGTTCTGTCCAATTAAAGAAGTTTGGAATAGAGGCAGGAGGGTCGCTTGAGCCCAGGAGTTTGAGGTTGCTGTGAGCTAGGCTGACGCCACGGCACTCTAGCCTGGGCAACAGAGTGAGACTCTGTCTCAAAAAGAAAAAAAAGAAAAGAAGAGAAAAGCAAAGCAAAAACAAAAAACAAGTTCAGAATAAAGAAGGGTGCCTACAGACTTCCAAATATTGCGGAAAGCACTCCAAAAGCAAATTTGAGAAGAGATTACCACTGTTAACTATATCCGTATCCCCCTACTAAAAGCTCTCGGTGGCTCTTTAGACATTTTCAGGTAAATATTCTTGGGCTATAGACAAGGTGTAAACAAAGACACATTATGCAAGCTGTACAAACCAAATCCATTTTGTGCTGACAGAATTATGAATATGATGACAGACGTCACATTGCTATTCCTGGGGGAAATTGAATGAGCAAGAAGATGGCAACAGAACAAGGCAACGTTACACACAGGCTTTGGTAATGAACGAACTATTAACAACAAAAGGCACGTGGCTACTGAAAAAAAGCCAAACTTCAGTAGTTCTCTTGACCTGACCCTGTGTCCGTGAATAAACATCTCGGCAGGTCCATGAGCTTCGTTTGAGTTTAACTATGGAGTGAAAACACAAGCAGGGAACAGAGAGCCACGTCCACAGGGGCTGAGAAGGTGCTGTGAATGAGGCTGGGGGCAGCACCCGAGGGCATGCAGGGACTGTGTGACTGGAGGGAGTCAGCCCTGCCTGTGCGCCCCACCACGTGGACCAAACAGAACCCCCTGTGCCCAGCACGCTGCTCCCAGCCCGGCCAGCTGGCACCCCCAATTCAGATAGGTGGCTCCTTCTCCATGAGGACACGTGACTGGATGGAAATGGACCTGTCACCATCTCCGCTATCCACTATGATCAGGATCAAGGGACACATTTTACACATGACTCACTTTATCTCCCTTCTGGGAGAAATAATACATTAAAGCTACTGTATTTCCCTACATTTGAGAAATGCAGAAATTTTCAAAGTTGACTTTTTTACTTTGGAAGAACACAAACAGGGTTCCAAAGTGAGGGTTCTACATGACTCCCAAAGTTGTCAGATCTGGTCAGGAGTCTTAACATTTAAATAAAAAGGGGAGACAGGAGGGGAGACAGACAGAGAACTCCATCTGGAGCTCTTGTGAGATGACTGGGACATTTGGCAACTGTGAGTGGCTCTGTACCCAAGTGGAACTCAGTAAGTTTCTCTTGTGGATGAACATAAAAACTACAGTCCCCACAAAGTTTTAAGAGGTAAGAAAACATACACACACCACACAGAATTATCTAACGCCTCCACACTTGCATCTTGGCCAACTACTCGTTGGCCAAGCTGAGCTCTGCAGTGACACTGAGCAAAGTTACTTGTGCAACAGCAAAGTTAAATGTAAACATAAACAGCAAGGGGGATTTCAAGAGCCTCAGTATCGCTATCGTATGTTGTCCAAATAATGCACTTCTGGATACAAACAGTTAACGAGAAGAGCCAGGAAGATTTTCCCATCTTGGAGGCAATGGCCAGGATGCTTTATAAACTGGGCGGCTTGTGATATCTGATCCTGGTACTCAACATACTGCTTACTCGATGTCATGGACTCAAGAGCATTCAGAGCCTAAAAGACACAGAGGACAGAGGGTTAACTTCACAGATGCATGTAGCCTGACTGCCACAGGTGGAGCACACCTGCCATTATTACCCGGTTCAGCTGTGAGCCTAGAGGGACGGAAGCCTACAGAACTGAGGTTCGGATCTGGCAGGCAGGCACTGATTAACCACAGACAGAAGGGGGCCAACAACCCAAGCCTTTTCTGGCTTTTGCAGCCTCCCACACCCGGCCTTCCCTCTTCCTGTTCCCTGCTATTTCCCAAGCCTTCCTTGCCCAGAGCCGCTGCTGCAGCAGGCTGGTCTCACTGCTGGACGCCTCACCTGCCACACCCACTTCTGCAGCCTGCCCTGTTGTCGCTCTCCCCGTTCCCACCTGCGGGGTCCTCCCCACCAGATCATCTGCTCCCTCTCTTCCTGGAGCCCAGCTGGAAATCACAGGCACCAGCTGCATCTCGCTAAGGTGAGACCTGTTTAATATGCTGTTGAATTTGTTCCCAGGTTACAAAATACCGTCACATTAAACTGTCTAACTGAATGAAATTCTAAAGAAACCAGTTGCTAAGTGCTGCTGAGGGTAACTGATAGACCATTAATTCAGCCAAGAAACATATGGTACAAATCAAGTTCCGCCCGATGCCGTGTGACAAATGGCCCAGAATCAGTGGAAGAAAAGCTTACATGCCTCTCTTCACAGGAAGGAAAAAACACATTCTTTGATTCCATAATTTTAATTTTTCCTTCCTTCACAGTAGAAGAGAAGGGGAAGAGACATGTAGAAAACAAAAGGTCACAACAGTGGTTCTTGGTGTGGGGAGTTTTGCCTTCCAACTGCACAAGCGCCCCCACCCCAAGGCCCTGACCACAGGCCCTTCCGCAAGGGGGCACACCCGCCACCACGGAGTCCCCTCTCCCTCCCTGTCCCATCTATGGGAATCACTGTGCTAGAGAATATATATTACAAGATGGAATTTGCTTGGTTCAGAAAACGAGGAAGGATTTTTTTTTTCTTTTAGTTTCTTTAGAGAAGACTTTTTTGAGGATGGTAAATGAACTGGAAGCTTAGAAATAAATTACCAGGTGGGCTGTAGTCGGAAGTCTTAGGGTTGAAAATTAACAACTGAAGGGATTTGGGTACCAAGCTAAGAGCTGCGTGAACAGAGTTCTGAGAACAGGAAGCAGTGGAGACAGGCACTCCCATGAACTGCCGTGTCCTTCTGTCTCTCTCCTCTCCCTTTCTATTTTTAAATTTAGTCACCCAAACGGTCTACTTTGACAGTCTACCTAAGATTAATCATTTTGTAAAAAGATGACTTTTTTCAAGTCCAAAAATCCTGATGACAAATAGGGGCGTGCACGGAGCCATCAGTTTCAGTCTAAGGAATGCGGGCAAAGAGAGGCGAGGCCTGGGTGACCCGTGCCCCAGCCAAAGCAAAGCACTGATGCTGCAAGTACCAGCAGCCACAAAAGAGTTAAGAGTTGTCAAATATACACTGCAATGCATCTCACTGACTACAACCTGCCCTCGAAGACTCATCTGCTCACTTGAGATATTTCACAGAAGACAACAGGGGATTCAAACAGCAGTTGGTGAACAGGGGGTGACAAGTATCAGGTATTTTATAAGCCAAGATCCCTGTGAAGAACATGCCAATTGTACCGTCTGATCCTTGCTCTTAATAACCAAGATCTCACACTGCATGTGGCTGGCTTAGACACCACAAAGCTGCACAGAAGAGGAGCTGAGGGGTCTAGACAGTTACCTTGTACAGAGACAGCCATGCAGCGTGGTGAGGGGGGGAAGCCTGGAGCCGGACTGGCTGGTGTGAATCCCAGACCTAACACGCATTAACTGTGTGATTTGGGACAAATCACTCAGCCTCTGTTTCCTCATCCACAAAACCAGGATAATAATATTAATAGGTCCTGTGCTATACGGTTGTTATGAGGATTAAATGAGTTAAAACTTTAACTCATTTATATCGAGTTAAAACTTAGAACAGTGCCTGGCATGTAGGAAGCACTTGGCCATCGTTTTGTACCGCACACCTTTGTGCCTGGCTGGCTTGTTTATAGGTTATGGGAATGGGACTACTGCCATGTGACCTTCCACAGTTATTGGAACAAATTGTAATTTCTCACAGCTACCATTCTGTATGTGTTAGGTTATGCCAGCATCGGCCAACAGTGATCAACCTTCAGACTCACAAAACAGGAACCAGTTCCTTGGTTCCCAGGCTCAGCTAATTCACAACCATGGCAACTGTGGCCGTATCTGGATGCCAGCCCCAGCATGTGCCAAGTCAGTGCATATTCACACTCATCAGGACAAAATCCAATCCTAGACTGGCTTGCCCATGGCCTTACTTTCCCACAATGACAGTAACCATGCTCTAGGCAAGTGCTTGCAAAGACTGGTCCGAGGTGGGCACATGCAACCACTTTCCACTCAGCAGGGCACACAAGGGGGAGCACTGCGCCACTGCAGAGCATCACGTCATGGTGTGGACAGGCCAGACCTGCCACCCCCCGACCTTTCTGGGGAAGATGCGCTGGAAAACCACTAACCCTGCACTGTGAATACCAACCTGCTGAGCTTTCGGGGTCAGATGCAACTCAGAGCCAGGCCTCAAACGGATCTGATCTTCTGCGGGAACCTGAACTGAAAGGAAGGCGGCCATGCCTCGGGCAACCACGCGGAACCTTGGGCGTTAGGGAGAGGTCGGAGGAAGTACATGACTATTAAAGTAAGCATTTTTAAATAAACACCATATTTTCTATTAAAAGACAAGATAAACACTTTTCCAGATCTACTGTGCTGTTAGCCTCTTCAGAAAAATCTTAAATATGATCAAGGGGCTTTAATCTTCCCTTCTATTACCACTACCCAAAAAATGTATGTATAATTCAGAATCAAGAATGGAAATGTTGGCAAAGATGTGAAATAAGTGGAACCTTCATACATTGCTGGTGAGAGTATAAATGCTATGGAAAACAGTTTGGCAACTGCTCAGTAAGTGACACACAGAGCTACCATGTGACCCAGCAATTCCACTCCTGGGTATTTACCCCCAAAACTGAAAGCAGATGTTCTAACAAAAACTTGTACACAAATGTTCGCAGCAGCATTACCCTTAACGGCCAAAGGTTTAAATAATCCAAATGCCCATGAGCTGATGAATGGAGACACAAAATGTGCAAAATGTGGTATACAATGGAAGATTATTCAGCCATAAAAAGGAATGAAATTCTTATACACACTACAACATGGACGAACTTTATGTTAAATAAGTCAGACACAAGAGCCCACAATTATGTGATTCCATTTATATGAAATGCCCAAAGTAGTATTTAATACACAAACTTACAATGCCAATTAGCGGTTACCAGAGACTGGGGTGGAAGGGAATGGAGGTGACTGCCTAATGGGTATAGGGCTTCCTTTTGGGGTGATGAAAACATTCTGAAACTAGATTGTGGTGACGGCTGCAACAATACTAGGAATGTACTAAATGTCACTGAATTGTGCTTATTAAAGTGGTTGCCTTGGAAAGTTTTAAGTTCTGTGCATTTTATCACAATAAAAAAAGTAATAAAAGCACTTGATTCAAGCAAAAGATACACCAGCTGAATTTAAGTGAAACAAAATCACACGGTTTTGCTAAATTCTACTAAAACAAAGAAACATGACGTTAACTGGTTTGGAATGAGTGGTTCCCAAAGTTACAACAACATGATGGGCTATCCCACAAGAGCTGACATCAGCGTGGTACTCGAACTCCCTTCGACACTGACGTGGGCTTGAGAAGAAAACCATGCAGTAAGTAAGCACTATGCGATTAAATAGGAAGCGAATGGCAAATTCTTTTGTGTCTTGGGATTTTTAGCAAGAAAAACCTAGACCTGCTTCTCATTACTCATCCTTCTTACTGATCCTTCTTACCCACTGGCCTCAGCCCATCTTGATGCCTTGACAGTTCACCGGACTAAGCCCCTCACAGGTTCTGCATCTCCCTGAGCTCATCCAGTGCCTGCAATAAAGCAGCTGACAGGGGTATTTTAACCTGACTCCACATATCATCACTGGCTCAGAACCAAAAAGAAATCAGTAGTGCAGTCAGGTTACGGGGTCAAAACATAAGAGATAGTACTAAAAAACTACTGTTTGAAGTTAAAGGTTTTTTTTTTTTTTTTTTTTTTTAGGTGAGAAAAAACAAACATGCTTTTCAGAATGGAAAGATGTAATCAGGCTCTGATTTTTTTTTTCCATTAATCTTTCTGGAAAACCTAAATGCTAAGTTGAGAAACCTCCTAAAGTATCACGACCTGTACGCAGGTGTGTGCGTCTGAGGCCCATTTAGAACAGCAGCGGTAGATGCTTCCTTACCTGTTAGACAAGGGCGACTTCCGGCCCAGCCCAATCGCCCCCAGGATCCCAGAGCTGAGCCTCTCCTCTGCCACAAGGCTCTGCCTGCCCTGAAGCATGAGCAGGATTCGAATGACAGATTCCGTCAGGACGGAGTCATTCTGCTCCGTCTGGATCAGGGACAGCTGCAGGACTTGGTGCCACCACAAAAACAGCTTTGCCTCTTCCTGCACAGAGCTGGGGGAGACAGCAGAGGAAAATAAAATCAGAAGGGGATTTTTTCCACTCTCATTTAACTGAAAGTCTACATTTGAGTTTTAAGTATAACAGACATTTAGTACTTTATAAGCTTAGGCTAATGGGTGATAATGTTAATAAAGTAATGGGCTTTATGTTCTTTCACTTAATCCTCATAACAACTATTTAAGGTAGGGATTATCATCTCAGCTGGTAAGGAAGCTGAAGTTCAGTGTTTCAAAATGACGGTTTTAGGAAATAAAAAACTTGCTTAGAAAATTAGCCCATCGAAGGCAGAATCTTTCCAAAACAAGTGTCCCAGTACTTCATAGCCTTGTTTTTTATGCACCACTAGTTTCTGTGTACTTAAATACACACATAAGCTCTAAATTCCAAGTTAACCAAATACAAGTTTGATGTAACAGCCAGAGGGCCAAACATACCCTGGATACACCTGTTCCAACCACTTGCTTAAGATAAGGAGCACTTTCATTTCGTTCCTTAGAGTTTGTTCGCTATTCAAACACTGAAGCAGGTAGACATAAAGCGTCAAGTAACTGCCGAGAGCTAGGCACTCCTGCAGGAATTCTTCTATGGTGAGCTCAGGAACTTGAAGGGACACCAGAATGGGGCCCCATCCTAAATTTTGATTGAGGGAGCCTGAGAACAGAACACCAAGAGAAGACATCAAGATATAAACAAGAATCAAACTACTTAACAAGTCTAATGCATCTTTTTACCTTAAGCTTTATGTCAAGACAACATTTCTCACATTGGCCCTGGAGGCCACACAAGTGAAACGGACCTCAGGGCTTAAGAGTGGAGAGCTCTCCTGCTAGATGCCTGTCCCCAAGGTAGCCACTAGAGGAGGTTAAGAAATCAGAGTTCAGGGCTGCATGTTTATAAATCACCTTTCTTATGATATTGTTAAAATCTCGTGTGGATACTGCCTGTCTCAGTCATCTAAGAGTTTTAATTTTAATACCATTTTTAAGTATGTATGAACACTTAAGCTTTTCCAAGGGAAAATATTATCACTGGATCTATCATAAGTATTTTTACTTATCAAAGCTTAGTTTGAATCATATCTTGGCGGAAACCATTTGATTTTTAAAAACACAAATGAATTTGGAAGAAGGGTGTTATCCTAATGATTCTCCACTCTTCAGGCGGAGTGAGGGTGTGGTGGCGTGGTGACGTCACAGCTCTACCCCATGGATGGACATGGATTGTTCATGGTTGTCAGGACAGGACAGATGGCAGGCTATGGGTACTTCTGGATCTTGGCTCAAATACCCTTCTTTCTCTGCTGCTGTGAATTGAGATGTTTGTCTGGATACCAGGGAAAATTAACCTAGGGGAACATTATCATATAGATTCTGGTTGGTAGCCTTTTCTTCAAGAACTATGACTTGGCCTGTGACATAGCACGATCTGCCTATTAAAACAGGTTGGTCTGATACTCTAAAACCAATGTACAATGAGTTAGAGCTTTTCTCCCTTGAAACATGTGACTGTAACAACAGACACGGGCATAGGTTCTCATGCTAACCGCAATCTTTTTTGAAAAAGATATACATATATATAGATATATACATATATATTCTGAAGCATCCACGACATTTACAAAGCAGAAATTAGAATGGTACAATCCCTCATTGGGAAGAGTCTAGAAAGATCTCCTGATGACACAGCTTTAATCTTGCCTGCAAGAGATCAATACAATGAGAGCATAAGACGATGTCCTCTTACTTTCTTTGAAGTAGGCAGTGATGCAGGCTTCTGCGGTCTCCGCCATGTGCCGGACGGAAGCCAGGCTCTGGCAGGCAGCGGTTAAAAGGGGTAGCACCATTAGCCCGTGCACTTTTTGGCCAATCCAGGTCCGGATACTGCCCCGGAGGAACTCTGCCGTGGGAACAGCTGCATTGTTCATCATCATTAGGACTTCCGTGAACAGGCTGCTGAGGGCCATGTGGCGGGCCTGGCTGTCCATGTCTGAAGGGAACACAGACACACACTCAAGAATGGCTGCTAGAATGTGAGTATGAATGTGATCAACAGAACAGTGGTTCAACCTCAGCTGCTCTCTAGGCAGACTTTCCAGTCCCAGTGGCTGATTGCAAGGGACTTGAAGGAGGGCTCTGGATGGCATTTAGTAGAGACAGGGTCTTGCTATATTGCCCAGGCTGGTCTTGAACTCCTGGCCCCAAGCGATCTTCCTGCCTCGGCCTTCCATAGTGCTGAGATTACAGGCATAAGCCACTACACCTGGCATGAGTTTGTTTTGTTTGTTTGCTTGTTTTGTTTTGTTTTGTTTTAATGTGAGTTTTTCAGGACTTTGAGGCCTGAGTTGAACCAAACAAGGCCTGTGGTTACTTTCTGCCAGGTGTCTGGTGGCACTACTAACCCATAACTACTTTAACTAAATTCTTAGATTGAGGTGGTGGTTGTTTTGCAGCTTTTCTTTTTTTAAACAATCTAGATAGTATGAATACTTGCTTCAACACTACATGAGGGTCAGCTTGTCACCAATTGTCAAAATAGGTATCTCTTCCCCTGCAACATGGACATCTGACCCAACACCAAGGCCAAAACGGATAACTGCCTTTGCTTTGCTCTCACAGGAACAGGCTTACTTCTAGCTCATCTTTACCATAAAGATGTCATCCTATGGGTTATACATGGGGTCTCCTTTTGGGCTCCCATCTTAGGCAGGCCTTTATCACCTCCCCCTAATTTCCTAAGAAGGTTCAGCAACTGCCTTCAGGGTGAAAGTCGCCTCAGCACTTCACCTACCTTCCTGGGTTCCTCCTTTCACTTAGGTTCTAGCCTCTGAGATTTCCTTATCTTTTTGCCACTTCCTTTGATGTTTAATTTCTGGTTTCTTACAAACATTTTATCCAGGATTCTTAGTTGTTTTCAGCAGGAAGGGTAGTCAGGATGTGTAGTCTACCGACTACTAGGAGCACAAGTTCTCCATAAAAAGTTTCTTTACAAGTCTACAGGGAATTCTGAAATGGTTTCCTAAGTGAGAGCCAAAACCCCTAGAAACACTCCTCACTGCAAGGTCTCCTGTTATCTTCCAATCACTAGATCCAGTTGTCTAGCTTAACCCTCAGTCCAGTCTATCTCACACCAGCACCTGCCAGTGTCAACCCCTCCCCCAAGGCTGAGTGTCCCTGCTGTCCAAACACCGCTCTGACCACTGCTGTTCCGGAAACAGGAATGCCAGTGTCCTGGCCATCCTCCTGATCGCACAATGCCTCAGCCAAACAGGAATGCACTGACTGAATGAATATGGGCTTCCTATTGGTCACTTACCTGGCGGGTTAAAGACAATGATATCATCTAAGAGCTTCGACATTTCCTGTTCTAGGACCGCTAAGGTGATTTTTCCATTCTGTTCCAGGGTGCTGAGAAATTGAACCATCTGATGAGTGAAAGCTCGGCATTTTGGAACTGCATCCTGACAAATAAAAAAAAAGTGTCATTCAAACGAATGCAAGCAAGGAGAGTTAACCGAGTGTTCCCCGGGAGCACGGCAGTGAATGCTTGGGTAGGGAGCAAAGAGGACAGATCAGGAAGCCACATGAAGACCTAATCCCAGGTGGCTCAAGGGCCCTGTGTCTAGGGGTATGCAACTCTGTGGTAACATTTTCACTAGGACCGATGTTCTCCCAAATGCTGGCAGAACCTCTTCCTTTTTACTATATTAATGACAACATTAACTAAACACTAACTACTTGCCAGGAACTTTTCTAAAAACTTTCATGTTCATTGTCTGATTCAACCCTCACAACACTACTTTCAGAGAAGGTACTGTTTCCAGTTCAGGTGAGAAAAGTAAGGGACTTGCCCTGCCAGACATCAAGCTCATACTTATAACACTGCCTGCTATTCTTTGCTTTTTCTTTTTCCTTTTTTTAATTTTTATTTTTTAGAGATGGGAGTCTCACTTTGTCATCCAGGCTGGAGCGCAGTGGCATGATCATAACTTACTGCAGCCTCGAACTCCTGGGCTCGAGTGATCCTCCGGCTTCAGCCTCCTGAATAGCTGGGATTACAGGCGAGAGCCACCATGCCCAGCTCTCCCTGCTATTCTGCTGCCAATGACATTCAGGTCATGAAACTAGTAGCTTGCTGCCAGCCCCCAGTCCCTGTGACCTCCTGTCAACATCTAACACTGCGAGGAAGTAAAGGCTTACCAAAAGAGAGGATCAAACTAAAAGATCCACAAGGCCAAAATATGAGTGCACAATGATTCACATCCTCCACCTTTATCTGCTGAGCAGTCTCCAGGTTCAAGGCTGTGCTCTGTAACACTTATACTACTGCCAGTCCCCAAGAACACTCCCTGCCTTTTTATCTACCCTCTCAACTTACAAGATGCTTCTGGCTGTCAGTAGGAATGGAAAGGCCTGCAGATACTTTTAGGAGCTTCACGATTAATTCAGCAGAAGATTCCTTCGTCAAGATGATGGATGGTGGGTAATGACTGCTGAAATAACCCAGCACACTCTGGTATGACACAATATCCACAAGGTGCCATGAAAGTGAGCTTGTCTGTCCAAGGAGACTAAGCAAAGGTGAATCCTAAAAATAAAACACATATTCCTTTAGTTGCAGAACCTCCTTTTTCTCAGAAATATGTTTCCTACTAGTCTGTGGAATAACCACTAAGATGGTCTATGATAAGTGCAGAACAGTTAAGATCTCAGGTTAGGAGTACTAGTGAAAGCAATAAGCAAAGTCTTAGCAAAAACACAATCATATTAAGATTTATAAGTATTCAGAAATCAATTTTTAAAGGAACGCTCTGTTCTGGTGGTACGTGCCAAAACTGACTTCAAGAAGCATATAGGAGATTGATCTCAGGATTAATGAGATGCAAAATAAAATTGATTAACAAATTAATTAGTGTGGTTAAAATATTCATAAATTAATCAGTGTGCTTTCCTTTGTAATTCAGAATTAGATGATGAGCTATCCAAGAAAATCAGGCCTTTAGTTGAAGGTATATCTCACATACCAAGCATCTATTCACACTGATGAGAGGTGTTAGAGACACAACCGAAAAACCACAATGTAGTAGGAAGTGAGGATCTCAAGAACCTTGTCTTTATCACAAGCTCAACAAACTTACTGTTTGGTCTACTAGCTGAACTTCCTTTGCCAATAAAATCATCATAAAAAGGAGGCAGACGATCATGCTCTGGGTTTCCGGGTGAGGACTGGGATTCCAGGCATCGGAGAGCACACTGACCCAATTGACTTCACAGAGTACAGACCCCAAAAATAAGAAGCAGCTCTTGGGGCTTCCTCGTTCCACCTAAAAGGAAATGAACTAAAATCAATGTTTTGCTTTGTGCTGTCTACGTATCTTGAAAAGACATATAAATTGATGTTTCATAAATTATATTTTAATAAACACTTTTTTCCCAGATTATAAATATCATTCATAATCCCACCTCCTAGAGATATAGAATGAATATTTATAATATCTTTCCTTCCACACTCAGTACATGCGTGCATTTTTGAGCTTGTCTGGATTTCATTATCTATTCCAATAATTCTTAACAGGAGAGGACTGACCTTCCCTAACCCCAACCAAGGTGGAGAATCACCACCACAGTGAGTCACTGTGCTGTGCTGGGAGAGGACAAAGTTAAAATCTACTAATCAGTAGTTCCCAAACTAATGTGCACATCAGAACCACCTGGAAGACCTATTAAAACATGGATTGCTGGGCCCACCCCTAGAGTTTTTAATTTCCCCGGTATGGGCTGAGAGCAGGTGCAAGTTTCCAGGTGATGCTGATGCTGCTGTCCCCGGGACCACACTTTGAGACCCACCACACTAGTATATGTAATATTTACACTGTCTTTTAAATGTAATGCTGTATTATAAAAATGTCTCTATATCATTAGTATTTAGAATTTTTGATGATTATATAATGCTTAAATTCTACTTCAAATATATTAGAGATGGGGCAAATGTACTATAAAGTATATAATAAACCTCAAAGATCTTTCATAAGCCTATGTCATCATTCCTAACTTGTTTAAAATAAAGCATGGCTGGTCACAGATTTTTCCTTTCAAAAATGAAGATTAGATAGCTCTATTCTATTTGCAAAAATCACGGTCAATGGGATACGGTGATGATTATATTATGCTAACCACTAATTCTCTTCCCTTTTAGAAAACGATTTTTCACCCTTCTGTATATAATCTGTTTTCTATCCTTACCCTCAACCACACACACAAAAGCATACTTTATTACTCCAACAAGACACAAAGAAATTTAAAAATCCCCAGGTTCTGGGTAGGTCAGCGCCATCTATCATTAGAATAAAACCCCTGGAAATACAGTCTGCAGCAACTCTTAGCAGACTGTGCTACTTAGTCTAGCTAAGGTCACACCGCTTACTTAGTTAAAACTCTATCGTACAGCTCTGTACACCAACTTTCTCTCACGTGTTCACAATGGTCATAAGCATCTGCTTAATGCTGGCCTCATATACTAAGCCTAGCTATAAAATCATTCTTAAGCCTTGTATTTCTCTGAAACAACTGTCCTCAGCTTTCCTTAGAACTTGGCTGACAAGAGCAGCTCGGGTGGAGTTTCATTAACAGCACTAAAAGACTTGAGTACATTTTATTAACTGCCATAAATAACAGTAGATCTGTATCAAAGCACTTAAATTGCCTTAATAATAAATGTGACATTGGTAGTAAACACAAGTTAATTGATGACTATGAACAAATGAATTGAAACTATCATTAAAAACCTAAGATGAGATTATAAAGGGTTTTTTAAAATAGAAAAATGAAAACAGCTCCAAATGCCTGACTGGCACGTTTGTTACACCACACTGCCTACTTTTTGTAATTATTGCCTCTACTGAAAAGACTCACACACACTGATCGGCACTTTTTTCAGGTCTTTACATGAATATGATGCATCATCGGTTGTTACAATGCATTTCATCTCCTACAATCTAATTATTCACTTGCCTAACTGCTGAAAGAAATTAGTGCTTGGGCACCAATTTACATTTTGCTTTAATAGAACATTTAACAACAAGCAGTTCTAACGACACAAACACCAACCGAGACTGAGCGCGACGAGTCATTAAACTATGTACTCACAAAACATTATCACTAAATTTAGTCTAGGGGATGACTGACATAATTAAAATCTTTCTCTGGGTTTTAAAAATGGTCCTCTAGATATTTTCCAGTCATCTATTAATACGAGGAAATGATTTCCACGGGATACTGCTTTCCACGAGCAAGACTGGGGCCAAACAGGAAGTGTTGCGCAGTCCGCTTTGTCACACGCTGCCACTGTGCGTGACAACCACAGTGAACAGGCTGCTCCTGGGAAGCCAGATCTGTCCAGGCTGTGACACGGAGAGGGAAGGGCTTACTTTGAAGAAGGCCTCCATGAGCATCTGGTCAGGGTGCAGGTCCTTCCAGTGGAGCTTCCGGTACGCGCTATGGAAAGCGTACAGGATGAACTCCGGCATCTTGGGTGCTGTGCATGCCTCACAATAATGCATCAGGTGTAACCGAAGGGCTCCATCGCCTGGCAATAGCCTATCTACAATTTAAAGAGAAAGTACAGCTGAAGTCCTTTGGTTTATCTTTTAAAAAGAAAAAACCAATACAAAACACAAATTTCAACTAAAGCCTAAAATCTAAGGTTCTCATTATTTACCCAACTTCCAAGATTTTCATGAGTGGGACATGTGTGTGTGTGGTGGGGAGGACCACTGGTACCTAGACCATTCTTTATTCAATAATAAAGAATGTTCTTTACTCCCTTGGATAACTAGAACAAGCAGATGGTACATGGGAGATAGTAGAGGTCATCAGTTTTTCTTCAAAACTTCTAAATTTATGGCTTTTTAAACTCAAATACACTTCTACGGTCTATTGCCCTCAGCATGTATTCAGTCTCATGCATTTAGTGCTTCGTTCATTTGGAGGAATCTAATATTCCTCAAAGGGAAATGTTGCAGACATTTCTCAAAAGAAGACATACAAATGGCCAACAGGTACACGAAAAAAAATGCTCAGCAACACTAATCATTAGGGAAATGCAAATTAAAACCACAGTGAGCTATCACCACACACCTGTTAGAATGGCTTTTATCAAAAAGATGCAAGAGAACAAGTGCTGGAGAGGATGTGGAGAGATGTGAACATTGTTGCTGGGAATGCAAACAATACAGCCATTATGGAAAATGGTATGGAGGTTCCTCAAGAAACTAAAAACAGAACTACCACACATCCAGTAATCCCACTTCTGGGAATATACACCCAAAAGAACTGCAGTCCATTATGCTGCAGGGATAACTGAACTCCCATGTTCACCACAGTACTATTCACAATAGCCGAGATATGGAAACAATCTAAGTGTCCACCAACGGACAAATGAATAAAGGAAATGTGGCATATACACACAATGGAATCCCATCCAGCCTTAAACGAGGAGAAAATCCTGTCGTTTTCAACAATGTGGGTGCATCTGGAGGACACTACGCTATGAAATAAGCCAGGCACAGAATACTATTAGATTTCATATGTTACTCACTGAATCAATATTTATCAAACAAACACTGAGAATATGAGTTTATACCTTATAGTTGGGCAAAAAAGACAAGATCATATATGTCAAAGATTAATCAAAATTACTGGATGAGGCACATCCAGACAAAAAGGAATGAGCTATTAAGCCATGAAAAGACAATAGTATATTATTAAACGAAAGAAGCCAATCTGAAAAGGCTACTATATGACATTCTAGAAAAGGGAAAACTATGGAGATAGTGAAAGATTAGAGGTCGTCAGGTGTTGAGGGGAAGGAGGGATGAACAGGCAGAGTGCAGAGGATTTTTTGGATGGTGAAACTACTCTGTATGATACTCCAATGGTAGATACATGTCATTATCCATTTGTCCAAAGCAGAGAATGTGCACCACCAACAGTGAACCGTAATGCAAATTGTGGGCTTTGGGTGATGATGATGCATTAACGTAGGCTCATCAATGACAACAAATATGTTCCTCTGGTGTGGGATGTTGAGAGTGGGGAGCAATGGCTCTATGGGAACTCTGTACTTTCCACTCAATTTTGCCGTGAACCTAAAACTACCCTAAAAAACAAAGTCAGTTAAACAAAATCTATTACCAAAAAAAAAAAAAAAAAAAAACTAGATGACATATTGTTAATGCTGTGACTAAGGGCCACACAAACACGTGGCAGCCAGGCAGGTGCACCCCTTGGGTTCCCCTTCACACAGCACTTGCTGAGCCAGCTGCAGCACCTTTAGGATCCACTGTAGTATCTGAGTTGAGGCCACGCTCTTCCCAGGCAGCCAAGGACTGAGCACAGGCCTGGCCACTGCTGCCCAAGGAGGGGCTCCTCGATGAGGAATTTTTATACTAGAACTGCCCCTTGGGCTGGTGGATACTTAGAGCTGCATGGCAGGCAGTCTGAGGCTCTTCCTTCTCCCCCTCCTTTCATAGGCATCAGACCTGCATGAGGTCTGCAGGCTTTCCCTGTCTGCTCCTGCTTCCATCCCTCTTACCTTTAACCCAGATGAATCTCTGGAATTCTAATTCCATCATGCTGTCTGCTTCCCAAAGACCTCAACTACAGCAATGCACTATGAGGTTTCTGAAGCAGGAGAGAAATGCATGAGCATAAACACATATGCAGGAGAACATAAAGAGACTGGGGCTTCATCCAGGTGGTGGAATCCACATGAGCAAACAAGCAGTAGAGGGAAGGTTCAAGGACTTTTAGGAACAGTGAATAGAGCAGTATGGCCGGAATGCAGTGTTTCCATATGAAAACCATCACACAACGTTGTTGAAGTGCACTGCGGCCAGACACATTTGAATGCTGAGCTAAAATATTACATTTAAAGTGTCTGAATAAGACCATCACAGAATGTAAATAGTATTTTCAGAAAATTAATCTAGTAAATAGGCACAGAAACTGGAAATAGGAAAAACAGGAGGCTATTACAAGAATCTCGGTTGGCTGGACCTCATATCCTTATAAACCTCCCAATATAAAACATTTAGACACCAGGTAAAATGTAACATCTCTGAGAATGCATAGCTGGGTACACTCAGTGAGCGAACACACCAGGGGTCAGAAGCAAAGAGAAACTAGGGAGCCAGGGTGCTGAGCTAATGCTAAAACCAGTTGCCCTAGGACTATTTTCTTGGGCTCTAACAGCACAAGGAGACAGAAGACAAGGTCTTCTAAAGACTATATCCTCGTTGAAAGGAATGATTGACGTAAAAGAGGAAACCCCTCTGATTTAGCCTGGACTCCAAGTCAGGGAAGAGAAAAAATTTACTGTGGGAATTGAGGCCTGCCTTCAAGTGAGTCTTGGGTTTGATTTCATGTGACTTGTAGTGTGGGCAAGCCCAAGCCAAGAAATTAAGTAGTTCCAACGGACAACAAATGTAGATCTTCTCTGGAGGCCTTACATACCCTCAGCATAGAACTTCTGGTATGTCCATATGTAATGTCTCTCTAAATATGAGCTCACAATACAAAATTACAAAACACACAAGGAAATAAGCCTCCAAGAATAAGAGTCCAAAGGAACAACAAACAGCAGCATAAGGCACCCCCCACAAAGGAACTTCAGAGAATAGAATATGAATAGAATAGAATATGTGGATCATAAAGTAAAGTAAGCATGTTTAAACATTTTAAGGAAATAAAAATTGGAATTTTAACAAGAGAAAGAAATCAGATGCTACCCAAAAAAAGATCAAGGTAGACTTGAAAAACAAACAAATACATCTTCTAGCCCCAGTGGCTCACACCTGTAATCCCAGTACTTTGGGAGACCAAGGCAAGAGAATCGCTTGAGGCCAGGAGTCTGAGCCCAGCCTGAGCAACATAGCGAGACTTCGCTTTATTTAAAAAAAAAAAAGAAAAAAAAATAGATCTTCTAGAAATGGAAAATATAATCACTGAAATTAAGTCAATTAATATATTTCACGCAAACCTAAACAGACCTCAAGAAATCACCCAGGATAAAGCAAAAAAGACAGAAAATACAAAAAAGAGGTTAAGAGTCATGGAGTATAGGATGAAGTTCAACACACAGAGTAGGCAGTACCTGAAGCAAGAATGACTACAAATTTTCCATAACTGACAAACTCAGACCAACCTCATGAAAAAAATAAAGAGTATAAACTTAACACTAAGTTTAACTGTATGAGTGACCTTTCTTCAGTCACCAGGTAACTGCCTATTAACTAAAATTAAAGGAGGAAAGCAGAAGCACAAGGGTGACTGAATGGCTTAAGAAAAAAATGAAAATTAACCCAACATATAATACGACGTCTTCCTACCTTTAAAACTCTCATGCAGTAAGTCAATACAGTCGGTGAACAACTGCACAATGCTCGAGGCCACCATAGCATCGCTCTCCAGCCAGGGGTAATATCGTTGTTGGCTGCTTTAAAGAAAAGAAACACACACTTAGAAATGAAAGCACCCATGACTAAATCACCATAGGTCCCAGAGTCTGGGAATAGCCCTGAGTTCTAGAAAACCCTCCATGATGTAGCCCTAACACACATTTAGACCACTTCAAAGGCTGTAAATATCTAGAGGTAAATTGTAGCTTGTAACATCAACCATATCATTTTATTTTCTCTACTTTCTAACCTTTATTCCAATGCAATTAAGTTTTAGAAGTGCGCTATTTCAATAACTCTTAAATTAATCTCTTTTTACACTGAATGGAGATCTTTGAACATCCTGGTTACATTTCAAATGCCTTAGAAAACACCTTAAGGTGGCTTCAACAAATAGTTTTCTTTGTCCTAAGTATAAAAAGCAAAAAATAAAATCCACGTAACAAAAGGATGGCCAAAAATTAACAGACAGGAAATAGCTGAAGAAATTCTCTATACAAAAATTTTAATTGCTGAATCTGATCCAAAAATCTCAATATCAAAATAAGCTCCTAAGCCAGATGCGGTGGAGCGCCTCTACCCAGCTGCTCAGCAGGCTGAGGCAGAAGGATCACATGAACCCTGGCATCCAAGGTCAGCCTGGGCAACATAGCGAGACCTCATCTTAAAAAAAAAAAAAAAATCCACTAATTCTTTCTGGAAATAAACAAGTGGCCAGCACTATGGTCAGCAGTCTATATATAGCCACTATAAATTCTGAAGCTTACAGATTACTCAAGGATAGCCTGCTAGCAAAAGCAAAGATCCAGAGCCTTTCCCATTTTCCCTAAGTGGCTCTTGAAACAACATGGATTAATGCTAACAGTCCTGAAACAGAAGTCAAAGACCGGAGCTCTAGTCCCAGCTTTGGCACTAACCAACCAGCTGTGAGACTTGAGTATGACATTCACGTTCTCTGAGTCTTGGGATCAAATCATTGCTTTTGAAAAGACTTTGTATAATGTGATGTCTACCACTCTTGCAATTTTTGTAAAACTCTTAACAAGTTTACCTAGTTCTGTGTGTGTATTTTTAGGGAAAAAAAGACTCAAAAGGCAACTCACTGCATTTGGACAGCTCCACACCTCACAATACTTCAAATGCTTATGTAATAATGCTTTAACTGCAGAGTTCCAGGTTTAAAGAGTAACTTCCCCCCAATAATTTGATAGCCAACTTAGTTGCAAAAAATAACTGATGTAGCAGAGAAAATTAAATTAGTCTCATATTTTATTGTGTTTGTTATATTATCGATATCTAAGAGAAACATCAGTAGCATCCATTTTTATGAAGTTAAATACTAAAAGCTCATTCAACTTCTTTATTGTGGAAAACTGGAAATAAGAGCCCAGTTCTGTTCCAAAATTAATATCAAGACAACATCTCTGATCACCCAGATTAGCAATTCCATAAATAAAAAATGTCTAAAGTTTTGTAAAGAAGCATTTGCTAAATTTAAATACACTAAAAATTAAATCTGTGAACTCCTCACCTCTACCAAATACCAGTAGAATTATAAGTCTATAAATCTCAAAGGAATTTGAATATCTGAAAAACTATTTACCTTTCATTGTCCTCTAAAACCAGGATCCATGGCTTAAAGAGCTGAATGATTACTGAATGGAGAGATCTAAGCACTAAAACAAAGCAAAATTTTTAGACACAAGAAATAAACTCATCTTCTGTCAATATCACTAACATACATTTTTAAAATAAATGCACAAATATTCAGAACCCTTTCCTTAGTGAGACAAATAACAGAAAGAGTTGGAGATTGAAATCCATGTCTTTGTACCCCACCCTGCGAAGAAGGGGCAGTGTGAGCTGTAGCAAGCATTCAGTGATTTTAGGTATAACACAGATATGGGCTCATGCGTGTTCTACATGCTTTCTATTTTCTCTCCTTGACATTCAATATAAATCTCCTAATGTGTCTATTTAAATCTTTTCCATTGGAAGGTCAAAACACCTAGCTCCACATTGCACTAAAAGTATATTACCTGTTTTGCTGCTGGCAGATGGGTCTTGGGCCAAGCAGGCCATTTCTGAGTCAATCAGCCTTTTCACAAGATAGCCCAAGAGTGTGTTCACATCAGCCATGTAAGGACTCCATTTTGAGAATAAACCAAAGCTTTTAAAGTCCAACTTGGATAACCGAAGCTTATAGAAAAAGTCTGAAAGCCACTGTATAGTCTCCATTACCTGGAAGAGATGACCAGTCAAAAAATGCTTGCTGAATGTCTACTTTTAGCACAGTATGATGACACACTCATGGGGATACAGTAGATCTTTGACTTTATAATAGAGTTGCAAAGACATAAAACCTATGAAGAATATATCAATGGATTTCAAACTCTTTTCTAAAGCAGCAGAATCATTATTTCAAATAAATCCTCATGTGAACCAATTCAGATATAATTGATAAAACCCACAGTTCTGTGGGACATTGCATCACAGAAACTCAACGAGTGGTCTCAAGGTTGAATCAGATGGGCCAAGGTGGGCAGGAAAGGTTTTCACAGGTGGAGCCCCTGCCCTGGTCTTGGGTAGATGGGCAAGAATTAGACTCAGGGGAATGAGAGAAACGATCCGGGTAAAGAGGACATGGGGGAAGCAAAGGACAAAGAAAAGCATATGGCTCTCTTAAAGATAATGCATAGAAGTATTCCAAATGTTTAAAAAATAAAATAGCAAGGGAAAGGGAAAAGAATGCACAAACACATCAGAGACCAAAAGCTACACACCTGCTTGTCTGACAAGAGAGCATCTGAAGAGCTCACAAGCACGGTGCTCTCGGCAGAAGCCGCCCCCTGCTGGCAGCTCGGGGCGCAGCAGCCCAGGGCTCTCAGAGTAGCCTTCCAACACTCCGGGCTCAGCAGCTGCTCCGCCGAGCCTACAGGCAAGGGCAAGGAAGAGCAAGTCAGCATCTTTCCCAAACTAACTTTTTCATCAAAGAACACATGTACTTTACAAAGGAATAAAAATCAAGTAAAATCCCAAAACAAACTCACAGGGATACCTGGAGTGAAGACACCCAAGAAAGGAGAACCTATGAAAAGAACTAACTGATCGACTGGACATTTGGTCTTCCTTGTTCCTGGTTGACCCTGTGGTAGAGAGTGCTGCTGAAGCCAGTGGAGCTGGACTCGGGGATGTGGGAACCAAACCCTTCAACCCTGACTAGGGAATGATGACAGTGCCATTCTCCTGGCTGGAGGACCACAGCTATCTATGGGTATGAGAAAGACAACAGTGACAGGATGAGGGAGACTGGGTGCACTATAGACTCTCATGAAGGAGTTTCCTACTAGCCCTAAAATTCCACTCCTACAATGGACAAAACCTAGATCAAGACCCAGAGGCAACACTGAAAAGTGGAGTCAATTAGCCATGTTCCCAAATAGTCCCAACTCTGCTACTTACAAACTTCCCATGCCAGAGGATAGGAATAGTATCTCCTAAAGTTCTTTCCACCCATAAGAGGGGGAAGAGAATCAAATAGGATAACAGAGGTTTACAGGAAGTCCGAGGGGAAGGATGATGAGGCCAGTTGCAGTATGTCAAGTGTAGGGTATCCAGGGGACAGTGATGGATCTATGTCCAATGGCTACTGGGATCTGGACCTTAGCACAGTGGCCTGGAAATCAAGCTATTGTTGTGGGACTCACACAAACCTGGATGCTGGCAGTGAAGCCAGGGAAATCAATGGGCTCCCACAGGGAGAATGCATATGGTAGAAGAGTGAAGGACAGAACCCTGGGAATACCAACATGGTAGCCAGGGAGGGATGGGAAATCAGGAGGCTACAGGTCATGGAATCTGAGAGATGTGATATTGCTATTCTTAAGCCTGTAACTGAATTACTTTTCCCAGTAAGTATAAATTTCCTGCTGAATGCAATTCAATGGTGGTCTACATAAACAGTTTATAATCCCTTTAAAAGGTTTCAGGGAAAACCCACAATACATACTTGATCAAATTTTGAAAGTTTAGAACAAAAATTAGGTATGCACAATGTTCATTAAAATTCATATAAATACATTTCTCTTCCACCACTCTACAACTTGTCTCTGTAGGAAACAATTAAAACTTGAAATGCTTTGAAAATGAGAGACTATACATTTCAGGATCCTTCAGATAATCCAATACACTGGATCATTAACTTAGCCATTAACAATTCCTATTAAGTAACACAAAAATTTGGGAAGAAACCAGACCAGATGAGACCAGACGAGGAAGAGGAGACCAGACAAGGATGAGGAGACCAGACCAGACAAGGAAGAAGAGACCAGACTGGATGAGGAAGAAGAGATGAGACCAGAAGAGGAGGAGGAGACGAGACCGGATGAGGAAGAGGAGACCAGACAAGGAAGAGGAGACCAGACCGGATGAGGAAGGGAGTGCTAAGTTCTTAATATGCAATACCTCATTCAGACCTCATGAACCATCCTATAAGATAGGTCTTGTTCTTTTCCTTGTTTACAGATAAGGAAACTAAGGTTTAGAGAAGTTATATAATCTGTCCAAGTCATGAAACTGACTCCAGAGTCTCTGATCTTAGCCATTATGCGAGTCAGATACCTTCTTTCTGCCTACATGGTAGTTCACACAGCTTCCTGCAAAGCTGTGCTCAGACTGGCCCTGGGGCTGAGCCACAGCTGCTGTCCTGGTGATTTCCAACCCTAGATTTTATTTTTACTGTAGATGAAGGGAGATGCACAGTCCCGGGCTGGAGGGCAGAAATTGAGCTTCTTGTGCTGTTCTGATCTGAGAGGATGGACTCTCGGCAGGCATCTCTTGCACAAGGCCTCACTTGCCCCATCGGTAATATGGGAAGAATAATCCTACTCCTGGTGCCTGCCAAAATTGTTCTTTTTTGAGATCATATATGGAAGAAGTCTGCATAAAGGATTAGCATTTATTAGACTATATATAGATCTAGTCTCCAACCAAAGTTCCAGACTTAATTCCCAAAAGTTCCCAGCAAACTTGGAAAACCTCCAAAGGATCCTCACCTCCCTGCCTTTGTTCATGCCTTTCCACATATCTCAAAGGCCTCCTTATCTTCACCTACCATAATCCTACCTATCCAAAAGGCCTAGTTCATAGGCTTCCTCCTAAAAGGTGTTTGTGGACAGCTGTCCTTGAAGTGATCCATTTCTCCTACCTAATCTTTGGCTGTAAGCACCTAAGACAGGCATCACTCCTAGCCTTACCATATAATTACTGATGTATAGGACATCTCCTCTATGGAAGACATATGTTGGTTTTTGCTTGTCTAATATCTTCTCTCCCGTTTAGTAACAGCAACTTGATTTTCCTCTGGTGAACAACCTTCCCTCACTCTTAATCCATATGATGTGGATGGGGTCAACCCCACTCCCAAATCCAGAGGTAGGCATGTGACGTAGGCCTATTCAGAGTTACTATAATGGGTTCAGTGAAGGGCAGGTGACTCAATTAAAAGCATTGTTACTCCTAGGACTTTTGCTAGGACCACTGGCATAAAAGCTCTATTTTTGCTACAATTGGATATAAACATGAAGCTGTGAGGGGCTTTCACATGGGAAAAAAAAAATTCCTGAGGATGAAGCCACCCAAGAGCAGGTTATAGAGAGAGACCTAATCTGGAGGATAACATTGTTGGAAACCGTTGGATCTTAGATTCAGCTATTCCTAAAACTATTAATCAAAGTAACCTGCCTAGGACAAATAAATTCTGTCCCCTGCCCACATTCTTTTATCCTTGTAAGCTAGTTTTTGTTGGCTTTCTATAATGTAGAATTGAAAAACAGGAACATATCCTCAATTTGTTTATGAAATTTAAGGGGCCAAAGGCCTGAGCTTTTTAACTTTACATCTCTTTGCATGGTCCCTGGTAAGACAGAGGGTCTTCGAGGTGTGATGACTGATTCATTCAGTCTCACTTTACCTGAGCAGCTACAATGAGCTGCACTAAGCACTGGGACCACAAGGAATAATTAGACATAGTCCTTGCCCTCGAGGACTTCTGAATTTAGTACAAGGAAGAGGTATAAAAATGAACACTTTATAATATAACTTGGGCTACAATAGAAATCTGAGCAAATTTTTGTGGGATTCCAGAGGGTTGGAGGTTTGGGGAGATGGGATGTGGGAAGGCTTCTCAAAGGAGGTGACATCTGAGTCAAGTTCTTAAAGAACAAATACAAGTTCCTAGGCAGAGAAGTGGGCATGGGGAAAAGGTGTCCCAGGGATGAGGTATTCCAGGTGGAAAGAAAAAGATTATATAGTATTAATTATAAAACTAATAATAAGAAAAACAAAAACAAACAAACAACCAAACAAAAAAACTTTCAAAACCTACTGGCCTGTCTCTAAAAGTCAAAGGCGTTTATCACTATCTTACACACATGCTTTAATATGCATAGTTCTAACCTTACTTTCCCCCTCCATCCCCCCACCCACACCCATGGAAAAGCTCCCTTCCTTTCAACTGGTACCAACTCCTTGAGAGCAAATTCTTCAGTTTCTTTATTCAAGCCTCCCATTCCACGTTTTAACAGCAACATATGCTTGAGAAATACTAACTGGAAAAAAATACCTATTTAAACTTGTTTATGGTAGATTTAAAAAGTAGGAAACTTAGTAGAAGTTATTGAAGAAACGCTATGTTGCCCAAGTTAAATATCACTTAAAATACTAATAATATTTACTACATACAGAGATTTTTCTGTTTTGCTGACTCATGCATCTTCAGTGCCTGGCACATCATAAGCACTCAAATATTTGCTGGATGAATGCATGAATAACTTGTCAAAATTAACATGGAATACCCTAACACTGTGATTTATATTGAAAACACCATGTACTGTAAGTGTTTAATTAAAACTCCATTGGATAAAAAAAAAAAGTAACATAAAGATTTGACATAAAGTAAAATTTAGTTTTCCATTACATCTATAAACAGTATGAGGTTTGCATGAAAAAAGTAAATACTATTTCATTTATCAAATTTCAATAAAATTACTGCCTAATGAAATTCCAAAAATAAAAAAGCCTACACCATTCATTCTTCCTCTAACCTCTAACACTTCTATGGAAAACTGCAGGAAAAGGGGACAGGAAAAGTGAGAATGTGGAAAGTTTAATGCTGCTCTTTCCGTTGGCAAATATAAATACAGTCTATCATTCCATAAGGATAAAATTCATTTGCAAAAAACCAGAGTCAAAAAATTAGAAGGGAGAAAAATCCCCAAAATGTATTTACTCTTTGCAACTACAAAGAAACCAAGTTGCATATTAAACATATTGTAAAGGTGCAACTTCCCTCCCTGACCACAACTGTCATCTGTATTATAGGCAAGTGCTCTCCCACCTCACCCGACTTCAGGACAGCTGCAAAGTCAAGGTAAAGAGGTGGGTGCATGACCGTGGAACTCCAACACCAAGCACTAGGTGCTGCCTTACCCAATTAGAGCCCATTCTAACATTTAGGATAGTAATTGACCATTTTTACAGATAACTTGTTGGGCATTGTTCAACCAGCCCTTTAGGTGATGATTAGTGACTAAACTCCTGTACTTCTATTATTTTTACATTTTTAAATGACATTTGTAGAATGGAAAATGTGATATTCAATATTTACTGAGATCTAGTTAGTCACAATTAAATGAAGACACTTACTTTGCATCAGCAGCCTGAGAATGTCACTGTACTGGTCAGGGAACTGGTAGAGAAGAAGGAACGTCCAGTGCTTACAGAAAAGATTAAATGGCATCAAAATATCCTCATCTGGTTCAAGGCCCCAGGCAGTAAGTGCCAAATGAATGGACTCCAGCAGCCTGGTGCGATCAGACAGAGGAGGTTTAGTGGCGCTTAACCATTGCTTAAGATCGAACTAAAAAGAAAAAGAAACGAGAAGCGTTATTTATACTAGAAAATTAACTGAAGTAGAGAGAGGTCTCTGTGTAACATTTTATAAAAATTGAAACTAAAGTGTACATAAGTGCATACAAGAATATAAGAAGTTCGATAATTGATTGATGCCATTTCTACTTCACCCTCTGGGATCTCAGAGGCAGAGTTTCCTTAGCTCTGTGTGCTTTCCTTGTAATTTAAAAACCTTACTGACTATTCATTATTGGTTTATAATTTTATTCTGTTCCTGAGAGATCCATGCATTTCTATCTGTCTTATTACAGCAAGTTTCTTCTGCAATACCTGAATCAGAACAAGTTCTCTGGTCACAGTGCCACAAACAAGCAGCCACTTTATGGAACTGTCTCAATGTAACAGCTGAACAGTTTTTCTCAGTCTATGTCAATTACCTATCTACTTCAGTTAGTAAAAATTTAGACTGTTGATATTACCTTCCAGAATCCCAAACTATAAAACACGTTCTCCTCCATTACAAACTGAGATCAGCCTCTAGGCCCTAAAAAATGCCAAGGTTTTTATTTTTTACTATTATTTTCAGATGTCAGAGAAATACAATGGAAGGCAAAATAGCTAAGACTCTAAAATTCTCAACTAGTTAAGTAAATTCATTGCTTTGGTCTTAACAGAGTTAATATTCTATTCAGAATGAGGACAAAGGCAATTTGCTTAGATCTGGCTTATTCTAAATAGGAGAGACTCTACCATATTACAACTCTTTTATCAAACACGCTTTAGGCATAAATTCAGGATAAATTTAAAAGAAAAATATACTTAATTACTATTATGAATATTTTCAAATCTGTAGTAAGTTTTTAAAGAGGGCCTGGGAACTAGGTCCTTTTCACGCTATGTGGAATAAGACGATCCTACACAACACAACCAACACCCCACCCCCAAAAGGGAAAGCTGCGGGGTCAGGCTGCTCAAAGATCATGCAAAATGTGAAAAAGGCCTCTCGGCCTATGATCTACCTACAAACAAAACTCCAGAGGTCCTTTCATTTCGTGGAGTGGGAAGCAACAATCATTTCTACATTTTCAACAATGACATCAGGACTGAATGACACCTCACCTTGGTTAGCAGCATGAAAATCATATCACTGTTGTCCTCACTTAGAAACTTCACTACTTTCTCATACAGCTGTATAAACTCTGCAGGAGCAGCATTGGGCGTGAAGAAAGGAGACAAAAGAGAGCAGAGCCTTCTATTCTTCAGAATGGTCTGGAGTACTTTTTTGCACTCTGATTTAGTGTCACTGATAAACACCTTGAAAAAAATAAAAAGAGAAACTGTCACCAAACTCTTCCTCCCCAACCTTAATTTAAACAAGCAAGTTTTAAGGGTATCAAATAAGGTAAATAGAATTTTTTCTACATGAAAATATAAAACAATCAAAAGGTATCAAACATCAACATAGATATACCTATCACTTTCAGTATAGGTAATATTAAAAATTCTGGATAATCCATTAATCTAATTTGAACAAGCCATATATGGAAAATTCTGAGTTAACTGCACTACAAAATTTTTAAGAGATTAAAATATTGGGGTAATTTGAATTCAAAAATTTTCAGTGTGCCCACATGATTGCTAAGTATCCAGGATGGTGCTACATTACATCAAGAAAACAAAACTTCCAGGTTATACATTTTCTTGAGATGTGCCTTTAATACCTTTCAAAAGCTAACTTTCACAATTAGTATATAATCAGGATAACTTCACTTTCTTTTAACTTGGTTCTCATGTTAAAAAGCACTGGAATATAAATAAGCAAATATTTAAATAATCTCAGGGTCAGTAAGGCTCTAATAAGGTTGAATACAGGCAGAAATAATAAAGGACAAGGCTGGTGGATTTGAACATATTAAAATTCTAACTTTTATAAAGAAAAAAGCATCATAAAATTTTAAAGAAAAAAAATGACAAACTAGAAAAATGTATTTACAGAACATTCCAGATAGCAGGTTAACAGTCTGAGGAGCTCTTTTCAAAGCAATCAGAAAACAAGGAACTCCAACAGAAAATGTGCAAAGGACAACCACCAATTCACAAAAATATATGCAAATGGCCAATACACATAGAAAAAGACATACAACTTAACAAGTACTTAAAGCAATACAAACTAAAATAATGAAATACTACTTCCCTTACCAGACTATCAAAACTTAAAAAGAATGATAATTCCTAATGTTGGTTATGATACAGAGAAGAATAAATTCAAACACTGCTATGATAGAGTAAATAGGCACAAACGTCCCAGGAGGACAGTGTGACAATATAATATACATCAAATGCTATACAATACACATCAAATACACAATATATAACAAATCCCTTTGACATAGCTATCTTACTTCTAGGAAATTATCCTAAAGAAAATAGCCCAACAAGTTTCACCAAGATGTATAAGAATATTTGCCTAAGCCTTATTGTAGCAAAACAAACTACTTAAATATCCATCCAGAGAGCACTGGCTGAACACATTAAAATGTACCTGTATCATGGAACACTATTCATTCAACATCATGATACAAATCTGTATTTATTAACATGAAATAATGCCTAATGATGTGTTTAATGAAAAATGGAGGTTAAAAAATAGTATGTGCCCATTTTTTAAGTGTGCATCTCTATCATGATATATCATGTTTACATATACACACACAGACACTAATACACCTACATACACAAGACAAATTAATGAAATGTTAGCTATTTAACCAGCATCTCTACATGGTTAGGATGAAGAGAAATTTTTCTTCTTTATACTTTCTATACTGTCTGCATTGCTGTTAATAAGCACACATTAACCTTATGACCAGGGAAAAAAACTCCTTAGAAAAAAATTAATTGCAATACCTGCTCAGCATCACTTCCTTATAAGGATCCAATAAATAAGTACTCTTTCAATTGAATTTGGGTGAGAGTACAGAGTTAATTAGTGTTCATATATTTTTTCAAATAAGTAGTTTTCCTTTTTCTATGACATGTAGCATAAATTCAATATATTGCCCTTGCCCTTGTTCAAAATCCATATATTTAACTGCAAGCCACATAGATAAATAAATGTTGACCAAGAATAGCAACTGGGAGCCAGGCTCAGCTCCAGCACTCACCAGCTGTATTCTTTAGACCAGTCCTTTAATCTTCTAGAGCCCAGTTTTCTCATCTTTAAGATGGGAATGATATCAACCGCAGTTACCGTGAGGATGAAATAAAATAACGAACTGGAAAGTATTTTTATAAATGATAAAGAACTTCAGTAATGTTATTGTTAACAACACCAACAACATGTCATAGAATCTGATGTCTCCCCAGACTTTCAAACATAAATAATATCTCTTGTATGAGAAGCAGAATTCTATACCAACAATTCTAATCACATCTTGAGAAGCCAACAATTCCAAGGGGCTTCTGACTTAAGATTCTGAACCTCCAACGTAAGTCTGAAGTCAGTACTGACTCTATCTAACGAATTCATCGAATCTCATCAAGGCTAAAAATACAGTTCTTACCTGTCCCAAGATCTCAATGCATGAAGTAAAGAACTGCCTTGTGGGGGGATGACGCTGCGTCTCATCGCTGACATAATCCACAACAGTGAAGAAAAGGCTAATGCCAACTTTCTGAACCCCAGGTGTAGGCTGCAACTTGTAGGCATTCACTAAGGCCCTGTGGGAAAATGTGGGTAAGACTACTGGTCTACAGTAAAAGAATCCAGATTCATAAGGGTTTCTTTGAAACACTACAAGGCAATATTCTTAAGAGTTCTCAGATCCCCATACAAATGTCACTTTAGAAATATTTCATGGGGTAAATATGTACCTTCCAATTTTACTTGACAACTTATTTTCAAAACATAGTAATGATTTTATGCTTTCCTAGGGAAAAAAAATCAGCTATATTATAATATATATAAGGATTAACAGTCTTACCCTTGTTCATATTTTATATAAAATTCATAATTTATTATTTAACTTTTTGTTATTTCTTATAAATACATATGTCAAACACAAGAACTGATTTCTCTACATTTTTAGAATCCAAAACACTGACTCAGGTTAAGGAAAATATTTTTATATAGAATAAGATCCTAGAATAAAAATATCCCTTCTAATTCTCACACTTTTTTGAGTTCCTTTCCCAGCAAAAGAAATATCAACCTTCTGTTCACCTGATCTGCTTCTCCCTCTCAAGCCCCCTGACCCAATCTCAACGTTCCCCTCCACATACCATCCCACTCTACCAAGGAGATCAATCTCTGGTACCAGAATGTAGAGTCAGTCACCTTAAAATAAAAGGCAGCAAGTCACCCCCCACCTCCCCAGTCACTTCCTGGTGGCTTTGGGAAGAAAGAGGAGGTGAGAATAAGCCACAATGAAACCAAGTGAAAACCATAATGGCCAAATGCAAGTTAACAACTACACTTGAGAGCCCTAATTCCCCCAAGCAATTACACTGTGAACTTTAATAATCTGAGTTGACAATGATGACTTCCTGGGTAAATGTGACTTTGATATAAAATTTAAACACTAAATCTCTCCATGATTGAATTTCAATGCACTGTAACATTTCATAATTCGGGGGTCAGTAAACTTTTTCGGTAAAGGGCCACGTAGTATTTCATGCTTTGCAGGCCATAAAGTCTCTGTTACAACTACTCAACTCTGCCCTCGTAACATAAAAGCCATAGACATTATAAATAAATGGGGATGGCTGTGTTCCAATAAAACTTTATAAAAATAAGTAGAAGGCCAGATTTGGCCCAAAGGCAGTAGTTTGTCCATCTCTGTACAAATTTAATTAATGGGCTGGGGGGTTAGTAGCATGTATGATTACTGTTAGTGATAAGAAAATGGTATTCAAAAATTACATAATTATGATGTTAGCTTATTAAAAATAATAATAAAAAGGAGGAAAAAAAAACTTACGTAATCAAGTTTTCTGCATGCACAGCAGCTTCCACAACGTTAAGTGACGGTGGTTTAGCAGCTTCTGCTTGCAACTGCTTCACTTCTTTTCGCAAACCATGAAGCTGTTGGCTTATTGCTTCATTCTTATTCATGCCTTCAAACTACCAAAAATTAAAGTGGTCAGTAGCTTTTCTTCCCCTTCCATGTTTCCAGAACATATATTTCATTGCAAATACACTTAGCATATGATGAAGAGAATATTATTACAATTAACACCATAATTTAACTCAAAACTCTCAGTTGAAACCGAGAGGGATGGTAAAAATTTATCAAAATACTATTCAGGAATCTCAGGTTTTCCATGAAGAATCAAACAAATAGAATTATAAAAATATCTTATTTTTTGTAAAATAAAATTTTTATTAAAATTTTATAACATAAAATATAAAAATAGCACAATTAATAACTATATATGTTGATTGCCTTACAAACGGATACATTTTGAATTAATTTATTAGTGGTTCAAAGTCTTTTGTGGGATATGTTCTATTTCACTTATGTTTTCATTCCTCAAATCCTCATCAAAAACAGGCCCTAAGTTTTCCACCACTGAGGCTTTTCCTGAAGCACATCACACCTCCCCCAGCCTTAACCCTCTGTGTGCTCTCAATCCAACACATACATCACTCATTTCCAAACACCTGGGCTGCATGAGTGCCCAGCAAAACAGATGCTATTAACAAAACAAGTACCATTTTGACAGGAAGAAAAGATAAGACAAAACATGGGAAAGTGCCCAAATCAATAGCATGCCAAGTAAAAGAGCAACTGGCTAATTCAGTGGTTCTTGAAAGCTAGTCTTTAATAAAGATTTTCACTGGTTCTCAGTAAAGATGTGAAAAATAAAGAGTTTATTGACCTCTAAAAAAATACTAAAACTTATTTTCAATGTAACAGACTATCGTCTTTTAAGACTATGCCTTTCTTACTTGATAGGGGTTGTTAACATATCCTTTCTCTAACTGATGGTGACCTATATGATGACTACTTTTGTTTGTGCATTTTTAAAATCCTTTTTTGGATGTGGATAGAAGCAGAGGAAAGGAGAGGACATCCTAGGCCCCAGGCTGTGACACAAAGAACCCATGTGACAGCTGTGGGGGATGGGGGGGACAGAGAGGCAGAGAGGAGCCCAGCCAGGCTGCTGCCAGGAGTCAGGGGTGCAGAGTGCAATACAATCAGACCAAGGAGTGGGGGGAGCTGTCTTGGGGAGACTCTGAATAGCAGGCTAGGAGTTTGGGCTTATCTTGCAGGTATAGCTGAGAATGCTGAAAACACAAGAACATTTAGAAGGCAGAAGTTTTAAATCCTACATTCTCCTCCCATGATCCTTCCCAAATCACATAGGTGATCTGTAGGGTCTACACTTTCCCTTTATATGCACCTGCCCAAACCCAGTGTCCAGCCACCACCACAATGATTATAGGTATCCTTTGTAAATACCGTTAACACTTAATTCACAAACTTATTCAACTGAGGCCCTTATGTCTCCTATAAGGCCCAGGGTTAGTACCATAAATTCCATATCAAAAGTTCCTGAAGGGCAATGGTCCATCTCTTTATTCTACTTTCCAGCACAGCATAACTGACAGTACATTGAGCCCCTACTTTTTATGATCGTGATGATAACTTTCTTCTATAAAAACTCACCAATATTTTATTCAAAATCTTTACAAAATTTCTTTGTAAAAAAAATAAGCTGTATGAGATCAAAATGCATGAAAGTTAATACACAAGAACATATAATGTTAATAATAACTACTTTAATTTTTGTTATTGGAGAAATGAATGATAAAAAAATTAAATTACTTGCATTAAACTACATAATAAATCAATATAAATATCTGAATTAAATCTGAAATCTTTCAAATAACAGACCAATGTTTAATAGCCTAAAATGTGATTACGAGTATATGCAGTCAGCTTTTTTGTCCAATATGTCATCACCTACAGTTAGACGGAGACTTTGAATGTCACAGAGTACCCTTGGCTGGCCTGGAGAGAGAGTAGCCAAAAAGAAAGGAAAAGTGAGAATCTGAGGGGAGGGAAGACAGTGAGAATGAAGGAAAACATAATAGAAAGACAAAAGAGATGAGGTCCACTTGATCAGGAAATGCAGAAAGACAGGACTAAAACCACTTTGTAAAACCACAGGACTAAAAGCCAAACTTTAAAACTGCCACCCTACACTGTAGAAACTACTAAAATAAAATCAACTAGTTTAGGAAAATTTGGGCACACTCACAAAAATAAAAAAAAATCCCCAAATTATCGCTATTTTCTAGTCTACTTATTTTTGTTCATTATTCCCAACACTGTTGAAAGTTTTTTCTCACTAGAACAGAGGTGAGAGTGATTGAATGACTACCAGCTCATAATTACAAGAAGTTGTAGACAATAGAACAAAGCAATATGGTGGAAGCCCCTCCACTTGACTCATTTTAAGTAGACAAAGAAATTTAAAAGCTGGACAAAGCATGTTCCTTCAGCAGGTTTTTACGATAATGTGAGGCCCTCTCTGGGTCTTTTCCGCCTTTCATTTCTAGAAATGAACAAATTTTTCACATGACAATAAATCAATCCTGGGTCCAGCAAACATGCCCCACAATATCAAACTACAACAAAAGGAACCTAATTATAAATCACCCCATTTCCTCAGGGAATATCACTGAATTATTATTAGAGGCTTCTATTAGAAAGGGAGAACACAGAAGAAGCACGTTTCATGTCCCATAAAATATATTTGGCATTTGTGTACCCCAAACGAGCTATACATAGTTCAAACACTTGCAGATGGCTGGAAATTTCCAGGACAGTCTTTCCCAGAAAAATTCTATTAAGCAGCAAAATATTCTCATGATATAATTTGAAATCTTTATAAAGGAGCCACTAAAAATTATATTTAACACATTAACAGCCATGTGAGTTGTATTTAACTCACACTAGTTTTGAGCCCGAGGCCTTGTGAAGCACATGTAACTCACACATCTCTTCACCTTGGGAGCCGTGAGAACTATTTTTCAAATTGCATATGACTCACTCACAGAAAATGATAAAAAATAACAAATTTTTCATTAAATTAGAAAGGATCATTTTGTTTTCAAAGTTTTTATTCTATTTTCGTAATAAAACACCATTGGCTCTAAGGAAAAATTTTTTTCTACTGTGGCAGTCAATATGTTAAAATATAAAATCATCTCCCGTGAAGCTAATTTTAAAAAATTGATCCAATCCAATGTTTTCAGTTAAGATCCTGGATTCTCTAATCACTGAAAAAGATGGCAACACTATCACATGGACTCAAAGAGAAAATGGCATATACACACGTTCATTTTTATGAGGTTAAACTGTCATGATCAGCTTCCTCAAAAATCACACTGCAAGTCTTCAAAAGCTTCAGCTGAAGCAGCTAAAGCACAATGCCTGGCAGTATTGAATGGCAGTATTGAAAAGCATGGGTCTTGAATTTAGATGATTGCAGGTTTGAATTCTGCCTGAGCCACCTGCTAGTCATGTGATTTTGGCAAGTCTTATAGCGTCTCTGAACCTGTTTCTCTGAACTCACTCTCATTCTGTGAAGATTAAGTGGGATAATGTAAGCAAAGCAGCTAGCATAACACCAGGGATATGAAAGTGCCCAAGCAAGTGACAAAAAGTACTCTGAACAGAGCTGGAAAGAAAGTGGTGTACTACAGTACAACCATCCTTATTGCTTTCCCAGATCAAATGCCTAGGAGACATTGTATTAGAGTAAAAACACAAGATAAGCAGTGTGTAGTATTTAAGTTGAGATTTGTATGGAAAGCATTAAGATGTTTAAATTGGCCAAGGGTAAGCATAAAGAATGAACTGCTAATTTCTAGTAGGCAAAAGTTCCAACTTCTGTGACGTCTTTCACAGCCAAATAATATCTACAAATAATATCCAGAAAGTAGCTAAAATCAGAGAACTCATTTGTGAAGGTAGGCTTATAGTTACAGTGGCCTGCCTGGTGGTATTTTCCACTGCAAGGTCCTAAGAGTTAACAGGTCAGGCTACCAGCCCTGCTCTTTGGCTGAGGCAGCAAGTATTTACAACTCTTCACAGAGCAAGCTATTGGCCAGAGTTGGAAAAACATTTCTTTGTTGTCTCACTAGTCACTTATAAAAATGCATTTTAGGAGAATTCTCTCTATATATAGAGTTAACAGAATGGCACAGATATGTAGTTTCAAAATGTGGAAAAATACCCTATTTGTAAAAAACACAGATTGGTAACGACATCCCATTTTTATTATAGCTGGGTACACTTTCATTTTTTCCCTCCACTATCTCAAACTTCACCCTAAATTGGCAAACTTTTCTTCCGGTTTTATTACTTTAGCAAGTGATCTTTCTTAAATACCTCTACCTCGGTCTTACTACAGCATTACTATTAAACATAATAACTGTTAGAGAAAATACACCACTTCCTAAATTTCAGGTCAAATTTCTTAACTTTAGATGCATACAACTATGTTGAAAAAATCAGAAATAAGTTTTGAAGATAATGAAAAATACAGTAAGTAAAAAAACTTATTTCAGAGAAAACATTTTAGAGAAAAGAGTCTCCCAAGGAAATTGATGAAGAATACACTAGAACAGTTAAAATGTGGATTAGCAGTAGCGGAAGGCTGTCTCCGCTGTCTCTTTGAACATTTTTGATAAGCCAAGAAAGTCTTTGATATTCCCTCTGCCTCTCCTAAAACGGGAAATTTTTGAACGACAACCCAGGGTGAGTAAAATAAATTTTCCTCAATTTCCAAAAGTTAACAAAAAAGAGCTATTTGTATACAAATGTATTCAGGTAGCAGGTAGTGCCCATCTCCAAGAGTTTCTTTCCCAGCTCTGGGAGCACCAAATTCACTGGCAAAAGGAGTCAAGTGTAGTGATTAAAGAGCACGGGCTCTGGACCCAGACTGCTGAGCCTTCCTGGCTCCACCACTCACTGGCCGTGGCACCTCGGGTATGTAACTTAACCTCTCTGTGCCTGTTTCCTAATCTGAGACATGAAGATAATGACAATAGCCACCTCCAAGGGTTGTTGGAAGAAAAAATAAGTAATGAAAAATGTTTAGACAGGGCCTGGCATAAAGTGCAAGAAGGTAACTCTGGGAAGCAGCTCATTTCAGTCGTGTTGTTGCATGTCTCTCCTTTGCCTGCTGACAGCCCCACCCCCCCCAGCCAATCTGCTTCCCACACGTTCTTCCCATGTTTGTCTTCAGGGCTCCCTGCTGTCCACAGCACACAGCCAGAGCTCCCAGTGATCGTTCACACCAACCTGTCCAATGTGAGTTCCCAAAACACTTGAAATAGACTGATCTAGTCCCTGACTCCTAAATGACATCATGGCCACTCCATTACCACACTCCTTTCAAGTGTATCCAAACTAGCATCGCCAAAATCTTTTAAGGATCAGATTAAGCCCATCTAAGAATCTTCTCAATGATTCTGCTTTTCTTTGAAATCCCATTTAAATATCTGTCTTGTAGGACTTATCTGGCACTTAAGGAAAAGTATGATTAGCCCTGTGTGTGTTTTTGGTCTCCTAAAAACCATTAAATGTCTCCGGACAAGGATCATGTGCTATATACTTCTTTCACTCTTTCTTAGTGATATGTCAATATTAGGGACTCAATTAAAATTCTCTAAATTATGAAGACACTTTAACAATCTTACCTGAACTGTTACAACTGCGGCTCCTTGGCATTTCTTACCGCTACTGCCTCTACACTCCAAATGCAGCGTGGTCTGCTCTTCTCGATTAACATACTGTTTGGGCATCGTGTCCAACAGCTCACCATCCAGGGCAACCTGTTGAGATTCCCGAAGAGCTGCAGTTCTGAAAGACATCATCAGGAGGTAAAAGAAAGTCTTAGGAAAGCTTATATGATAAGTAATGAAGGCTTCTGGTTACCCCCAGCCAGCAATACAGCAAGACACAAGTATTCCATAGTAACAAAAGACCAAAAATGTGTAAGCCAAGATTGACCCAATCATCTCCCTGACAGACAGACTAAACAGATAGCTAAGAAATGAAGGAACAGCCTTATGGAAAAGTAGGACAATTTTTGAGGCAGAAACAAAGCTCCATTTAGAATCTGTGTTATAACAATAATATTTTTTAAATGGACCCTTAAATATATAAGAACAAATGAGAATTTTATCCTAATTTAATCATCCTGAAAGGGTGCATTGATTGTAAGTGCCAATGACTTTTCAGGTATTAGCAACTCAATCTGAAATGTCAAAGACCAAGAAAGCTAATTGTGTACATGGGTGTCAATACTAGTCTAATTGTATTTATTATTACACCAATGGGCAGGTGTTTATGTGTACACACAACACACACTCAACAAATGCCTGGACCAAAAACAGCCAAGGAAAAACTGCCAATAAGCAACTGATTCACCTGGATTTTGTAAAAATAAGGCTCATTTATTGTTGATGAAACAGACTTACTCCACATACACTCCTTCTCCCAAGATCACAAGCTCAAATCAAAACCTTAAACAGTTGATCATTTTGTATCTCCCATGTGAACTCAAAATACTAAATGACTTCCCCACACTTCAATCAAGTGCCTACATCAAAAGAATATGGAGGGTTAGAGAGCAAAGCAGTGACAAAGCAAGGAAATCTCATTTCGCACTCTTCCAACACCATCTTTCCAGTATCTAAGAGCTGGGAGCTCTTTCAAATCCAGTATCACTTACCATAAAAGAAAAATCAAGAATAACATTGTAAATATAAAATAAAAGATAAAATTTAAATTCAGACCATATTTAGCTGTAATCCCTGGACCACAATTGACAAAAGTTTTGAAGCTAACAAAACAAATTTAGTTCAAGAAAAAGAACTTGGTGTCACGAGGGTGCTGGTGAAATTTTTCCTGCAATCAATCACAACCTTAAGTTCAACCATTTGATATAATCATCACCTAACCTGCTATCATCTGAGAAAAACCTGAAACTTATTTAGAAATCTAGGGCCTAATTTTCTTTAGAATTGCAACCTGTATCTAACGGTCTCCTCAGGGGAAACATAAGAAAATCTTAGCTGGTACTGCTGATACTCAGAAATCCTACCAGAGGAAACACACATGAAATGGGTAGTCCATGAAAATGCCACATAACTTCAATGTGAAATTAAAAGACTTGTCACAACTCAGTTAACCGAGTGAACTGTCAGAGCCAGTCTGGTCAAATTAACCTCATGGTAAAAATGCTGACAAGGAAGCCACTCCAGGTACTAAATCATCCAGGCTGTCAGAACACGGGAGCATGACCCTTGAGGGTGCACGGTCTTACCTGGCCTGCTGCTGCAACAGATTCAGGTCTGTGCACACCAGCTGGGTGGCGTCCTTCTGACTCAGTAGTGCGGCTGAGGAAATAACTGGCACAGGAGGCCTCATCGGGTGCAGAACAAGGGGAGGCTGGGGAGCCTCATGCTTCTGCAAGTTACTCAAAACCCTTTCTTTAGCTGAAAAAAAATTAAGTTATATTTATTAAATAATGGGTAAATTAGAAAGAGCTCGGAAGCATGAGGTACAATGCAATAGAATTACTAGCCTCAAAAAGTTTAGTCAAATGATAGTTAAAGAGCTAAATCTCAGGATCTTAAATTACTACCCTAGAGAGCCTTGCGTGACATGCTGGGAAGTCTGGACTTGATATTAGTGTAAAAGGAATCTAGTGAAGGGCCCTAAGCAAGCTTGACAGATAGCAGCTATCATCTGGATAATGGACTGGGTGAATGGAGTATAGGCTGGAAGCAGATAGTCCAGAGTTTAATGCCATCATCCAGATAAAATTCTTAAGAATGGGGGAAAGGAATGGGCACTATGGAATATAAGTGAGTCAAAAATCTGAAATTAGGTCAAGGTTTGAACAGGAGGGCTGGAAGTGGTAAGAGATAAAATGAATGAAGACATGGGCACAAGCTCCTTCAGCACTTATATTTACACAAACAGTCCATCAGTCATTCACTCAAGAAATGATTATGGAGTCCAAATAAGCAGTCCAGTGCCATACAAAAAAATAAAAGCGAATCTATACCATGCAACTTTGCCCGAGATTGCAGATAGTCTCATACTGGTTAATCAAATTTAAATGTTTGATATTTCCACACCACTACAGAGCTGAATACACAGTAGGTGTCCAATAAATTCCTATCTTTCCTCCCTCTCTCTTCACCACACTACATACATACCACACAGCAGGTGGGAACTGAAGAACATGAAGAAAAATGCTGCTATATACCCAAATCTTTTCAATAGTAAGATGAAAGGGAGAGGTCAAGGGAATTTCAAGCCAATAAGTTAAGTCAGCAAGTTAAGGCACTGCTATGAATTTCAATTTCATTTCAGATGTAATATTCAATTTTCTATTCTTATGGAGAAAAATTAATAAAAAATTTAACAGCCATGACGTTACTTGGCATAAGGAGACTTGTATTGTTTGTAGCCCAAACAGATGGAATTTCACATTCCAAACAGGTCAAATACAGCACTGTCCCTTATAGCTGGTGTTTTTCCACTAGAACCACCACCGTTTGCACAGATGTAACAAAGTGGGGTACTCATCCCAAGACTTGTAACTATTTATGTTAAAGTTTCTTCCAAGCAACATTATAAGCCGTGACCCTAAAGGAAAGCTGGGAGCTCTTTAAAACCTGGTATCACTTACCATAAAAGAAAAATCAAGAATAACATTGTAAATATAAAATAAAAGATAAAATTTAAATTCAGACCATATTTAACTGTAATCCCTGGACCACAATTGATAAAAATTTTGAAGCTAACAAAACAAATTTAGTTCAAGAAAAAGAACTTGGTGTCACAAGGGTGCTGGTGAAATTTTTCCTGCAATCAATCACAACCATAAGTTGAACCATTTGATATAATCATCACCTAACCTGCTATCGTCTGAGAAAAACCTGAAACTTACTATTTAGAAATCTGCGGCCTGATTTTCTTTAGAATTGCAACCTGTACTGATCGCCAGAAACAAGAGGTAGGATACTAAGTGGTGAAGAGCAGGGCTCTGGAGTCAGACAGCTCTGCCACACACCAGCTAGGTGGTCCACGTGGGTGAGGGGCCTAAGCAACATACATCTTGGGTTTTTTAACTGCACAACACAGACAACCCACATAGGGTTGTTGTGAGGACTGAGTTAATACATATAAAGGGCTGGGACAGTGCCTGGAACAAACTAAAGGCTTCATAAATTACTAGCTTAGCTCCAGAGAAAACAAGTAAACTTTTAGAGCAGTCTTTAGGCAACCAGGAAACACTACAGATGGGAGGCCATGAACAGAAAGCATTCAGTGGTTTCCAGATCTATCCATATATTGCTTCTCATTTAACAAACCTTCAGGAATGGAAAAATTAGAATCTATAGAGTTGGACTGAGGGCAATTTTAATACCTTCCTCCATATACTTTTCTATATTATTTAATTTTTTTTTCAATGAGCACATATAACTTTTATAATCATAAAAAAATTATGTCAGGGAAAAAAGCAAAGAGAGATGTTGGAGGGAAAAATTTCAGAGCCTTAGATGAGACTGTCCAGCACCTCCATTTTACAGATGAAGGAACTGAAGCCCAAGAAGGTTCCTATTTTCCTCTCTTCACACAACTAACAAGTTGGTTAGTGGCAGAACTGGAACAAGAAAGTATTTTTGCCTTTCTCTGAATCACTTCAGGGTTCTATTACACTATATGTTGTGGTCAACAAATGTATTTACAATTTTATTATACGTCCTATATTTTAAAAATACATCCAGTAATTAAAATTAACAGGTGACCCTAAATATCATTTTCTATTATTTTCTGTTGTGAAATATGTCAGCAACTTTGTGGGTTAAATGGGCTCTTGTGGCCTGACATAAAAACTAACTGATTTATAACACTGCTTCTCTAGAAAAATGTACTGAGAGAAATAAGCAACTTAGAAACTTCAGGAACATGATCCATTTATATTATAAGCGTTCTAGCTACAAATGAAAAAGAGTTTATAAAGAAAAAGATGGACTTCTGAATTTTAAAGCTGCAAACCCAAAATAATTACATTTAAAAGTTGCCCTTTATGCAGTTTTATAAGTAAATTGAAATATCTTTTTAAAGCATCACAGAAAAAAATAAACACTGAAGGAATAAAGTATGTGAGCCTCAACCTTCTATGGCTCTGATTCAATCATTCATACACTCAATCAAGGGGGCTGATGCCCACATGACTCACCCAACGAAGGGTCAGTGAAGTCCAGCTGCACTGACAAACTGCAGGGTGTGGAATGGGACTCGAGCTTGGCCTGCATCCACAGACTGATCGTTTCCTGAAACTCATGATATATGCGCTCCATGTTCAAATACTCTATCCACAGATCCTAGAACAGAACAACAGTATTTTAACTTTGACAGATGAGTCATACGTTCACATATAAAACTATATACTTAGCTATAAAGTGAACCACTGAGTTTCAACCTGAAGTGGTCCACTTCAAATTCTCCAGCATTAGGATGAATCACATTTTTAAAGTGGTCATGCTAACATTCTTCGCAGTAATTGCACAACTTTTTTGACTGGGTACTATGATTAGAAAAAATAACTTTAACAACCCCACTATGTGTATATTTATAAATTATATACATACACTATTTAGCTAATAAATTATGTACGATTTAAGACATAGGCAAAAATTAGAAAATTTTAAAGAGATAAAAAATATGTTGAAAATAATCAAATCTTAATTAGATGAAGACTTGAAATCCAAATATCAATTTAGAGGAAATACAGGAGACAGAAAAACATGTTAAACTACAACACCATGAAGATAAAATCAGCAAAATCCAGACCGTGGGGGAACTCTGGAAATTTGAACACTGACTAGATGTTTGATATTAAGAAATTATTGTTTATATACAAATATAAATATATATATTTTTTTTTGGTGTTTTTTTTTTTTTGGGTTTTTTTTTTTTTGAGACAGGGTGGTCTCACTCTGTCACCCAGGCTGGAGTGCAGTGGCACAATCATAGCTCACTGAAGCCTCACATTCCTGGATTACCTCCAAGATAATATGGTGGAGGGAATGGATGGGCTACAGATGAAACCAGACATGTGGCACATGGTAGGGAGGGGAGAAGGGCACGCCCATTATACTACTCAGCCTATTTTTCTACGTGATGGAATTTTTTCATAACAAAAGGTGAAATAAATAAATAAATGAGAAAAAATAGCTATATAGGTTCTAGTATTCTCTTCCCATACTCCAGTGGACTGTCTTACATATTTATTTCACTTTGGTGATCACTACACATTAGAATGATGGCCTGCCTTTTCAACAAACATACAAAAAAAATGTCAATTATCAATGAACATGAAAAATTACTTCAAATCATAATAACAAGTCGTTAAATATGGACTATGAATTTGTGGACCTTTTTTTTTTTTCTGATTTTAGGTGTTCTAAAGGCCCAAGGATCTCACTAAAGCTTAGAGAAAGCTGGGATTACAAGTTTTGGCCTGAAAAAGGACCACAAACATCTCTGAGTGTCAGGGAGAGAACAGCTTAGGACATAATGAAGAGTAGAATCAAGTGGCTCCCGAAATTTCCTATATGATGTATGGATCCTTATATATTTCTACACTGCACTTTTTATGGGACTAGAGATGATTGCTTAGAAGTATTCAGCTGCTAACAATTTAAAATAAAAAAAAATACATTGAGAGGAAGGCTTTGTTTATGGGGTTATAAAAAGACCTAGAACAAGTTTCAACCCTCAAGTAAGGCCATGGTGGGGCTAAAGATTCAAAAGGGAATATCCCTTCAATACAATCACTCATATACTGACAAAACCCACAGAAACAATGACCATCTGAGTGACCATCCATTTCCTTATCAATAAGTGGTTTTACCATTATATTATGAGCATGATCAATTCAAATTACATTCAGAGATGCTAAAAAAGACATTTCTATAGTTTCACCTGCTGATTCTGCATCACTTTTGCTAGCCTGTGAATATCATAGTGCTTTGGTAGAGAAGGGATATAGGTATCTCCTTTTTGAAAGTTCTCATCTTCTAGCCATAATATGTATACATTGAAGAGCCTAAAAGATAAAAACAAATTATATCAAATATAAAAAGACATATAGGCAAATGAAGTTTCTTACATTTCTAGGAACTGTGGCACCACTACATAAGAGTAAAGAAAGCCCATAATACAGAAAATGTCTTCAACAACCACCACAGCTCCCAAGAAACACACGGTCTAGCAGGGAAGATGTGTCACACATCATTAAAATATGATGCAACCATTGCTAAAACAAAAGGTACAATGAATCAAAGCAGGGTTAAATACAGTACACAGAAAAAATAGCTGGAGAAGGTGATTTTTAGCAAAGACCTAGGATCTGAATTTAGAGCTTTTCTTTCTTGGGCAATTCAGTCCCAGTGAGTGACAACTGGGAAAAGTAAAAAAACCATTCAAATAAACATATTTTTAGAGAAAATATTAAAAGCCATCTTAAACTTATGCATTGGAAGAACTTGCCAGTTTTAGGCTCAATGAATCTCCTGCCTCAAAGAATCACAAATAAAACTCACAAGAATGTGTGTACCCTGTTCTCATTAAGAAGTAATCAAATAAAGCAGGGTTTTAAAAAAAAAAAAAGTCCCAATTTTCCAGTACAAACTTTTTTTAAAATATAGTTTCCTTTATTTATTTATTTATTTCTTACAGACAGAGTCTCGCTCTGTTACCCAGGCTGGAGCGCAGTGGCACGATCACAACTCACTGCAGCCTCAAACTCCTGGGCTCAAGCAATCCTCCCTCCTCAGCCTCCCAACTAGCTGGTACTGCAGGCATGCCACCACACTTGGCTAATTTTTTTTTAACTGTTTTTAGAGTGGGGGTCTCACTATGTTGCCCAGGCTGGTCTCCAACTCCTGGCCTCAAGCAATCCTCCTGCCTCAGGCCTTAGCCTCCTGAGTTGCTGGGATTACAGGCTCGAACTGCACCCTGCTTTTAATTTGTTTTGTTTTGTTTTGTTTTTACAATGAACACAGTACATTTAGTTAAGATCACTGCTATTTTAAGCAGTTGTTTGCAGCAGTATTACTAGAGAAATAGATGGCAGTACAGAAATTACTGGGTGGGGCACAAGGAGGTGGCATGGTTTGTTCAATAAGGTGGAAAATTACCTCTGTTGCCTCCGCAACAGTCTATCTAGGAAGAGAGACAAGGACAGGGCTTTGAGGTTCTTACAGGGAAGAGGGTGGTATGTAGTTCTCTTTCAGCTTCTGATTCCGGGAGCTAGATGACCACTTTATGAACACACCACAGGAAGGGGATTTAGGAGAGGCAGAGGGAATATCAAAAATGTTCAAAGAGACAGCCTTCCGCTACTGATTAACCCCAGTTAAAAATAAGTTTCCCTTCAACCAAGTAAGATAAGGGGAGACGGAGAAAGAGCCAGAGGGCTTGAGGTGCAGCAAGCCTGGGGCCTCAGTGCTAGACGAAAGCTGGATTCCCTCGCCAAGCTGTTGCGCAGTCAGGGTTAATTAGTAAGAGCCATTGTAGAAAGTCTTACTGTAAGACTAATATTTGGTTTATATCAAACTTATAAATGAAAGGTAAAGGAATAGTGTGAAAGGAACCCAAACTTACTTCAGGGTGCTTAACCTTCTGGGGAAAGCAAACATTGTGCCTGACTTTATAAGCAGTTTGGGGAGATTACCAGACACCCCCACCCCTACCCCAGGTGCATGCCTGAGTCCATGGAGGATCTATGCACCACACTCACACAGCTCCGCCTGGGTCATTTATTTCTAGCAGGCTTTAACAGTTGTTTACCTGCTATGATAAATCTGTTTTGGTTTATTTCTATTTTTACATACAGAAATAGAAGAAGGGATCAGCCCTCTGATTTATCAGTCAGACTCCAGCCACCAGACAGAGGTACATCCAAATTGCCCATTCGCTTCTCTTAAGGAACATAAAAGAGAAACATTTCTAGATGCGGATCTGTATCAAAGCCACCTTCCACATTCAATCTAACAGGGTCAAGAGAGTAACACCTCGCAGTCTGTGACACAGCTACCTGCTCTGGCGCAGTATCTGTGCTGCAAACCACGTAAATGGCTGAATAACCACGCTCACCTCACCAGCTCCGTGTGCAGTTCTGGTGACGTCAGGTACCCCAGGGTGCCAGCCTGGCTCCCTGGCAGCCCTTCGCTGCCCTCTGCTGGAACTCGGAGGGCTTTGCTCGCAGCGTGGTGGAAGTCAGCCACCTCGATCAGACGCCTCTTCATTTCTTTCAACAAATTGATGTGAGCAGGACTCTGAAAAAATCTTCTTCCAATACAACCATCTATGGGTAGCCTTAAAAAATACAAGTACAGATCTATAACCTTTAGCCACAAGACGTTCTTTCTACATGACACAAAATACCAGTCAATTAGCAAGGCAATTTCCTATTGCTGGGTATATACACCATTAAATCAATACCTATGATTTGTACCTCAAAGGTAATTTTGAGGATCCAACAAGACAGTGTATATGAAAGTAGTTGTAAAAGGAAATGCTACACAAATACAAGACATCATCACCCCTCAGAGGTACAGAATAAAGATGGTCTCTGTCTTGAAGAACTTGCAATCTGGTAAAAAATAGAAGTGACAAAGAATCAACATCTATGTATTTGGAAGGAGTGAGTTAAGGGAATGAGGGTGAGCTAAGAATTGAGGTGGGAGCTAGACAGCAATGGTTGGTAACAGCTGACAGTTTGGCCGACCAGAGTGTCTTCATTTCCAGTGGAAAGGGCAACCCAAGGGCTGCCAGGCCTAAGCCTGGCCTTTGTTCACACCTGCACCACTCAATACAGGTCCCCTCGCCCCAGCCCCATGACAGTCACACAAGGAGCCTCAGTTTGAGGTGGTTTCTCTCCCTTTGCATCTCCAGAGGTTTAATGCCCAGGCCCAGGGTGTTGTCTTCATCACCCTGAGCATGAAGGATGGTAAAGAGAAGCTGCCACAAGATATACCCAACTCAAGAAGGATCCAATCTAATAAAAGTTAAACAGAGAGTGAAGGAGATTCCTGGCCAGAGATCACCAAAGAATGAGTCTAACTCACACTGCACAGTCTAAAAACACACAAAGTAAGAGCAATGAGAAAGCAGGAATGGATTCACAGACAGTTACTACAGTACTGGGTACCATACCCATATTGCGGTCCTGGGCGGTGAAGATACAGAAGGAAGAACTTCTGCCAGATGAGCGGCAGGAGAGGGTGATCAGAAGGCGTGACCAGAGCCTGGTGGGCCCAGCGATAAATCAGCAGCCTCTGGAGGGACGGCACGATGGGGAGCTTCAGCTGGGCCTGGGCTTTCTAGGAAAAAGGAGGGGCTTTGAGTAACCACAAAATGAACACAATTGCAAACAGTTTACTCTGAGTTTTCCAAATTAAATGCCAAACATTTTATTTTCATTTCAGCAAGAAAAAAAGTCTTCTAAAACTCACTTCTACCCACCACCTACCACTTTAACCTTCTTCGTAGCAAGATATGTGGGACATATCTTTTTTTCCTTTCAAAACATTTCATAGACTTCAGAATCAGAACGGATCTTAAGAATCATTTAGTTTAACCTCATTTCTATTAATATTTCTGAAATTCCTTTGCATGTATAATGCTATAGTGCAAGGGAGTATACTAATATAAAAACCAGAAGTAAAATCATTATCAAACTTTATCAATCTTTTGAAAATTAAGTTTTGTTTTTTTTATAGTACTTTTGAGTTGCTGTTTTATGAAAATTTAGATTTTTAAAAGAATGTTCAAGAATGCTGAATTCTTGTCTGGCTCTGAAACCTAAAAGTATATACAACAGGACCCTAAAAGAGATGGTCTTTAAATCTAAACCCTTATTCCAGTTTCTGTAACACTTCAGCAAGCCTAAGAATCAGCTAGGGAGTTTTAAAAAATAAATTCCTGGGCCCACTCCAGACTCTAAGACGCCAAATCGCAGAAGGTGGGGTCTAGGAATCTAATTTTTAACAAGCACTCCAGAGGATTTGGATGCATGTGGGACACAATGGCAATGGCTCTAAAGCAATGGCAATCCCCATCACATGTGCGATGAACACAGCCTTCAAGGATTAGGCTGTGACCCTCATTAAATGAACACTGAGAAGCAAGTATAGATTTCGATTACATAGTTGTAAGTATTGGTTTGGTTTTTGAGCTTTCCATACATTTACAACAAAAGAAAACACACAAGTCCAAAAGCTACAGTAGAGCCCATCAGCATCAAAGTGTAAGCCACCTTCTACAACTCAAATGCAGAACTGCTATTTGCACCTTCAGAGCTTGGTCAGGGCTGAAAGCAGAGTTTATAACCAATTCCCCTTCAACAATTCTTCGGAGCTGGGAGTCTTCTTCAAAGATGGATTCCATGTTCAGCACTGTCCATGCAAACCAGACCTACAATGACACCAGGCAAAAGGGGGGACAAATCAGTAGCTAACTCCAGCTGAAAAAATATACCCTGATATTCCACAAATTAAAATCTTTTCCTATCATCAATCTCAATCAGCAAACATTTACAGTTTCTAAAATTTCAGATATAGGGCCAGGCATGGTGGCTCATGCCTGTAATCCTAGCACTTTGGGAGGCCGAGGCAATAGCTTAAGCTCAGGAGTTCAAGCCCAGCCTGAGCAAGAGCGAGACCCCGTCTCTATAAAAAAGTAAAATTTTAAAAATTAAAAATAAAAAAAATTTAATCTAAAAAAATTTAAAAATTAAAAATAAAATTTCAGATATAAAATTAAATAAAATAGATCGCTGGAAAATGTTAAATTCCTATGGAAATTTATTATAAGAAGGATGTTTGTTCACTCAGTATTTACTGGGCAAGTTCTATATGTATGAGGGACAGGAAAGAGGGCCAGACGTGGGCTCTGCCTTGAAGAAGTTTTCCATCTATTGGAGGAGACAAGACTAACACACAAGTAACCGAAATGTGACGTGAGCAGCAACAAGGACTGAGTTAGGGGTGAAGTGCTATGTCAGAGAATGCGCTTTGGAGAGACTGGAGGGAACAGCAAGCCAGTAAGAGAGCCAGCAAGGCGAGGCAAAGAGAGGAAAAGCCAGAGATGTTTCCAGGTAACAGCAACGAGTTTGCTCCAGCTCAATCACAAAGAGCAGGAAGTAAGACTGATAGGAGGTGAAAGAATACTGATTCCCACTGAGGAAACTGAGGACAGACAGGTAAGCAAGCTACCCAAGCCACAGAGCTAACGAATGGCAGAACCATGACTGAAGCCCAGGCCCTCTGGCTCCAGCACCTACTCTGAACCTCTCTGCCACATTGCTGGGCAGGCCCTGCAGTCAGGCTGACTGGAGACTGATCGAGAGAGGTCTGATGCTGAGCCAGCCTTTACCTCCAGTAAACCTCAGTGAGCCCCTCTGTAAAACAGGGATGACAATAGTACCCCCTCAGCAGAGGGCTTCTGCGAAGATTAATGAAAAAACTTATTCATAAAGTTAAGTGCTAAATAAATGTGAGTTATTTTAGCCTAGTAGTAACTTATTAGAGAGGATGATAACAAGATTAAAGTTCGCAAAGATAACAAATGGTCCTGTCAGTGAGTCTCTTACCTGAGTGGGCGTGGCCAAGCCCTCCACGAAGGAAGGAGTGACGTTGCCCGCCATGATCCAGCTCACCAAAGAAGAGAGCAGACTCCGGTCACAGTGGTAACCCAACGCGTTCTGCACCAGGGAGGAGACGTGGAGCACAGAGACGAAGCTTTAAAAACCTTATCAATGACCTTTTCAAGAGTATCAGCAATTGTCTTACCACAATGAAAGATTCTGATAAGACACAGACTTCAAGAGTGAGTCCGCTAGCAGCAATAGTTCCAGGTAGCACATTACAGCCAAAGATAATGAGCAGGGCTCTTCCTGGGTGTCCTCTCCTCTGACTTCCCCGGCATCTGCACTAGTGGACTGTGATTACTGAGATTAGACACCATTGAGGCAAAGCTTTAAAAAGGCAGTGGCCACAGAGTAATACTGAGAACTGTGCTTTTGGAGCATTTTGGATTTTTGGGTTTTTGGATTAAAGATCTGAAATGCAAAACACTTTTGGTCCCAAGCATTTCAGAACAGGGATACTCAGCCTGTACTGACAGACTAGATTGGGCTCACTTTTGAATCTTCTCTTTAGGGGAACAGTTTTAGAAAGCTACTATCTAGCCAATGAGTGACAGATAAATTATCTAACAGGTTTTTTACCTTATGCTGCTGGTAGAGTAGTTTCTGCACACAGTCTTCCTGCATCAACTGAAAAGCTGTTTTACACAAGTGGTCCATGAGGAAGAGGATAGGCTGCTCTCGGTACCAAAGCCGTTGGCTTATGAGAGCCTGAACCCAGAACTCCAACACAGCAACAGGACCCACTTCGTTGGGCTGAGTGCTTACAGATATGTGCGCCTGCAGAGAAAAGGCTCCGGTGATGTGAAAGGTAATAACCAGCCTTCCATTGTTAAAACCCCAGCAAAATAATATCTACTTCCACTATGAAGCCCAAATCTGTTGACCTTCTTGGACAAAAGCACTGAGCCAAGTGATCTGAATTAACCAAATCATAACTGTGTTAACACTAGAGGTTTTGGGTTGGGACGTGGGTGTATTTAGAGGCTCACAAGGGCCCTGACCTGGATCATGCTGTTGAGAAGCTTCACGTTGTCCCCATGGCTGGCTCCTGTCAGGTGCTGTGCCACCTTGTGGGTAACCTGCTGTGTGACACCCTGAGGCACGCCACTGTCCAAGTGTAGGAACAGGAGGAGGTGAGACAAAAACCTGCCAAGCACACAGGATGACACACTTTACCTTCCCGTCAGGAGTCAACAGAATTTCCAGTGGCTACTTACTTATGAGGACAAAGAAAAATATTAAGTTGGTACCATTTTTAGACCAAAGCACTGTTCAGGGATTCTCATAAGTCTTCAGAAATTTCAAACAAAGTTTTCACACTTAATGCGGGATAACAGGAATTCTATCTAGCTGCAGAGGTATGACGGACAGATCCAAGACACACAAACACACACTAGTTAAAGAGCATTAGAGGAAAAACACTCAACAGCACCACTATCCCCTCCACGCTCCCACCTCCACTAATAAAAGCAGAGATGTTTTCCAAATCATCCAGTTCCCAAGCTTGCCCAGTGCCCAGGGTGCTAATTTTAAAAATAAATAAATAAAATACAATAAAAAGGTTCCTGGACCCTAACCCATTTCCAAAGTAAAACCTTCAGGAGAGGAGCCCGGGAATCTCTATTTAATAAGCTCTTTTGGGTGATTCTCATCATTAGCAAGCATGAGACACACAATAAGAAAATCGTAATGTTCCCCCTGTGTCCTTGGATGCACCTGTCCCCCACCATGCAGGGTTCCTCCACATTGGGCCACACCTCCCCTTTCACCACTCTTCAGGAGGCCCCAGCCAGATGCTCACCTCCCCACTCCCTGGACAGGTCGCTCTCTTCCCACCTTCCTATGTATCCATTTGCAACACTGAATGATGCATATTAGGCAACTAAAAACAATGTGTTTTGCTATTGTTACAATGGCAAAACCATTCCTGCTCAATGTCAGCAGCACTATTTCCAGAATATCACAAAAACAACTGCTCTTTTAAATACTAATATGCTATAATTAGCAATCCACAGTTAAATGAGAAGGAAAAGATCTTTCATGATAAAAATAGAATCATTATTAGAATCACAGTTCATCAACCTGTACTCTAAAATGGGGTGAAAAGTTTTCCACCCCATAAAAAATAAACTATTGAAATAACATTCCCTTTATTTTATTTTAGAAACAGAAGACGCAGTCATTGATATTCACCAGGCTGTTTCTAAAGAATAGATGGAACATACTTACTGCTCATTCTTTAGAAGATAATACTGGCAAGGGTAGAACAAAGGTAGGATCTTATCCAGGACATGCACCACTGTTCTCAAGTGCCTCGACTGGACCAGAATTCCCAACAGTGAGATGCCTTCTGCACAGAACTTCTCGATGCTACAGAGGAAGAAAAAGGCAATGAGCACACAAGGTAGCCGGTTCATAAAATTACATTGATCCAACGAGCAATTATCAGTCTACAATAATACCTGGATTATCTCACGTTTCCAACATATTTTTTATACCCAATCTTCACACAGAAATACTAGAACCAGAACTCTGAACTTACAAAAGAACTTAAAAGTTCATGTATATTTTCATTTTGTAAATGAGGAAGGTGAAGTATCATGCCCAAATTCACATAATTTCCTAGGGTAGGTTCAAAAGGAGAACGCAGGTTTGCAAATTTCGAATCCAGAGCGCTACTGCTAACACATTTTATTTCTCAAACAGAGCTTCTGAGACACATGGGATCTCTCCTTGTCTGGATATTCACACAAGATATTACAGTAAAGAGAAGATTCAAAAGTGAGTCCAATCTAATCTGTCAGTACAGGCTGAGTATCCCTTTTCTGAAATAAAATGGGATAAAATGGTAACACAAGACAAATACCATCCCAACACAAGACAAATATAACCTCATAGAAGTTATATATAACTAGATCCCTGAGAAGATTAAACAGATAACTTCAATATACTGTGATAAACGCTCCAGTGGAAGAAATGCAGACAGCCATGGGCTGATACCAAACAGGCATGTGACCTGATCAGGCATTTCATTCTCCTAGACAGGCCAAGACCTTTAGTTAAGGAGCCTGAGTTGGGCTGCCACCACTTTTTTAAAAAATTTACTGTGAGTGATCAATTATTTTTATTTGATCATTAGTCTTGAGGAAGAGAGTACGAATCTACTGCTGACATCAACATTCCACTCTGAGTGACAGGTATAACTCCCTTCATAACGTAACAAGGTGACTTGCTGGTACAAATCCTTCATATGTGAATTTGGGCAGCATTTCCCCTTGATAAGCTACTAATCAAGGCATATTATCAGCCCTAATTACCATTCAATACATTTGATGGAGGCCTTAGAATTTGGGATACGAAAGAAGAGATTCTAGAACTACCATCTCCAAGATTCAGCAACCCTAGAGGTTCAGCCCAAACACTGTACCTGTGGCCCACAGTTGTCATAGATACGGCTAGATAACAGCCAATGGGCATGCCCGCTTTCACAGCCTTCAACAGAGGATGAAACGTGGGCGACTCTGTCATGTCAGGCACAGTGCTGGAGAAGGGAACAGCTGGACAACTCTGCTGTACTCCATAATCATTTTTGTGCAGTTTTAACCTCAAGATCAAATTCCAGGCCCACTGGTTAAATGAGGTCTCAGGTGTCTCTCCATATCGAACAATACTGGCCAAATATGAAACCTAAAACAATTATTTATTTTAAGCCACATTAGTTACAGGCAAATTAAATCAGTAAGCTCATCCACCCATTTCCTTTTGTGATCAACAATGCCCCTGAAAGAAAGGATCACACTAATACTGGTCTTCAATAGACGTTTGCTGCGCTGCATTAAAGCAATTTCTCACTCACAACTCACCACTTGCTAGTCACTTTGTTAACTTGATCTTAGCTCAAATAAAGGAAAAGTGATATAAGAGTTGATATTCAACGAATGGTGTGCTAGGAAATAAGCTGACCGATTAGGGTGAGGGGTTTCATTTATAGCATTTGCCAGTTCTGGTGGTGTAAAAACTCCCACCACAGCTAATTTCAAGCTACTAACAGTTTAACAACTTGGCTTACAAAGTTCCTGAAAATTTAAGTTAGTTCTCCCAAGCCAGTACAAGCGAGCTGTAGCACACCACAGTAGCTCAACCCAAATTCTATACCATTAAAATGGTTACATAAAGGCTACCTCTTAAATAAAAATCTTTATCCAACCATAGAAGTTAATTTTAATATCTTAAATTGCCAGAAATGTCCTCAGGGTATCTAAGAGTCCATACTTTATCTGCCCAGGCCATTTATAAATAAAGATTCATGTTCTCAATGCAGAAGAGAAGGAAATACCTGCTTCATACTTTCAGAAAGAAGCCCAGCGTACGGCTTCTGGGCAAGGTACTTCTGATAACCTTCAAGAACCATTAAAGCCACTTCAGCATGGACTGCTTGATCCAGATGCAGGGTACCCTTTTAAAGAGAAAAATAATCACAAACATACCACCTTGGGTTTTTTGTTAATAAATTAAGTCTACATTCCCTTTTCTTGTTCTATCATCATTCAAATAAATAAGATACTCAACAACACAAGTTAAAAATTCCTCCCGAATCTGAAGGTGCCTATCAAATTTCCCACCCTATCTTCCTTTACAGCCGAAGAAATACATTCCTTCACTCTCTCAGGAAGATGGCTTTCCCAACTCTAACAAAGGAATGAGGAGATGCTCACGCAGCTCTCTAGCAAACCCTTAATCATAAACTATTATTAATAACAACTACACCAAGTACTTAATGTATGCAAAGAACTGTCCTAAATGTTTTGGGTCCTAATTTGTTGAATCCTTACAACAACCCTATGAGGTATATCTATTAATATCAAATTACAAATGAGCAACTGAGGCCCAGGGAGTTTGGGAAATGTGCACAGGGTCACACAGCCAGGAGGAGACAGAGCTGGGATCAGAACCTAGGCAGGCTGGCTCAGAGCTCAGTCTCTTAACCAATGCCCAGTATTTCAGAAGACAACTCTGGCAGGACAAATTGCAGGAGGAACAGGGACCGGAGACAATTAGGAGGAACTACAGTAACTAGCCAGAGATAAAACAACAGATACAAGCAATCTAAGGAAAAGGAGAAGAATTTTCAATATGGAACAATTTATCTTCATTTAGTGGTGGCTCACTATGCAAAACAGAATTAAAGAGAAGATCCTAAATTCTGACACAGCTAAAAGAATTTACAGACTTTGCAAATGATACTTAGAAATGTTAATGTTTTGAGAAAATGCTTCTTTGAAACTCATTCATGTAGAACATCCAGTCTTTAAGGAATGGTTTTAACACATACCTGTTCAGCAAATCCCCAATTCAGTCCTTCTAGAATAACACAGGCCAGTTTATTCTTCACCACCGTCAGGTTGTAATTCAATAACCAATCCCGTATCACAGCTATCTCCGAGGCAGAAGGTCGCCAAAGATACAAAGGCAGTTCTTTAAACAAGTATAGAGAAACCTTATTAAAAAGAAAATAATAATCATTAAAATCAAGAATTAGGGACAATCCTATACCTTCTAATAATACTAGAGTACAAAACTGCTTGCAAAAATTTTTCTCCAGTGCTCGCTTCGGCAGCACATATACTAAAATTGGAACGATACAGAGACGATTAGCATGGCCCCTGCGCAAGAATAAAATAAAAAAAATTTAAAAAAAAAAATTTTTTTTCTCCAAAAAATTCTGGAGAAATTTTGGTTTGATTTTTAGACAAGTGAAATAGAAATCATGGACAACCAAATCAAATGGGTATTAAAACTGATGCTATGGCCGGGCGCGGTGGCTCACGCCTGTAATCCTAGCACTCTGGGAGGCCGAGGCGGGTGGATCGCTCGAGGTCAGGAGTTCAAGACCAGCCTGAGCAAGAGTGAGACCCCGTCTCTACTAAAAATAGAAAGAAATTACATGGACAACTAAAATATATATATACAAAAAAAAAAATTAGCCGGGCATGGTGGTGCATGCCTGTAGTCCCAGCTACTCGGGAGGCTGAGGCAGTAGGATCGCTTAAGCCCAGGAGTTTGAGGTTGCTGTGAGCTAGACTGACGCCACGGCACTCACTCTAGCCCGGGCAACAGAGTGAGACTCTGTCTCAAAAAAAAAAAAAAAAAAAAAACCTGATGCTATGTCAGAAGCACATTTTGCAATCCAGTCTTCTTTTTAATATGTAAATTGGTGTGCTTCAGTTTAGGTAAACCATCATAGTAAGATACAAATTTAAAGTCGTGATAAATCAGGGGATATTCAATTTACAAAAAAAATTTAGCACTTTAAATACTTCCATGGCATTTAAGAAGATATTTCTATTGGCTCAAAGCAACCTGGGGGGGTGGGGACAAGGAGTAGACAAGGGGGCTATCATGGAAAAAGTCCTGGAGACATTAAAAGGTATACAAGGGAATGTTACAGACAACTCTATGCCAATACATTCAACTAGTTAGATGAAATGAGAAAATTCCTTTAAAAACATAGCTTACCAAAACTGACTAAAGAAAAAAAAATCTGATTAGTCCCATATCTGTTAAAGAAATTCAATCTGTTATCAAGAGATTTTCCACAAAGAAAACTCCAGGCCCAGATGTATTCACTGGTAAATTCTATCAAATATTTAAAGAACAATTAATAGCAATCTTGAAAAAGAATTAATAGTAATCTTGCAAAAACTCTTTCAAAAAACAAGAAAGAGGAGGGAATGTTTCCCAACTCATGTTATAAGGTTAAAATAATCCTAAAACTAAAACCTAATAAAGACATAACAAGACAATAAAATGATAGATTAATAACCCTTGTGAATATATACACAAATCCTCCATAAAGTATTATCAAATTGAAACTAGAAATACCTGAAAAGGATAACATGATGATCAAGTGGTTTTTATTCCAGAAAGAAACAATGATGATTCAACATTTGAAAATCAGTCGATGTAATTTACCACATTTAACAGAATAAAGGAGAAAAATCATAAGATCACTTCAATGAATACAGAAAAAAACACTTGAATACCCACTCATAAATAAAAAACCACCTCAGCAAACTGGAAATAGAAACTTCCTCGGCCTAAAATAGAGCATGAATGAAAAACCTACAGCCAATATTATACTTACCAGTGAACTTTTAAACCCTTTCCCCTATGATAGGGAATGAGGTAAGAATGTCCATTCTCACCATTATACTTCTATTCCTTATTATAATAAAGATCCTAAAGTCAATGCAATAAGGCAAGAAAAAGAAATTAAAGGTATAAGGATTAGAAAGGAAGAATCCATTTAAGAATTCTTGTAAAAATTCTCAACAAAATAGGATTTAAATAGTATATTTTAAAATATATCTATGCTTTCACTGAAAGTCAAGAGATCACTAATCTTACTTGAAGAGGTTATAGGGAACATACATGGATTTCACTAACAAAAGTAGAAAGTGTCCTCTGAAGTGAGCCAATTTTTAAAATTATAAAATAGGCCAAAAGGAAAATATGACATCAATTTGCAGGTTGTCATCAAATATACCTCTGAGTTCTATACTTTGGGAACTCCCAAAAGGCTTTGTCCTTATCAGCAGCTACCCTAACCCAGAGCAATCCCCACACGGGATGTGCCCTCTCAGGCTGGGCCTTTAGAACAGGAAGTTATCATCACATACACTCCAAGTACGTCATTGAAAGATCAGGGCCCCCACCACAGCTCATTCCCAGACTCTGGAGCTAGAGACTGATTCCAGCCCAGCACAAGGTCATTGTGAAAATATTCAAAAGCGATCATATTCATCTGAAGGCATGAGGGCTCGAACAAGTCCCTCCAAAGACCTCAGCAAGTTCACGGAGCACAATGGAACCCCATGTATAAACCAAGAGTGGAGGTGGAGGCAGAAGGATCACTTGAGCGTAAGAGTTTGAGGTTGCAGTGAGCTATGCTGACGCCACTGCGCTCTACCCAGGGGCGACACAGTAAGACTCTGTCTCAAAAAAAAAAACCCAACTACATGAAGGTTACAAAAGGGATTGTGACAAATGATAAAAAGAAACTATAACTGTGTCTTGCTTAACATAAATTACTATGTACTTTTAATTTTGCTGTTGACTGATTTTAAATAGGGCCTTCTTAGTCACAGCTGTTTCTTCTAAGTATGAAACATAAGAATTATAAAAGCCAAATGAATTGTGAAATAAAAACTGTTAATTAACTACAGGCTGTAACAAAGCAAAAACCTGTTATTGAAGAAGTTTGGAAAGCCAACTTTGAGGAGATTTGACAGAAACAATCACAGCTCTTTATAAGCAGCAGCTAATCCCACGCTGGCGTGGTGAGTGGCACAGAGCCTGGCAACACAGTAAGTGTCAGTTCCCTTCGCCCTGCTGTGCCCTTGAGAGACACAGTCATTCCCAGCAACCGTCCTATTTTTGCCACTGTTCCATTCCTTCAGGATTTTTTTCAAAAAAACAACAAAAACAAACAAAATCAGTGCTCTTACCATTCCAACTTGGTCAATGGTCTCTTGAACTCTATCCAAAAGGACAGAAATTATCTCGGGGTGAACAGCTGTGATGGCCCCTAAAAGCTCTCGACCGACCTTTGAAAAAGTCTCTCTGGTGGACAAGGTGACATAAGATACCTAAATGGGGGTGGGAGGAGATGGCACTTTTAATATCAATTAGCAACCAAAACAGATTTACGTAGTTTTTTCAAGTAAAACAGAAAGACTCTCACATTGAACTGAGGTTCACACCATTTTCAAAAAAAGGTCAGAACTTCAGATAGTAAAGTTTACCCTGAGACGGGAAAGTGAGAGGAGAGGAAAGGAGTGGCAACTATTTATAACAATGACTTCAAGTATAGATCCAAAAAGTATATCCCAAAGTAGTCAGTAGCAACAAAGCAGTCCCTTCAGTTTCAACTTGTCTAAGTTTGGGGAAATTACTAAAATGATGAAAATCAGAATGTATTTCATGGAAATGCCCATCCTCCTCTACAAAATAAGATCCCTAACTATAAGAGCTTCTAAAATACCAATATTTACCAACTCCTTTTGAGCAGTGTCTTTCAAACTACAGGTTACAATCCATTAATGCCAATGTTTGGCATTTCTTAATACAATGGAATAGACAGAAAAGTAACAGAAGAAAACAGAATAGAAAATTTAAGACTACATCACAAGAAGATCTGTTTCAATTGCACACACACAGAGGATCAGAATGTAACACAGAATGTAATTTTTACTGTGCCCCACTGTTTCCAGTGTCAAAACACTGGAAACATTATTCAAGAACACAAATATGGCCGGGCGCGGTGGCTCACGCCTGTAATCCTAGCACTCTGGGAGGCCGAGGTGGGCGGATCGTTTGAGCTCAGGAGTTCGAGACCAGCCTGAGCAAGAGCGAGACCCCATCTCTACTAAAAATAGAAAGAAATTATATGGACAGCTAAAAATATATATAGAAAAAATTAGCCGGGCATGGTGGTGCATGCCTGTAGTCCCAGCTACTCGGGAGGCTGAGGCAGTAGGATCGCTTGAGCCCAGGAGTTTGAGGTTGCTGTGAGCTAGGCTGACGCCACGGCACTCACTCTAGCCTGGGCAACAGAGTGAGACTCTGTCTCAAAAAAAAAAAAAAAAAAAAAAAAAAAAAAAAAAAAGAACACAAATATTACCGTAGCAATAATCTTGAGAATGTCATTTAATGAATGTAAAAATACATCCCCCACAAGTTTTTCAAGACAATGAAGATAGTATGAATTCCAATCCACCAAGGTGTTAAGCTCACCATGGTTACCAAGTATCAGTATAGGAAAAGCTAAATTGAGTATGTGACCCTGGAAAGAACTTTAGATCATCTAAGTCTGTGGTAATTTGCAAACTCGATTATTGCGGGAGGATAATACAACTCAGAGAATCTTCTTCAAACATAATTTTACTTGAGTATAATTGAAAACTTTGGAGTAGATATTTTGTGTGAAGATAAACAGATACACGTAAAATGTGCTTAGAGTGTAAAATGTGCATGGTTTTTAAACACACATAAAACTCCAATGAAAGTTTTGGTAGCCACTTTGAGCTAGTCCCCTGACACTGAGCAGTCCAAAGTTCACTCTCATCCACTGTAAGGGGTGGCTCAGTTAAAAAGTAAAGCAAGCAAGGATCTCACCCCACCTGTCATTTGACAAATGAGGAAAATAAAGCCCAGGGTGGTAAATTATCTTTTCTGATGTGAGATGGGCAATTGATAGCAAAGTTAAAACAAAACTCAGGTCTTCTAACTAACTCTAGGTTCAATATTTTTCCACCACCTCATTTAAATTGGCTTGGAAGCCAGGTTTCCAGGTTCCTGGCAGGAGTGGAATTTGGGCTGGGGAGTGAGGGAAACAGACAGTACAAAAACCACAAGTGTCAGGACAGACAGTACAAAATCTACAAGTGTCACACTGTGCTACATTGTCTCTTCCTCCCCAACATTCACCCATCAAATGTCAAAAGACAGTAGTAGTAGGAAATGGAAGGGGTATAATTCACGTTTTCAATATTCCCTACAACAAAATTATGCTCCTTGGATCCTCTAACCCCTTCTGTAAGTGCAGATAGTTACTCAATCCGCCACATTTTTTAAAAAGCAATCGCAAAAGAACTAACATATGGACAAGCCAAAAGAAAACATTTTTTAGTTGATTTATAAAACTTTGTATTCTAACCTCGTATATCTCCAGAACAATAATTTTGATGAAGTCCTCATCCATGTCGGTTCTTCTGGCCTGAGCCATCTGAGCAAAGGTAGTCAAAAGGCAAATCTCTTCAGAGCTATTCATGGAAGAAAGACACTTCTCAAAGTTCGCAAAATGTTCTGGGTCTGCAAGTTTATGTAAGAAAATTAAAGTGGGGAAAGAATAAATTTTAACCTATGAATATATTTTAATCACTCTTCCAGAGAGAAAGAAGATATAAAATTAAGAGATGTTTAGAAATATTTAAATATACGAAAGGCCTTTGTTCCAAAATGGATTTCCACAAGCATCAGGAAAAAGGCTGGACCAGATAGCCTCTGAAATGCCAACAAACTAAATAAAATGTACTCACAGAGGAGACAGTTAACATCTCTAAGCCTCGGTTTCCTCGTCTGTCTCAAAAGGTTAATTAATAAGATTAAATGATGCGTCACTGGTGAAGTGCTTTGCTAAGTGCAAAGCACTACTCCCACCACTAGCGGAGTCACCTTCAAAGGCAGTACTGCCAATTTCAAGGGCACACTTGAAGCTACTTGGTGAACTGTCAGCCAGATGAATAAAAACCTACTAATGAAACCCTACTAATGAAAACCACAAGGACTAGCAAACTCCTCAGCACAAACATGGCATTCCAAACAAAAGAGATTCGCTTATAAAGAAAAATTGGGGGCAGAAAAATAGTTATAACCATGACTGAAATACCGATGAATGTAATAAGCATTATATGTGTAATATGTTTTGCCTATTTCTCTGAAGATGCCAATTACACTTTGTCACTAGGAGGTAGTATTCACAAAGAATTTTGCAGTACAGGATAGAAAACTAGATGTTGCAAAGGCAAAGTTTTATAGAAGGAAGGAAAAAAAAAAGCCCATGTGAAAAATACATCCCCAATGGAACTTTTCCCAGTAACAAGGCAACAAGCCAATAATTCTTTTCACGTTTAGCCACCTGAGAAATCAAAGGTAGTTCACCAAATTTCATGCATTTTCAAAACAACTCTATGTATGCGGCACTCACCAAACCAATTTTCATTTCCCATCCCCAAACTGGGTTTATAATGGAAATTATCATATAGAGCATTCCCAGAACAAAAATCAGAATTCTCATTCTAACTGACAATGTGTAAGCTTCATATCAAGGGAGAGGCTCTACATTTTATTCTGTAAAAAGAACAATGAAAAAGAGAAATAACTTTCTAATTAGCTTTGAAAACATTAACTTGAAAGACAAACAAGATAAACACATTTCTATTTATCATTAAATTTATGATTACACTCTACTAGTAGTCAGAAGATTGAGCATACTAGAAACAAACAAAAGAAGCCAAATTAAAGCAGGCCAATTATTAATCACTTCTGAGAAGTCTGCTAGTTAGGTAAACATTAAAATTAGTTAACATTTGTTCTTTGGAAACTGTGGTTTTAGGATCACCCTCTCCCCATTACCACGATAAATAAAAACTGGCTATAAAGAAAAAGAACTTCTGGCATTTGTTAAAATATAGAACATAGTAGGAAAGTAAAACAAAAAGTCTTATTCTTCCACAAACAGTAAAAATCAAGCCTCTCAACAAAATTGGGTACACAAAAGATTAGGCAAATGAGAAGATGAAAAAACAGCAAATTCGAGGAGAATCAAATATTGCAAAGACCTGACTCTCAAGGTTAGAACCTGTCAAAGCAGATGAAACTTCTCTACCTTGCCCATAACTCCTGGGCCAGGTGACACAGGTCTTAAAAGAGATTTAAAAAAAAAAAAAAGTGCTCTGAGTGCCTGGAGTCCAGAGAGAAAACTTCCAGCAGCAAGATCCACCACTCCAGGGTGAGACAAGGCTGGTACTGCCTCTTCAGGTCTGGAACCACATCCACTCCAGAGCTGATGTGTTGACAGCTACATCTGCCACAGGTGCTAACAAGGAGCCTGGCAGACAGTAAGCACTGGATGAAAGGAAAGGACACTACAAAGGAGACCTACCCAAGACCAAACTGTGTAAGGGAGTGCTGCTAACCATCCCAGGCACCTTCAGAGGAAATGTCTATTTTCTGTGTTAACTATTGCACCCACACAATTAGCAGCCAGGGAACAGACAGTGGCTGGCAGGCACTCTCACCTAGCTTACTCCATGTAGGACTAATCAAATTTGGATTTCAGATATGTCAGTTGCTATCTAATAAATCAAAATAACAGATCGGTCTGTCAAACTTCAAAATCATTACGCTTGAGTACAGAGTAAAACATTTTCTCTTGGTCCTCCTAACAGTAAAAATGACGCAGTGAAGAGAGAAGCCCACAAAGGTAGGGAGAGCTGGACTCTGCCCACCGGGCGGGGCTGTACCTTGGAGCCGCTGCTTGCACTGCGCAGGCTGGAGGATGGAGCACAGCTGCTGCAGGTTCCCGCTCTCCACCTGGTGCATGAGGTAGAAAAGCTTCCAGAGCATTTGGACAGACAGCGTCCCGAAGGGCATTTCGGACATAAACAGCCAAATGCCAAGTCTGCATTTTTTAAAAAGAGCAGGAATAATTTTATTTATTAGCCAGCTTCACTACACTAAGAAAGTATACAAACCTTCAGCTCTCACAGAAAAAAAGATTCTTAAATCACACTACCAAAATTTGCCCATGCTTTGGGTCATAAACACCTCAAGGATAAATAACACCCAGTGACTCAGTGATCACTGAAAGAAGTTCACACTTCTCAGCCTCACATTCAAAGACTTTCACAATGAACCTCTGGTCTTTATTTCCAACCAGAGCCTTCTTTGCATTCAGAATATTCTTGCATTCCAACAAGCAGGAAGAGAATCTCCTATACCTCCAGGCCAATGTCCCTCCATGTGTGAAGCCCTCCTCTGATTTCTTCCTTGGCACTATTACAGAACTCCATCCATACCTGACTTTGGCAGTATCATACCTTCCATCGGTGGTTCCCATGCTGCAGTAGCAAAAGAATCACCTGGAGACTGTGGAAAATGTAGATTCTGCAGCCCCACCTATAGAGATCCTGATTTTGTAGGTCACAGCTAGGGCCCAAGAATTTGTACCTCGTATAGTCACCCGTGGTGACTCAGATTCAAGTGATTCTTAAACCATGCTGTGAGAAACACCTCAAGCTACTGTGATTGACGTAAACCTACTAGCCTACCAGTAATCTGAGAGCAGAGACCAGATCTTGTTCATCTTTATATAAACCAATTTGTAACTAGAGCCTTGTAGTTTAATTATCTGCTACCTAAACCAGTATCTCAAAAGCAATCAGCACTCAATAGATGCTTATTAACACACAGACTGCCACATTAGAAAAAAAAATTTTTTCCTTGGAACCACTTTGTTTTATTAGGAAAACAGAATAAAAACTTTGGAAACAAAACAATTCTTTCTAATTTAATGAAAAATTTGCTATTTTTTATTGTTTTCTGTACGAGAGCTATATGCAACTTCAAAAATAGTTCTCGAAGCTCCCAAGGTAAAGAGATGTGTGAGTTACATATGCTTCCGAGGCCCTGGGCTCAAAACTGGGGTGAGTTAAATACAACTCACATGGTAGTTAATGTGTTAAAAAAAAAAAACTGTATGTGAATTCTTTCACAATTTTTCAAAAAATCTTTAAAAAAAAAACAAGGAAGCACTCAAAATTGTTGCTATATTTGGGGCACAACTACAAATTGATCAATTACAAACAAACCAAGCTTATTAAAAGAAAAAGAAAAAAGAAAAGAATAGTGTATGCCTAATCCACACCTAAGAACCTAGGCAGACGACTAGTAGCCCAAACCCACATTGACATGAACCCTGGAAAAGCCAGCCAGACTCCTGAGCACGAGGTGAAGAAACTTCTCTAAGTTCAGCAGGGCCAGGCTTCTGTCTTATTAATTATCCTAACACCTAACATGGGACCTGATGCTGTTTTGTAACTCTAAAACAATGAAGGGGCATTGTAGAGGCCTTAAAAGTAATGTCACAAAACGGTATATTTCAGGCTACAAAATTCCCTACATGGCAGACATGCAGGAAACTTGCCTGAGGTTTTTGCTGCCTTCTGATTTTGTTTTAGGTTGAGGGGACAGCTACTGTCTGAAATTTCCATTGAGGTGTTAAATAAATTTAAAGGTCATGGCTTTATTTGGTTCTCATATAAATTATTTCCTAAAATAAATTATACTCAAGAACAATAGCTCTCAACATTTTAAAATGTAAAACAATGATCTCTGTAAGTAACCAGAATGAAAGCTTTGCCACACGGTTAAGCCAGCACAACAAGAGTGACAGATCAGAGATGGAGACTCTTCCCAAGCACCACATCGGCTTCAGCGGGCAGGTGCGACTGTACTGTCTCCCTGGTACCACCCTGCACAGGATTTGGTGCATCTCATGAGATCACCAAATGTATACTGTACATGCAACAAAAGTAATCTGAAGATAAATTTCTATGCCCAAGTTCTATTTATGTTAGACCCATGCTTTTTGAGTGCCTAAAAGTGGTTAACACTTAGCTAGGATCTTTCTCTAAGCTATTCGGTTCTGCATCTGAAACCACACAAGAATCACCACTACTTACATTTGAAAAGTCCTTTATGATTTAAAAATTATCTCCACACATTAACACAATTCATTCTTGTAATATATCCGTGAGGTCAATGGAATAGTCATTATTATCATCTCCATTTTACAAATGAAGAAAGTGAGACCATACATATTAAGTGACTTGCCCAGGGTAATAGTAAACAGCAGATCAGGACACAAATTCATCATAACAACACATAAATCAGGGACTGAGGCTAAGAGTCACATAGCAAAAGAGAGTATAGACAGCTGGCTCAAGAGCAGGCAAAGTGGGGGAGGGCTAGCAGTTCATGAGTAGGGCTGGGTGGGGCTGGAAGCCAGACCCCTCCTAGTGAAGGGTGCAATCCTGTGGCAGAACCTGCTCCCACACTTGGCCCGAGACAAGGGAAAGCAGCATGGGGTGCAGAGCCGTGCCCCTGCCTATGCCTCAAACGTACCCAGGATGCAGCACAGACAGCATGATCAGAAGACACCATTTACACAGCCAAGACAGGGGACCAAGCCCCACGACATTCCTAGACCTAAAACCCTTACAGTGAGACAAGCTGAGCAATAAAGTCAGCAAATCATTTGCACCACATGCTGAGCGCCTACTGTGCCTCGCTGTAGGCACTGCAGTTGGGTGTGTAATAGAATTCATCCTCTTTTCCCCGGCTCAAGGCTGCCCCAAAAGTTCAATGGTGGCAAAAAACTGAGATACTAAAACTGACTTTTATTTTAAGACAGAAAGAAACCTGAGAGAGAGATCATTTCCATCAACAGGGGGTGCTCTATAGGTAAGGAAACTAAGGCCCACAAATTTGCCCTAGATAAGAAATAGATGAAATACACTAAGACATTATTATAAGAGATCTACTTCAGAAGACTTTCACTTCAATCTTTCTTACCAGGCAGGGAGTTACTTCTCACCAAATATCACCATGTCTTACCTTTTGGCTTTCAGCACATGTAGGACAGCCCTCAAAAATAGCTCATCAAATTCAATCTGTAGTTTCTCCAAGGAGTAGGGCTGCAGGGCCAATCCTGAGCCTCGGTTGTGACTCACATACTGTGCCCAGTGGTCACTCACATAGCCAAGGGTCATCCTGAGCATGAGGAAGAACAATACAGCACCTTTCATTAACTCACTCAGTGTCGGCACCTTTATGTTACATTTGAAGCATTAATTTATTCAACACATTTATTGAGTACCTACTATCTTCCAGGTACTGAAGGTAATGCAATGGGAAAAATTTAAAAATTCTACCTTTATGGAACCTACATTTAGTGAAGGGCAAACAGACAATAAACAAAATAAGGTAAAATATACAGTCTGCCACATGGTTGTAAGTGACACTGAGAAAAAGCAGGAGGGGAATAAAGTATATCTGGGGATGGAGGGGTGGGCGGGGGTAAGGAGGTTGGCTGGGTGCAGAAGAAGCCTCACTGAAGAGGAACATTGAAGTCTGGAAGACGGTGAGGAGTTAGTCACAAGAATATCTACGGCAAGCGTGTCCACGCAGAAGAAACTGCCAGTGCAAAGGCTCCAAGGGACATCAGGTATGTTTGAGGAACAGCACAGAAGCCAGTGCACTAAAGCAGAGTAAGGAAGAGGAGGCAGAGAATGAACGGTCGCTGAAATGGAGCATTACCTGATCATGTAACCAATTCGCTTCACAAACTGCCTGTAGCGTGCTCTGTTAAAGGTTTCTAACCCCACAGCCAGCAGTTCCACCAATGAGTTGGCAAAGGCAAAAATTTTCATCATCTCTTGAGGTCTTGTTGTTTCAGGTAAATAATCACCTGGAAGTTAATCAGATAAAAGGAAAAAGTTATAATTACTATGAAAAAACCCTAAAAGATACAGGTGTGTAAATACTTTAATGAGGAACCAAAGCCAAGATGGAGAAGAATTAACAATCCCACTACTCTGGCTCCTATGTCAGTGTGAAGGGGAAAACTTGAAACAAAGTGCAAAATTAAAAGTAATTTATTAAACTGGGCAATGCACAAGCGAGGCTTCCCAGACTTAAGCACAAAGTGGGAAATAAGCATAGGAGAAAAGAAGTCTACAATATGCACAAGAAAACCTGAACCAGCAGCCTATGCAAGAAGTAAGTCAAGGTGTCCATGCTCAGGGGACCAAAAAAAGAAGAAAGACTTGAAGCAGAGTTCCTGTGTTGGAGCTTGCCACTGCTACATGTTACATATAACAAACGAAATTAGTCTACCTTTTGCTTTAAACCCAAGAAGATGCTGAAAGAGTTCATGAAATGGGAACTGTGATAAAAGGATAACCAAGTCATCCTCATTAAGGAGAATCCAACTGGTCTCAGGGTCTTCATCCTAAGGGAAAAGATAGAAAATCACGTCAGCTGATTTGATCAGATCACACTATGGTCTACGGTTACAGGAGCTAAGCTATCACAGGTCTCAAGGTACACAAGTGACATCCTCATGAGTCTTCATGGACTTTTCCTCCAGGACTGAAATTTATAGTCTCAGTTCCACACAAAGCCAGCAAATCCTCTGAAATTATACGCACAATTTTACATGGATCTGGGTCATGGCCATGACCAGTGACTGAAACTGGTCTCATTAAATTTTCACCCCAAAGAAGATGCAAAAAAGAAATCCTCTACAGTGGGGACTTCACTATAGGGCTCAGTGTTCTGACATCATTTAAAGAATCATGTACTGGAGTCCAAGTTATTTTAGTTACAATTCTCTTCCCCCAAAATCAAGGTCCACTGCAGTACTTAACAGTCTACTGAGGAAGCAATTAACATTTGCTCCAGATGACTGAAGTTCTGTTGTCAATTAGTGCTGCTGAAAGCAAGATAAAAACAACAGAGGTCATACCCAGAGATTATATAGGGGAAAATTTGGGGGGTCTTTTTGTTTGATACATAGTACTAAAGTCACCTTAGAAAGCAAGCTGACTTACATCTTAAGATATACTACACTCAAAATCGAAGGATGGAGTGGGCACAGTGGCTCATGCCTATAACCCTAGTAGTCTGGGAGGCCGAGGCAGGAGGATAGCTTGACCTCAGGAGTTTGAGACCAGCCTGAGCAAGAGTGAGACCCCATCTCTACTAAAAATTGAAACATTAGCCAGTCATTGTGGCACATGCCTGTAGTCCCAGCTACTCAGGAGGCTGAGGCAGGAGCATTGCTTGAGTCCAGGAGTTTGAGGTTGCAGTGAGCTACGATGACACCACTGTACTCTACCCGGGGTGACAATGCAAGACTCTGTCCGGCGGGGGGGGGGGGGGGGGGGGGGGGGAATGGATGTAAAAAGATCCTGAGAACCTAAAGAATATATCACCTCAATTTCAACAAGGGACTAATGCGATTCATTCATCATTTCCTTAAGCTACTCATTTTTACCCTCTTCTATGTCTAAAATGGCTAACAAACAAGAGCCTCAGAAGCTCTACTTAGAGCAGTAGTTCTCAACTCTGTCTGTACATTTGAATCACCAGGGAGACTCTGAAATACCTGCAGGTCTGGGTGGGGGCCTGGGCAAGGTGTGTACATTGCCCAGGTGACTCTACTATACAGCTAGTGTGGAGAACCCACTGACGTGGATGATCCACAGTGCCGTCCTTCCCACGGCCTCTTCTGATTCCACAACACTCCCAACTTTCTCATCAACTCCCAAGTACCTGAACTCACACAACATTCAGTGAGTGCTAACCAGAAGCCAAGCACCAATGCAGGGTCCTTCATCATTATCTAGCTCTGGGAATAAATGCAGAAAACCTGCCAGAAAAAAAGACTTCTTCCCCAAGAAAGGTCACTCTGAAAAAAGAAAAAATATTACTCCACTACAATATTTAGAAGATCAATTTGTGCTAGCTCCTGAGAAGCTCTCTTAAGGACAACTGCTCAGTCTCTAGCCAAGATGTGTGCATGTCCACATCATGTATCACCACCTCACCATCTGCAAGTCTCAGGAGGTGTAAAACCATGACCATGAAGGGGGATGCTCATCTCTGAATGAGCACTGGGGGAAATACACAGACAGGATCACCACAGCTGCCGTGACTGTCGTTCTGAGAACTGTCTGTTGTTCAACTTCATCTCCTTTTAAAGACAGGGATTTTAATAAATTCAGTCACTGACCATCCCAGACAAGAACATCAAATCAGGATTTGGACCAGAATAAAGGACTAGAACTAATAATTAGATGGAGAAAAAATAGTTACAGTAGAAAGAAAAATTAACAAGCATTATCTCAAGAAGCTGGATTTTGATCATTAAATTCTCACCAAAATAGAAAACCATCTTTTATCTTTCAAATGAGAAGATCTGGATAAGAAGTTTGTAAGAGTTAAGGGAGAAACTTGGTAAGCTTCGGCCACTCAGACCATCTGTAGGGGAAACCCCAAGCCCAGAAACTTGTTACCACATAAAAGAAACTCCTAACATAAATTTTACAGAATATGACTGTATTTAATTTCTAGGTGCCAAACTGCCTAGAGAAAGGTAGCAGGCTCTGGAAGCTCCGCATCTAATGACACTATGATTTGGGATAAGGTACTTCACTCCCTCTGCACCTCAGTTTCCTCGTCTGTAAAATGGGGATCACAACAGTCTTACCTCATGGGGTTGTTGGGAGAATTAAATGAGATACTACATGAAAGGTGCTTAGAACAATACCTGGCACTCAAGGAGGGTTCAAAAATGATTAATTAAGATAATGCAGACATGTCGAGTTACCTCTTCTCCTCCCTCATCTACTAGCGTCCAGGTCCCAGACCCAGGCCCCGAGGAAGATGGCTTCCGCTCGCTGGGCTTCATGTGGCACATAAACTCGGCTCGATTTCTAAAGGACAAGGGAAATCACTCAATCACATGCACACAGAAAGCCCCATATGAGTGCATTCTGCATCACCTACTCACCCTGAAGAGTCAGACATCCACCCAATCTCCAAATGGTTTAAATTAGTAAATAAAAACTGGTTAAAAGCAAGGATACTAAAACCTCACTAATTTTGGTGGAGAGGCCATAACCAGTCTGACTCAGTAATGAGAACTGCAGAAAAGCAGTTATACTAGCAGTTCCCAGCACACAGTGGGAGCTCAGCACATACGGACAGCTGCAATACCTTAACCCAACCCAGGCTCACAAAGTGTTACCAGGGAGATGACTCTAGCAAGCATGCCTTATTGAATACAAAGGGTAATGCAGAGGGTTTTTTGTTTAAAGCAAAAAGTACATATAAATACAAAAACATTTGTGAGTCAAAGCATATCTACCACGTGTAGAAGCAGCTCCCATATCCAGGCAGTAAGGAGAAGGAAGCTGGGAGAATTCCTGCCAGCCAGGCTTTTTCACAAGCTGTTGGCCAGATCTGATAAGCAGGTGTAAGCAGGAAAGTTTCCTCTCAGACCACAACCCAGTTCTGTCCTCTGTTCCTTCCTCTCTGCCCTGACCCTGAAATATCACCCACTCCTACCTTTAATCAGAAACTTTCGATGACTTTCAGCTCTGTAGCTCTAGTGCTGACCTTTCAACCTGACAGGCTCCAATCCTGAACTCCAGATGACCACTGGTATGTGTCACTTATATGTGTCCACTGTATGTATCAATGACCTCAAATTTTCCTCCTTTACAAAACAGCTCTCCTTGCTGTCTTTTCGGTCTGATAGGGCTGCCAACACCCTCTCACTTGCTCGGACTCAGAAGTCCAGAGTTACATCTGACTCATTCCTTTCCCACATGCTCTATTTTATCAGCTACTAAATCCTTTCCTGGAAAGACGAACTTTAGCTTCCCTTCCTCTTTCCCACCACAATTACCCCAATTCAAGTCAGAGGTAGATAGGCTTTCTAGAACAAAAGAGCCAGTGGTACACTGCTCAGGGTTACCTACACACAGATCCTGCCTTCTACCCCAAAAGGATGTGACCTCCTGATGCTGGGTTGGGTTCCAGAGCCAGGAGAGCTGGACATCTGTAACCATTCAATTAAGCAGATGTGCATACTCTTCTGCCTCCAGTCCATCCTAATCTCCCTTAAATACAATGTTTACTACTGTTTTAAAACCCTCAACTGCTACAAAATCCAGACCAGATCAAAGCTAGATTCCTCCACCTCAATTTCAAGGCCTTCTATAATCTAACTTCCCCTAGTCATTCATTTTTGCCTTCCCTCTAGCTAAGCTAATCCCCTACCTGTTCTCTGTGCGGCTATCCTAACCTGTGCTGGGGCCTTTGCTCATACTGTTCTCCCACCTACACGCCCTTGCTAGTCTCCTCTCCTCTGGAAATCCAATCCATTCTTCAAACCCAGCTCAACTACCATGGAACCTTCTCTAACTACTCCACTCAGCTCTTTATTCTCTTCATTTTTATTGCATCAGTCATAGCTTCACAATTCAGCACTTAAATCTCTTTGCACTTTTTTTCCTCTGGCACTAAATCTCTTCTTCCAAGGAACAGATCATCTTTTTGTGCCGGTGGCACCTTTCACAATGGCATATATGATAAGAGAGGTAAACCCACTAAAAGGGGGACCCCCAAAAAGTTTATTTATACAAATGTAGTTAAAGGGTCACTATAAAACAAGAAATATCAAACCCAAAGAAAATCTACAAAGCTAAATTCTAGAGTGCTGACACTTCCCCTAGTAGTTCTTTGGATCTGGGGAGTTTAGTAAGTCAATGCCTTGAAGGAAATAAAGATTTCAACTTCTACTTCATGAAGCTCTTTTCACACTTACTTGACAGGAGACATCAGCAGGGCAAGGGACTGCATAAAATGAAAGACCCCTGATGGGTTATTCAACACCTTGATCTGAAATCAGAAAAGGAAAAAACATACTGTAGAAAACCAATAACCCAAGCGTCCACTATCTTAGTTCATAAACATTCTAACAAAACTTGTTGTTTAGACAACAAAGCTGAAATTGGCACCTAACCAAAATGAATGAGACGCAGCTGGGTTACCTAGCAGCACTGAGTCAGCTGTACTCAAAGGGTAGAGGTAGCTGAGCAGTTTATGTCAACCACCTATAGCAACACGGGAGGAAAGATACCACTGCTGCTTTAACCCGAAGAGAAACAAAACCAAAACAAAAAAAATCCTCCTTCCACCTAAAAAGATTCAGACTTCTTGCCACCAGAAATAGTCAAGAAAAGGAAATGTGGAGAAATTGAACTTGGCAAACACTGTGGCTCCTGACCATCTGAGTGGTTGCTCTAAGTGAAAAAGTGATGCAAAGGCAAGCAGCAGAGAGGAGAAACTATAGACCACACAGTCAACTCCTAAGTGAATGAAAGTTGATCACACAGACCTGAGATCTCTGCTAGTATTAAGGAAGTTTGAGATGTGATGATTCCTGTTTTACCTGTTCCAACTGTGGTGTGAGATGCATTAATTTAGGAAGCTGTGTTGAGTACTATAGAAAAAGAAGTCCTGGTGAGCCTTCCTGCACAGAAATTCTATAGAATTAAATACTACTGAACCTACCAAGCCAGACTACAATTGAGCTTGTGCAATTCTATCATAATTTCATCAATTGTGGGTGGCCCACGAAGTTTCAGCATAGAAACTCCTACAAATATATACTGGATATATTTTAAGAATTTTATTCTAAATATCAATATTTTTTAAGTTGCCTTTTTTTATTATAAATTTTTTTCAAAAATAAAAATGACTTTACATATTCTTTTTTTTTTTCCTGCTCCTCCATGGGTTGGAGCTTTTTTTTTTTTTTTAATAAAGCCATTGCTTCAGGAAAATGTCTAATAAAACCTCTACCCCACCCACCAGAAGACCATTCATCATACCTGGATGAAGGGAACAGCCCATTTACTAACACCAGCTGGGCATCGAAGAATATGGTTTAAAAGGAAGAGGTGATCTCCAGGACAGCCAACTTTCTGTAGTACTGACACCTGAACAATAAAGGACATATGGTCTCACTCACTATTTTAACAAAAAACAAATAAATAAATAAATGATAATTTATCTAGGGGGCTAATAACCTCATTTATCCAATGTTAAATACACAAAATCTTTTAGCGTAACCAGACATAAGATATACTATTTACCAGTTGAATTTCTACCACAGAGGCACACGGAGACCTGCAACTCTATGAGTACTATGATAACATTGTAAGAAGTTTCTCTGCAAATCTAATTTTTTTATTTTCTGGCAAATTACACATCATTAATGTTCCTGGCCACAAGTGAATACATACAAACAGTTTATTCTTAGTTTGTAATAATTTCTTAAGTCCAAACAAATATGCTGGAAGTCACCCTTTATTTAAGAACTCTAGTGTGAACCTCTGAAAAGCACCCAAGGTAGCCCCATTCAGAAACATAACCAATAAATAAATACCCCCCCAATACTAAACCTAACATCTTTCCTAAGTTTTCCACATCCTGACACCTTTCTTCTTTCTCTTTAAAAAAAACTTTTAAGTATGACTAAGTGTAACATTAAACATCAGATGACAAAAGAATGACATATGGAAATTTTTTAGATTAGGTACAGATTGAGCATCCCTTACCCAAAATACATGGGACCAGAAGCGTTTCAGATTTTGGATTTTTTCAGATGTTGGAATATTTGCATATACATAATGACATATCTTGGGGATGGGACCCAAGTCTAAACACAATATCCATTTATGTGCCATATACAACTTATACACATAGCCTGAAGGCTATTCTATAAAATATTTTTAATAATTTTGTGCATGAAACAAAGTTTATGGTAAGTACTTACATGTGGAATTTCCCACTTGTGGAGTCATGTAAGAGCTCAAAAAGTTTGGAATTTTGGAGCATTTCGGATTTCAGACTTGGAAATTAGGAACAGCCAACCTGTCCCTATTTCTGAATACACATCTAGCCTTCAATTTGGCATACTTCCTGCATTTCCATTTCTTCCTAAGTTGAAGGCCAGGTTCACTTAACATAATATTTATTAAAGAGAAAAGCACTTTGTGCTCAATAATGCACTAAATAACTTACTACCATCATCATAATCAAAGTCACTAACTCATTAAATGAATTAGCTGAAGAAGCTACTGAAGAAAGAATATGGTGAAATAAGAGGTAATTCTTAAATTATTAGGGAAATAAAATAAAGACTATCGTGTCTATTTCTGTTTCCTTACCAATTTCTGCAGCCAGAGAAGAATATCATCATGGAACTGAGTATCTTCATTGACTCTCCTGGTGAACATGAATAAGACACTAATGCATTCCTTTAGATGACACAGATCAGAGGGAATGCTTTCTGTCTGTTTAGAAGCTATAAATTAAAGAGAATATTAAATGAGTCCTTCATAAATGGTATTTTTGGGAGAATTCTGAGTGTCTTAAACAAAAAACCTGTTAAAAGAGTTACTTCAAATCAAAATATAAGGCGAAAAGTTACATCAAAATATCTGAATTTCTACTAAATAGACAAACCAAAAAAGTATTGAACTTTGAAGTATTTCAAAGCAAAGGAAAATCAACCCCACCTATAATGCATTATTTTTTATTTGAAAATCAGCAGATCTCTGACCTACCCCAAGCTCTTTGATTAGTTAAGACAACAAAGTGGAGGAGGGAGAACTTTAAAGGATCCTAATAATCTCTCCCAGGAAAGAAAAATTTGCATAATTCAATAAGTACATTTAATACTTAATATATTGGTAGTAAAGGCTAATTTCTTTTTTTTATTCATTTAATTTATTTTTATTTTTAAAAATAGAGACAGGGTCTCACTCTTGCTCAGGCTGGTCTGGAACTCCTGAGCTCAAGCGATCCTCCTGCCTCAGCCTCCCAGAGTGCTAGGATCACAGGCATGAGCCACCGCGCCCAGCCAAGTCTAATTTCTTAAAACCTAAAATAAGATGAAAAATTCAGTACATTATAGAGCCTCTGCAGGAATATTAAACAAAATAGTCCAACAAACTGGACAAGCAAAAATAAAGTGCAAAAGACAAAGGATGAGAAAGTATTTGGATTATTAGTTTTATAATCAAAAACTATATCTGGACTCAACTTGGTAAAAAGCACATAAACTAGGACAGCAAGGAACATTAATGATAGATTTCTGGCATCCTAAGGAAGCAGAGAATGACAGCCCTGGGGAAGGGAGGCCTAGCACTGATCCTTAGAGATGTCATTAGGGCAGATCTCAATGCTACATTGGGGGAGGCAAGGCAAAACTGCAAGTGCAAATGTACCGTGTAGGACCAAATACAACATAGTCAATTTGACCAAACTATGCCCCTCAATTTTTTTCATTTCAAAACACAAGAGTGAGATCTTCATTTCTTACACACCTTGGCCTTGCTGATGAATTGCTAAAGATCTCAGAACAGCCGAACTATTGAGCAACGCGTAGATATAAGACTCCACTTGCAATCTCGAGAGCACAGCAGTGTAAGAATGCAGGGCCAGGGTCTGGTGGAGGTGCTCAGATTTGGCATCAAATAGCTTCTTTAGCTCCCCCAGTGCATTCTCATTCATCTCTACTCGTTGGTAGCGATGATAGCCGGAAACTTTCACTTGATCTGCACAGACACCCTACCAGTACACAAAAAGGTAAAATATGAAACCAGTTACTCTTTGCGTCTGCAGCAATGAGGCAGGAGGTACAAGATATATAGACTTCAGTACATCTTCAAAGAGCTTGTAATTATGGTGAGGGGACAATACTGCTGCATAGAAAATACTGCCAGCAAATATGTGATCAGGTGCAATGGAGTATAATGCCAATCACAAAACACATCACAAGTTCAGACAAGGTCAGAGTAAGAAGTGGTCAGTGGGGACAGGTACATGGAAATAATAGATCTTGTCCCTAAGACTCTCATGATTGATGCTCTTACCTTCTGTCTCATGAACACTTAGGCCAATGTGACATCCTCTCCACTTCAAGGTACCTCAAAATATCTCTGGACCTACCCTCATCATTCCTTGTGGTTCTGCTCAAAAGAAAGAAACCCCTCTCCTTTCCAACACTAACTCCCCCAGCTGTGTTCTAGATTCTACCCTCTTTTTCCATACTGTTCCTTCTCCATAGCCTCTTCCTATCTATAGAGATCCACGGTCTCCCAACGAATGAGGGTTAAGGACAGGGGAATCACATGCTTCCCTCCAGTAACTCCTCCAGCTTCCCTTCACTGCCACACTTACCAAGAATGGCCTTCTCATCCTTGTTATAACCTCCCAATCCACTACGTAATGGCTTTCTTCTGGTCACCCTGGCCTCCACAGGGTCACACTAATGGCCTTACTTGTTTCCTCATCTCCTCTCAACCTTGACACTCTCTACTCATTAGATGTTTGTGGTATTATGTCCAACGTCACAAACCAATGGCCCATGGGCTGAATTTGACCTGGAGACATGATTTGCTTGACCTATACTGTGTGTGTATGTGTGTGTGTGTGCCTGACTTGTTGCCAACATTTGCAAATTAGAATCCCTCACATAAAAATCCAGATTTCTAGTTTTTCTCAGAAAAATCGTAAGATGTGGCAATGCTGGACCATCACAACCTCACAGCAATAATCGACTAGAACTTAAGAGTCGCTGTCTCCTCTAGACCACCATCCCACTCAGCCTGTTTCACTTCTCCAGGTCACACACCAGGCCCCTGTGGGCATTTGACTTTGTGATCCCTGCACTGTACTACTCTTGGCTGAGACAGGGTCGGGCATAGGGAGCAGCCTCCAGACGTGGATGGCACCACTGGAATGGCAGCTCCACTGCAAATTCCCCAGCTCCTGATCAAAATACCTGTACAGACAATTGTTCCTCCTTAAAGTGCCACAGACGACTTTTAGCATTTTGGCAATCAGACGTCAAAGTGAGCAGCTCGGCTTCGGCCAGTAGCAGTTGCTTCCTACATCGTGAGTAATTCAAAAGCAACTCATAAAATTCATGCCTGTCCTGATGAGCCATGCTGTCAAATTCTTCCAGATATGACTCAATGTTTTCCAGCCATGAACCAGGCTCCAAGATTTTTAGCTGTTCTTTAGTAAAAGGTACCAGTTCTGGTTGAGACGGGAGTTCTGGGTAGAGTCGCTCACTACGAAGCAAGGGTTTCACGGCCACCAAAGCTGGTACTTCTCCAGCCATGTCCGCTGGCAGCTGGGGATACAGTTTCTTCACTCTAGGTGGCTTTAAAACATGTTTGGCTTCACAAGAACTCTGCAAGCCAACATTTTGTAGCACCTCTGAAGAACAACCCAGGGCTTGTATGTCTTCTTTCCTATTCTGAATTTCTCTAACTTCTAAGTTTTCCATTTCCTGCTGAGTATAAGAAAAACTAGATCGAAGTGTGCTTTCCGAAAGTCCACATTGCACCAATTTATTTTCCTCTACTTCTGTAAAGTTCTTGGGGGTTTCTACTATAGTTCCAACACTGTCTCCAGGGTCAACCTTTGGCTTGACTGTACAGTCCCCCACACAGGTTCTGAGATCTCCCCCTTCCTTCAGGGGCTCTGGGTTACTCAGGGACCCCTCATTGCTTATAGTTAAGGAGGTGAGTGGTACATCAAACATTTCACTTTCATTTTGTCCACTGGCCTCATTTTGGAGCTGGGACTCAGTTAACACCTTCAGATGGTCGCCTTTGAATTCACAGGCTGGAGAAGAGCTTTCCTGCTGTCTGGAGGTTTTTGGAAGAAAAATTTCATCAGGCTCTTCCCTCTGCAAGGTTTCATATTTTTTCTTTTCCTAAAAACAAGATTTATAATGTGAAATAACTTGTAACAATAATTGATGCTCCCAGCATGGGGAATTTTTAAGTTGTATATGAAAATCTAAATTTTATCATTTAACAAATAGAAGAACCAAATTCACTTCATAAGCAAAGTGTTCCACAATTCATATTGTCCAATTTTCTCCAATGGGAGAAAATATCTACAACACAAATCTCTTGTAAGGGGCATATATCTAGACTACACAAAGAACTTTTATAACTCAATAATAAAAAGAAATACAACTCAATTTTAAAACAGGCAAAGGATCTGAATAGACATTTCTCCAAAGATAAACAAATGACACATCAGAAGATGCTCCACATCATTAGCCATTAGAGAAATACAAATCAAAACCACAATGAGATACCATGTAACATCCACTAGGATGACTATTCAAAAAGTCAAATAATAACAAGTATTGGTAAGTATGTAGAGAAATTAGAACCTTCATACTCTGCTGATGGGAATGAATATAACATGATGCAGCTACCAAGAAAAATAGGGTTAAGATGGCTGCACAACCCTTAGATCACACTAAAACCCACTGAATTATGCACTAACAAGGCCAATTGTATAGTATGTGAATTCTATCTCAATAAAGCTGTTAAGAACAAAGGTTAAAAGAAGTTAGTAAAGTGAGAAATGAATGAAACTAAGGAAGTAGAGAGTGGAATGCAGAATAAAAGGAGGCTTTTGTTTCTCTTTTCCTAAGCTGTAAGAGAATTCTGGGATGTTAGATGCTAACAGGGAGAAAGCCCAAAGGCAGGGAGCAGGGGGTAGTCACAGGACGGTCCCCATGATCCCAGCCCGGCAAACAACCACACCCCTACCCCACCCCTCAGGCCACCCCAAGGCTTCTTCCCCAGCCTAACCCTCAGGAAGTTTTTAACTTCCCACTGTCCCTCCCACGACCTCACCCCAATCCCACCTCACTGCTTCCTCTCCCCACTCCAGGATTGCCCTTGCAATTTCAAATCCTTCCCTTCCACCAGCTACCACTCCTAAACTTGTTAAATCCACACCCTGCAGCCCTACCTCCCCGGGAATCACCATAACCATAATCATAGCAACAGATAAAGAGGTTACATAATCAATTAAGAGACTTTTCTTTTTAACTTTCCTACCACTTCTGGAAGAACACAGCAGCTTTTTATTTAGGCCTTTATTTCCCCTGTGGGTGGAATGCACTTCTCTGGGTTTCAAAAGCAGAACCAGAGAAAACTCTCCACCCCTGACTTTGTTAGGGAACTTAGGTCCGATAAGGAATTAACCTGGAGCTGCCCCAGGGAAGAAGGTAAGAGAAAAGGAAAGAGAAGCTGGTGTTTTAATTTGGAGGGACTAGCTACACCAAAGGAGGCAGGTGGAAAGAAGGGATGGACAATTTTGAGCAGGTAGCACACACCTGGCCCTGCTCCCTCAGAGATTCCCAGGACAGGGGCGGGGCATATGGAAGAAGAGGAGGGGAGCTGCAGTCATCACCGAACCTCATCATCATCTCAAGAGCAATGGTGAGGGCTTCCTGTGGCTCATTTCACTTCTCAAAGCACAGAACAGGGGAACAGGTCCTGAATGGTGTCCAAGCCTCCAGCTTCTGCTCCGCCAATTCATCCCAAACACCATCATAAGACTGATCTCCCTGAAACATCGCTCTGAACACCAGAGCAGTTGGGCTCTCCACTTAATGAAAGGCTAATCTTTAACTCTGGGACTCTGTGCCCCGGAGGACTCAGGTACGATCCTGTCCCAGTACAAACCTTTCCACACAGGCTTTCCTGTGAGCCCCTTCCTGCAACAGGTACCTGTTGTGGGCCCTGCTCGTACACTACCTCACATGGTAATTTATCTTTATGTTCTGTCTCCCCAAGTAGGCCACAAGTATCTTCAGGGCAGGGCTTTTATCTTGGGCCTCTTTGGACCTAATCTGCCTCTGATTTTCTTTTTTTTTTTTTTTTTTTTTTGTTGAGACAGAGTCTCACTTTGTTGCCCAGGCTAGAGTGAGTGCCGTGGCGTCAGCTTAGCTCACAGCAACCTCAGACTCCTCGGCTTAAGCGATCCTACTGCCTCAGCCTCCCAAGTAGCTGGGACTACAGGCATGCGCCACTATGCCCGGCTAATTTTTTTTTTTATATAGATTTTTAGTTGTCCATATAATGTCTTTCTATTTTTAGTAGAGACGGGGTCTCGCTCAGGCTGGTCTCGAACTCCTGACCTTGAGCAATCCACCCGCCTCGGCCTCCCAGAGTGCTAGGATTACAGGCGTGAGCCACCGCGCCCGGCCTCTGCCTCTGATTTTCGACACTGTGTTCAATAACGGTTTCTTTGGATAACAACGATGACCTACAATTCACAAGAATTTGAGTAACAGCTATGCAGTGAACTCTGTCCTAAGTACGGGAATTCTAAGATGAAGAAACTGAATTATCCAACAAATATTTATACTTACCATGTACTCTGGTACATTCAGAAGTTTATTTTTATATGTGTCACAGACAGCAGAGGGAAAAGCCAATGAATTCAGAAGAAAATAAACTTTCAGGCTGAAATCTGAATCTATCCTTGTGCTTAAAATGCAAAATTCCATTTCATTTAAAATAAAAGAGCCAACTTCCAATTACTTTGTCTACTTCAGTTAAAAAAAAGATAAACATACAAGAGGAGGACATACTATATATATAATAATCAGAGATCATAAAATAAAATTCAAACAACTCGATGTGTATCAAGTCACTTGTGTAAAAATCTGTGCTTACAAAATTTTAAGCAAAAGATATTCCTTACAACTAAAACTGGCCAAGCAGATTAAAAAGAATCTATTTCTTTATTTTTGATCTTCACATAAGTTACATACAGGTAAAAAATCAATTTTGAAATCATTCAACAGGAAAAAAAATAACCAGTAAATTATATAGAAATGAAAGAGTTGATGATAAAGACAGAAAACCATACTTAACTAATACATTACAGTAAATATGCCCTGGAGTGTTGGTATATGGGGAAAAAAACTAAAGAAGAACATAACTATTACCAACAGTAATCTCCAGGAGATGAAATTCTGGGCTTTTCATTTCTGGGCTGTACATTTTCCTGTGTGTGCGTATGTGTGTGTATACTCATACATACATTTTTTTTTTTTAAGCAATGAGAAAAAAAAGTAATCAGAAAGTAATCATTAAAAAAAAAAAAAAGTAGGTTTTTCTTTTTTGAGACAGGGTGTCACTAAGTTGCCCAGGCTGGACTCAAACTCCTGGGTTCAAGTGATCCTCCCACCTCAACCTCTCAGGGAGCTGAGACTACATGCACATGCCATCATGCCCAATCATAAATAAAGGGGGTTTTTTTTAAGCTTTGGAAAACAAATGGAAAGTTTCTATTCATCACTTGCAGTTCTTTCTCTATGGACTATTTTAAATAAAATTACAACTCTTTCCTTCCTTAAAAATGATGAAATACTTCATGAACGATGATGGTTTGATTGTACACATTTCATAGGATACTTATCATTAGATTATTTTAAAGGCAGGGTCTGTTTATCACGCACGTCTGTCTGTGTCCCCAGCACTTAGCACAATGCCTAGCACAGAATAGATGAAAAAGAAGTTGGGCACACAGGTACAACTATCAAATCAAAAGCTCTCAGGGCAGTTATAAGAATGTTACACAAGTGAAAAGGCTTAGGGGGAACAATGGCGATGATACCATTTTGCTATGAATACAACTTTTCCGGCTCCCCATTTCTTTGGTGTTGCCCTTAGCAATCTGACTTCATGTATCAGCAGTATTTTGCAGGCTTGATTCTCCCTCCTATCTTCCTACACTCTCAGTGAAGGGCACTGGGAACCATCCTACTTTGCAGGTGGCGCTTGCTCATTCTCCTTTGCTGGTTCTGCCTCTTAAAGTGGGAGGGTCTCTGGGTTCAGTTCTTGTCACTTTTTTAAACTACAGTACCCTCATTCCCACAGTGACCTAATTCAGTTTCTGGCTTTAAATACCACCTATATGTTAATGACTCCTAAATCTTTATCTCCAGGCTCTAGCTCTCTCCCAAAATCTAAATCCACATATCCAACCCTACTCTACATCTCCGTTCAAATGTCTGATAGACATTCATTTTAAAATTAACACCAAACTGAACTCATTTTCACCCAAAAAACTGTTCCACCCACCACCCTCTCCATCTCAGAGTCTTCCTTGGCTGTTTTCTCTCATACTCCACATCCAAACCTCAGCAAACCCCCTTTGCTCTCAGATTTCAAACACTTCTCACCACCTTGATTCTGACACTCCTGGTCTAAGCCTCCATCCCCTCTTGCCTGGATTATTGCAATTGTCTTAGATGGTCTCTGCTAATACTCGTGCTCCCTCAGTCTGTTCTCAACAAAGCAAGCACACTGATTCCATAAAGCTGCGGTCCCCAACCCCTGGGCCATGGACTGGTTGGTACCAGTCTGTGGCCTGTTAGGAACCAGGCCACACAACAGGAGGTGAGCAGCCATGGGCCAGCGAACAATGCTTCACCTGTATTTACAGCTGCTCCCCACTGAAGATCAGCAGCAGCATTAGAGTCTCACAGGAGTGTGAACCCTACTGTAAACCACAAGCCCTACTATAAACTGCGTATGTGAGGATCTAGGTTGCGTGCTCCTTATGAGAATCTAATGCCTGATGACCTGAGTTGGAGCTCAGGCGGTGATGCTAGCGCTGGGGAGCGGCTGCAAATACAGATTATCATTAACAAACAGGTTTGCCCAATAAATGTAATGTGCTTGAGTCATCCCAAAACCATCCTCCTTGCCCTCCCCCCCCAATCCATGGAAAAGTTGTCTTCCATGAAACGGGTCCCTGGTGCCAAAAAGGCTGGGGACTGGTGCTTTAAAGCACAAGTTGGATCATGTCACTCCTCAGCTCAAAAGCCTGGAGTGATTCCATGTGTCACTCAAGAGTGAAAGTTAAAGTCCTTACAAGGACCTACACAGCCTTACATGATCTGGTCCTCTTTCCTCTCTGACTTCATCCCCTACAGCTCTCTCCTCACTCACTCACCCTAACCATACTGCCTCCTTGCAGTTCCTAGGCCTTTGCCCCAGCTGGTCTCTCTGCCTGGAACACTTCTCCCCCAAGATTCTCATCACGTTTCTACTTAAATGTCACCTTCAGCTGGGCACAAGTGGCCCACACTTGTAACGCTAGCACTCTGGGAGGCTGAGGCAGGAGGATTGCTTGACGTCAGGAGTTCAAGACCAGCCTGAGCAAGAATGAGAACCCATCTCTACTAAAAATAGAAAAATTAGCTGGGCATCGTGGCACATGCCTCTAGTCCCAGCTCCTCAGGAAGCTGAGGCACGACGATTGCTTGAGGCCAGGAGTTTTGGGTTGCATTGAGCTGTGATGACGCCACTGCACTCTACCCAGGGCGACAGAGTGAGACTGTCAATAAGGACTACCCAGATCACTGATTTAAAACTGCAACCTGTCCTAGCCTCTCATCAGTACTCCCCACTCTTTACCCTGTCCTTTTTCTTTTTTTCACAGTACTTATCACCTTCTAAAACAATATTTTACTTTATAAGGTTTTGTTTGTTTGGCTTTTGTGTGTTTTCTCTGCCTTCCCCCTCTAGAATGCAAGTTCCATTAAAGCCAGGTTCTTTGGGGTCTTTCTCTTTTATATTTCAAGTTCCTAGAACGGTTTCTGGGACACATAGGTGATCAATAAATGTTTATTTAACAAATAAATGGATCTTAGAAGACATAAATGAAGCTAAACAATATACACAGCATCCTCCAACTTCAGGCCAATAACCTCTCCCGGCAGGGAGGGACTAGAGGTAGAAATCAATCATCCAGGCCATGGAGCAAGAGAGGATGGGGATTTCAAGGTCTTTCCTGTTTTCAGCTTTCTGGGACACATCTGTTTGTCCTTACCAATTACCAGCTCTTACTATCAGTGAGTTGCTGGCATTCAGAATTTAATATTAACTATAAAAACACCTAAGAATCTACTGTTCTTCACTCATAATTTACCAAGATTGATGAAGTCAGGGTCCTCAGAGTTGGGGGATTTTTTAGTAGAAAGTGATACTGAAAGAATGAAAATGTTATTAGGCAGCAGGTGATAAGCACCAGATACCCAACATCACCGAGCAGCTAAGTTCATCTACCTGATGATTAACATTGAGGAATGTAGGTCAGCTGCTGGGTAAATCCAGAAGCCACTCAAACTTCCTAGAGGCAATAGCACAAGGCGCTATCCACTTCCTCAATTCAGCCTTGGAACCATTTTATGGCTTTGTAAATAGTTGCCAAATTATACCACCGACGGTAAAGGTTTCATTGATGTCGGGCTTTACACCCATGACCAAACCACAGCCATCACTAAGAAACGCATCTATTTACTCTGAAAGAATTATTAATTTTCTAGATTGACAAGTATGGTGGGGTGGACCTTTCCCATTTGTTTTCTCATACTAGTCAGAGGAAATTTACGGGAGTAAATTTTTCTGAGTGACAAAGCTTGGAAACAGTCTTCAATACCGGCATTTATTTTGTCATTCAACAAACATTATCAAGTGACTATAGAGGCTGTGAAGGGTACTGGGAACAAGACGAGTCCCTCCCTGAGTTCACAGCTGAGAGAAGAGAAATGTTGGCAAAGTAACTACAAGTGAGATGAGGGACACAGAGTGCTACTGGAGGAGGGAGGGACACCAGAGTGGCGGGGGAAAGCTTCTCTGAGAAGTACTGTTTAGGCTGAGACATTGTAGATAAGCAGCAGTCAGCTTGGTGAAGAGGGACAGGAAGGGATGTCAGGACAGACGAAACAGCCTGTACAAAGGCCCTGAAGCAGGAAAGGACATACAGAGTTGGGAATCAAAGAAGAGTAGGGGGTAGAACTGAGGCTGAGGAGGAAGACAGAGGCAAGACCATGCAGGCCCTTAGTCCGTGCTTTGGACTCTGGCCTCCAAATCCCCAAGCGTGGCCCATCGACCAAATCCAAACTTCACAGAATAAATCCCTTTATTAAAAGGATTTGTTCAGTAAAATTCGGCTTCAGTCAAAAGGCCACACTCAAGGATCCAGAAGGTTCCCCACCCCTGCCTGGGTGATAGGAAACCTTTGAAAGGTTTTAAGGCGAGTAACATGATCAGTTTTGTTCTTAAAAATATCAATCCAGCTTAAGTTTAGAGAATAGGCAGCAAAAATTAACATAAAGAGGCCAGTTTAGCAGAAATCCAAGAAATCCGCCTTGGAGAAAGGTCGTGGTACTTAGGATGGAAAGAAATGGGCAGAATCAACAGAATATTTAGAAAATACAATTAGCAAGACTTAGTAACTGATTATTGGCGGGTGAGAAAAAAAATGTCAAAGATTTTGACCAAATGCTTCTGAAGTGAAGTCTTCTTCATAAGAAAATAAATCTATGAATGTCTGTATAGGAAAGTTGCCTGAAAAGTACCAATAACATAAGAAATTGGTTTTTCATGACAGATTTAAAGCTCAAGATTTTTAATTTTTTAATTTTGAAATCCTGTTTTAAACAAAATAACTTGAGAGAGAATCCTCTTGACTGGCTTTTTTTTTTTTTTTTTTGGAGACAGGGTCTTACTCTGCCACCCAGGCTGGAGTGCAGTGGCACAATCCTAGCTCAAGGTAACCTCCAACTCCTGGGCTTAAGCAATCCTCCAGCCTCCTGAGTAGCTGGGACTATGGAGATGCACCACCACGCCCGGCTAATTTTTTCTATTTTTAGTAGAGACAGGGTCTTGCTCTTGCTCAGGCTGCTCTCGAACTCCTGAGCTCAAGTGATCCTCCTGCCTTGGTCTCTCAGACTGCTAGGATTACAGGCGTGAGCCACCGTACCTGGCCTGTAGGCATGTTTTTAAGCACTCTGGAGGCCCATGCAGGAAGATTGGGAAGATTGCTTGAGTCCAGGAGTTCAAGGCTACTGTGAACTATAATTGCACCACTGCATTCCACCCTGGGTGGCAGAGTGAGACCTTATCTCCAAAAACAATTTTTTAAATTAAAAATTAAGCTCCTGGGTTGAGAGTCAGGATTTCTGGCTTTAACCTGAGTTCTCTCAGTAACTGGCATGACATTACACTCTCTTTATCTCTGTAGGCTTTAGTTTCATCATTTATGGGAGGCGGGGGTGGGGGGGTGTACCTAGAGATTAAGATTTAAGATTCTGCTCTCTACAGACAACCAATGTTTATGTGTTATGCACGATTATGTTCTAGGATCAAGGATCCTAAGTGTGGCTGGCCAAAGGCGTTTCTCTTCTTCCTCTGCCTAAACAGTTCTCTACCAACCCAATACCTTGTAAAATTATTTCTCTTAAAAACTTTTCTGAAATTAGGTACCAAAATGGCTTTCTCACCAGAGTAAGTCATCACTTATCTGGGTACACTAATGTGCCTAACTCCACTACAGCCTTTGAAAAAGACATCATAATGAAAGGAATCCACATAGGTCATTTAGAGTTTATTAAGTAGGGTACCTACGAACACTCTCCTAGTTCCCATGAAAAAGTCAGATTATGGTACCATGTTTAAATTGCACGTGCTCTAGAACATCACCCACTGCTGGGTAATTTCCTTAATGTAAATTCTGCTTCCGGTAAGCCAAATTATCTAGGTCCTGCCAGCTAGGAGCAGAATTTAATCTGTTCACTGTAGAGAATATATAGGAATAAAATGAAAATCTAGACTGTACCTAAAGACAAAACAAATCAACTTAAAAATCATGCTAATACCACATGTACTCTAACCCAGGAAACGCAGAAAATTCAAATATGTCCCTACTGTGTGAGTCCTGCTCTGGGTTAATTTCTAGGCACCCGTGCCCCATCATAAACAACCAGGATAAAATGAGAAATAAACAGCAGCAGCAGCAGCACTGCCACTCTGAATCTTGAAAGTGAAGAGAACTGGCACGTCACTACTGTCTGCTTTATATCTGTCTCTATTCACAGAGCTCTGCCAAAGGATAACTTCTCCAAGAGGAGGAGAGGAGCCTTCCCTCTTTATGCATGGGACGAACTGAAAATATTTTCAGGATATAAAGGAGAAAAGAGAGAGTCAAAGATGGGGCTGGAAAGAGAAAAATCGTTTCATGGCAGGAAACCAAACCCAGGTGAGGAAAGACAAGACAGCAGAAAAAGAAGAGTCCAGTGAGATCACAGCAGGAAAAAGGAAAAATGAGCTCCTGACAAAGTGTGGCAAGGGTCATGTGGAGAGAAACGGAGGAGCAGGGCCTGTGGGATCAAATATTGGAAGGTGGAGGCAGAGGATGCAGAGAGCTCAGGGAGCGGGAGTGGAGTTGGCTGGAGAGGCCGAAGAGAGGAAAAGGGAGACAGAGCACACTGCCAGAACTTCGGGGGGCGGGGGGAGCCTTACCTTGCTTTTAGTCCGGCTGGCCTTGGCCTTGGCCCGGCGCTGGGGTCTCACCGCCTCGGCCATAGACCCTGCTGCAGAGCCGTCGCCGTTTGTTTTTGTCAATACCCTGCGCTTTACGCAACCTGCCGGGTTCTAGCCTCCGGCCTGTCACGTGATCGAATCTCCACCACTCCCGGAGAAGAGGCGGTGACTTGGGGCCTCTACGGGCCGCAAGGTAGGACAAACCACTCCGGGACGCATTCGCACTGGAGGATGGCGGCCCCGCCTACTCCCGGCGCTCAGGCCAGAGCGCGCTCACCTGTGGGTGGTGCTGGACACAGGTAGCGACTGCCAGGGCTGACAGATCTCCGTGTCCCCTGCGCTGCGGAGCCGCGCGCGGTCTGGACCTCGGGTGCGCTCGCTCTCCTCACCCACATTGGCGGGCTTGTCAGTCTTACTGTGATCTTTAGATAACCAGATCCAACTGATAGCCTAAATCTCCAATGCGCGCAAGGAAACCCTGATGTCTATCGGGATGTGCACTTCGGTGTCCTCTTTTTGTAAAGGGGAATGATGATAATTGCCTTTTCGGATGTCCTGAGGATTAAATGGGGTACTCATGAAAGGTGCCTAGTATAGAGGCAGACATGTGGGTAAATGATAATTATTAATTATCATTACATCAGTACATACAGATTCCCAGGTTGAAAAAGAGACATCTGTTCCAAAAAGGACAGGCCAACAGGTAATAAGACAAATAAGACCCGTAAAAGTATTCTCAGTATACATTGTACACATTTTGCTTCATTTGAAAAGTCCAGATGTGAAAAACTTGTCCCCATCTCCCTTTCCCAGCTCTACGATTTCTATAATTGCTTTTATGTTTATGGTTAGTGGCTGTCAGCCCTCCTAGAATGTGAGATCTTCAA